>NW_020174373.1:5354765-5386618 GCF_003031525.2 Neophocaena asiaeorientalis asiaeorientalis | reverse complement strand
TTTTTTTTTTTTTTTCTCCAAGCAGCACGGCTCATCTGTTTTGAGGTATCATCAAGCCTCATAAGCTGAACTCTGCAAGGGTGACCGTGCTGGGTGCTGATTACTCCAGACTGAGGCCCGTGATTAAGATTTATCCTTGAGCAGCCGCAGAGCCTCTGCTCCCGTCTGCCCTGGAATTGGCCCCATATGGCAGGCCTTGTCGGGCGGGGCTGGAGGGAGAGCGTGTGCTCCTGAGCTGTGGTTGTGGACAGTGTCGGGGCAGATACTGAGCTCCTGTCCAGGATGTGATGAGACTGGTCCTAAATAGCTTGTCCAGCACATGACACAGAAAGGGATCTTAGGGGGTGTCCCTGGCGGTCCAGTGGTTAAGACTCTGGGCTTCCAGGGCAGGGGGCCCGGGTTCGACCTCCTGTCGGGGAGCTAAGATCTTATATGCCACGTGGCGTGGCCGAAAAATAAAAAAATAATTAAAAAAAAAAAAGAAAGGGATCTTGGGTGATGGAATGGGGAGTGCAGTTGAGTCAGAAGCAGGGAACTTGGGGCCAGAGGTGCAGGAAGCTGAGCTTGGATGTGGAGCTCCTGTGCCGGAGTTGGCTCCTGTACATGGCTCCTACAGCTTCCTGGGAGGAAGGCCCTTGGATAGGAGCAAGGCTGCAGTGTGGGAAATGCTAGGTCTCCTCACAGCACAGAAGTCCTAAGGTGAGGATTGGTAAGTAGGGACGGTTGACTGTGCACGTGGAGGTATTTTGATGCCATATTTAGCATTTCATGGAAGCATTGCATGTCTCCACTCTAGAGAGACCTGGAGAAGCCATTTAAATCCAGATGCACTTGGGGGAAGCATGCTAGAGTTTTATAACTTGGGTTTACCATGCTTCCTTACTGGAGAGCATTTAAATCAGGGGTGATGGGTACTATAAAACATCAGAGGTCGTTTGAGTTCTCACTGATGCTGGCAAGGGTTACGTTTGTATTTGGAAAGGGTAGATGATTGCCTCTCTTTTTTTTTTTTTTTTTTTTTTTTTTTTTGGGTTTTGGGGCCCTTCCCCTCCTGTGCTCATGTGGGATCCTCCCGGACCGGGGCACGAACCCGTGTCCTCTGCATTGGCAGGCGGACTCCCAACCACTGCGCCACCAGGGAAGCCCTGATTGCCTCTCTTAATGGTAAGGTTGCCTGCCTAAACATAATTTCCTCTTGGTCACACTCGGCCCCTCCCTTTGGAGGACTTCATCTCTTGGACTCTTAACGTATGCATAGCTATCTTCTACGTTACTTTGGGGTGTTCCCTATTTTTTCTTTCTTTTTTTTTTGGCCACGCCTCGTGGCATGCAGGATCCCTTGCCCCCCTGCAGTGGAAGCACAGAGTCCTAACCACTGGACCGCCAGGGAATTCCCCACACTGTTCTTTTTAACTTTACCTTGTCACACCAACTAGGCACTGTGGGCTTATTGGTGTGGATCTGAAACTGTCACTATTAGCATTTTTCATTTATCTGATGGCTCAAACACTAAATATGGGGATGTCCTTTCTGGAAGGCCATGAGTCCATGCAACCAGGATGGATTAACCCGGACTGGTGCCTCGGTCTCTGTAAGGGGGCATTGGATCTAATGGAGCACTAGGACAGAGACAACTCCAAATACTAACAAAAGAAAACAAAGTGAAAACACTTTATAAACTGCAGGGGTGAGAGGTTCAACTATAGAAAGCCTGATTGGAATTTCTAACAGGACCCCTGGTTCTGAATTTATAGCTTAGGTGGGGAATGAGGCCAGTGTCCAAAGTCTAATAATCCAAACAATACAATTAATCCAAAATAAAGAAGCAGAGCAACAAAAGTGTATGTGTTTGTCATATGCTTTGTGTATAATACATATATATATACACATATTTATGTATATGTATGTAATCTTCATGTTTGATTGTAGTAGATATTACAACCAATTTTTCAGTACATTATACTAGAGTAGAATATTTGTCATCCCCCGTTCTTCCAAATAATTTACTGAAAATACTACACTTGCAATTAACTTTCCTTGACTATGTTTCAAAAAAAGTGTAAATTTTCTCAGCCCAGCTTATGTAGTAATAATTACATGTCAGAAATTAAAATAGGATTTCAAAGTAACTTTGTCCTTGGAAAGCTTAGCTTTGCTTTAGTGGCAGATTTCAGCCTGCACATTTCATGGTGTTTATGATGGTGGGTTTTTTGTTTTGTTTGTCTTCAGTGCTATTGACCTGGACTAGCTAGGTCTGCTAGGCAGTGGAGGAATGGCTCTGCTGTCTCAGATTTAGTTTAATTTACCCAGCAGTTCTTTAAGCATATGAGGGGCAAATATTCTTTAACCTATGTTGAAAACTTTGGGCTTCTACTTTCAGCTGAAGTTGGAAACACTTCAGAGGGAGAAAAGATACAAAGATGTATGACAAAGAAGACACATGATAACAGTCTCTGTCTTTAAGGAATTTGCATTCAAAGTCGAGGCATTTAAAACAGAAATACATGAAAAAGATAACTAAGAATTAAAAGCAGAGAATTAGGGGAGTAGCCCTTAAGCATTAGACAATAGTTTGGGGCAGGGCAGGTGAACTCTGGCTGGAAGGCTTAGGAAAGTAGCTGCAATTTGAGTTATTTATTTATTTATTTATTAATTGAAGTATAGTTGATTGACAATGTTGTGGTAATTTCTGCTGTACAACAAAGTGAGTCAGTTATACACACACACACACACACACACACACACACACATACATACACACATTCTTTTTTATATTCTTTTCCATTATGGTTTAACCCAAGACATTGAATATAAGTTCCCTGTGCTCTACAGTGGGACCTTGTCCATCCATTCTATGTGTAATAGTTTGCATCTACCAACACCAAACTCCCAGTCCATGCCTCCTCCACCCAGGAGCTGCAGTTGGAAACACTGCAGATTTTGCAAGATAGAGAAGAATAGGTAGGACATGATAGGCAGAGGGAAACAGGAAAAGTGTGGGATTAGTGTCTTCCCCATCCAGCATTTCAAAGATTGGTGATATTTATAAATTCCAAGAACTTGCTGTTAGTGCAAAAGAATTCTAGGTGTATCCTGTTACTTGTGACATTCTTCCTCCATCTATACTTTCCCCCTAAATTGCAATGAGCTAATTTTGAGAAAAGTCAGACTTTCTAAAGGCCAGACTCCATTTGGGCCATCTCTTTCCTTTTAAACACAGTTTTAAAGTATACCAAGTTTTCGCCACTAATTATTTCTCTGAAAAAGAGAGAACTGTTAAATGAAAAACAGAGAAAAAAAAAGGTGAAGGGAAAATGATCTAAGGAACCGAAATGTGTGTTTCTTTTGTTTCTTGTTGGTTTTTTTGGCCCCCTTGGGTGGCAGGTACTGCGTCTTGAGAAGGACCACGTATGTTGATTTTCTGCTGTAGCCGGGACTTCCTAGAAAGTACGGTGTGGCCGTCTTCCGACAGTGCAGCTGCATGGCCATTTTGCTTGTAGTCTTCAGCAGCTCCAAGTTCGCACGTCTGAGGATGGCACCCTGCCACATGGTTGGGCTGCTTCCATGGCCCCCACCGCTGCAATCCACCCGGCTCCTGGTGGGACCTGGGGCGGTGCTGGCGAGGACGCACTTTGCTCTCTTCTGCCCTGGGTAGCACACAGACCTTTCTGATCGCCTCCTGCCTGAACACAAACAGGGGATCCGTCTCTGCCTTGTTTCCCCAGTTACAGGTAATTAGCTCTGTGCTTCTGAATGCTAGTGCTTGAAATTGCGTGCTCTGCGTCTGCCTTACTACGAAGCCGCTCGGCTGCCTCTAGACAAAACATCATCTAAATGAGATTTGCTCTCAAGTATCTGGTATGTGGGAGGAGGCAGCAGAGGAAACAGCGGATAGTTCAGACCTATGGAAAAATATACAGCATGGCTGAATGATGGCATGCAGCGCACTCACGGACTAAACACATCTTGATCTAATAGCCAGTGGTAAGGAGTAAGCATTTCTATTCTGAACTCTCATTTCAGAGGTGGGGTGAGCCATATAAATTTTCATAGCAGTGATTTGTTTATTTTATGATTTCCCGTCCTGACCCTTTTCTCTTTCCAGCTCTCCAAGAGGCAGGCTGTTTGGCTTATCACTGGCTTATTTAAACTTGTGCAATTCAAATATGATTTTTTTTCAGAAAACAGTTTGTGACGCATCTGGAGTCTCATTATGACAAGGGCCTTCGGTGTATAGAGCTGTACTAAGATTCCAAATGCTCAGGTCTGAAAAGGAGTACCTGTCCACAGCCCGTAAGGATTTTATATCACAGCTTTCCAGAATCCAGCTTTATTAGTACACTGGTGTCAATATCTGATTAGGTTTTAATCCAGGCAGAGGTGGAGGGCGGGGGGGGTGTCCATCCTAGTGTGCCCCAGCCTTCCCTCATCTTCTTTCCCTTCCATGAGGGGCTTCACCTTACTTTCCTCAGGCCACAGATGTCTCCCATCCACCCCTCCACCTGCCAGATTAAAAAAAAGTTGTGTACATGGGTAAATGATGGGAAAGACCTTTATATACATGTACAAACATGCACATGAATTTCATCTTATGAAAGCTCTTCCTTGACATCTTATCTTCCTCCAGCCACCACCTGTTTCTCTTATATCCTGGGTGAAAAGGATGGCTAAATGGTCTCCAAAATTCACTTCCCCTTCCGTAGTGTGGAGACGTTGCTGGGAGTGGGTGTCCAGCTCAAGTCTGTTTTGTAGCCCTCTTGCCTTGAGGAGGGGTGTGGTGACTAATTTGCTGGTGAGATATGCGTGTCCCTTTGGGAATAGGTGGGGGGAGAGTGGAGCCACAAAGCAGGCAGAGCCTGGGTGTCCAGAGCGTCCTTGGAGGAAACCTTTCTGACAGCTAGGAATGCTGGACTGCGTTGGATTGGTACAAGAGTAAGAGTAAACTTGTATCCTAAAAGCCATTGAGACATGTGGGCTTATTTGTTGTGGCAGCTCATGTTGCTCTAACTCAGGGTTCAGCAGCCTACAGCCTGTGAGCCAGATTAGCCCGTTGCCTGTTCCTGTAAATAAAGTTTTGTTGGCGCTCAGCCACACTCGTTCAGTCACATATTCCTGTGGCTGCTTTCCCACTACAACGGCGGACTGGAGTAGTTGTAACTGAGGCCCTATGGCTGTTAAAGCTGTTTACTGCCTGACCCTTTGCAGAAAAACTTTGCAACCAGTGCTCTAATATTTGAGCCTCAGATGTCTGCTGAGAATGTAACACCAGGTGCATGAGAAATACCTCCTGGTACTGCTGAGGGCAGAGGACAACCCCCCATGGACCTGGCCCTTCATTTACTGACACGAGGTCCCCAAAGCCCCCGAACTTCCCCCACCTCCTACACACAGACACACACACACACACACACACACAGACACACAGTCTTAGGGGTGAGAAAACCCAAGGGAAGAACAGTCTAACACACCTTTCTTTACCTAAAGGGATTGTCTATCTAATTGGTGGTTCTCCAACTTGAATGTGCATCAGAGCCATCTGGAGGGCTTGCTAAACACAGATAGCAGGGCCCCACCCCTGGGGTTTCTGATTTGGCCATTCTGGAGTGCGGCCTGAGACTCTGCATTTCCCACACGCTCCCAGGTGGTACCAGGAACCACACCTTGGGCACCACTCACCTATGTTATTTTTTAGGACTATGCTTTGCCCTGGAGTGGACATAAAGTAGATTTTTTTTTTCTTGCTCATGATTGGGTCGGAGGGGAGAGTTTGTTTTAGGAGTAAGGTATAATACTCGATGGAGAGCTACAGAGCACCATTTCTGCTCGTCCAAGTAGGGGTGTGAGTTGTTGTGACTCTGCTACTCTAAAAGTTTTTAATTAAAAATGTTTTTTCAGTACTTGTGATTTTTCTAAAGCAACGATTACTTGAGAATAACCAAAACCACACAGTAGGATGACCATCCAGAGTTTGCTTAAAGCTAACCTAACCACAGACCAGGAAGCACGTGAACAAAAGCAAGCAACCGGCAGGGTAGCAGCAGGCCGCCCGGCCTGTGTGGGATGCGACCTTGGGTGTTGAGGCACCTGGAAGGTACCACACATGTGTCTATGGGACTGTCTCAGCCCCAGTGTCTCCAGGACCTTCTCCTTGGGACCCTCCCCTCTTTTCTCCTCCCAGCTGCTCTTCTCCTTCTAAGGTAGACCCTGTATGTTTTGTGTTGGCCAGGTTTCTTCTCAGAGAGTGCAGGCCCTGGAGGTGGGGCTCAGATCGAAAGTCGTCTCATTTTTGCCAAAACTGTTACCGAGTCCAGACTCGTTCCACTCACTGCACGACAGGCCAGTAAATCGGGAGACGAGGTGTTGAGGCAAGGAATAATGACTTTATTTGGAAAGCCAGGACTCCGAGAAGACGGCAGACTAATGTCCTAGAAAACCATCTTACCCAAGTCAGAATTCAGGCTTCTGTTAGTATACTAAAAGGGGAGGGGCTGTGGTTGGTTCTTGTGAACTTCTTGGTGTCGGAATCCTTTGTTCTTGCAGCTGTCCATGTAGGTTAGGTCACAATGTTCCTATAAGCCTCCAACAAGACAAATGTTATTCTCTGTTCTGAAACTTTTAATCACTATATGAATGGAAGAGTGTTACACCATTAAAGGTCATAGCCTTGAGAATGGGCTGTCCTATATATTTCACGGTATGGGCAGCATTCTTAACTGGAAGCAAAGACGATAGAATACAAAGGTTAAAGTAAAAGAAACAAATCTAATATAGAGTCACATTTGTTCTTCCCTATTACAAAACCACTGGTGGCATCTCAGCAGAGGTCTTGCAATCGAGGAAATGCAGGTGGTAGACTTTAAAATCACATGCTGGGCAAAGACGCAGAGAGGGGAAAAGAAGAGGGACATAGAAGGATGGCGAGAGAGAGGGAGGGACAGAAGGGGAGAGATTTGGGGCAGGGAGAATATTCTTCACTTGGTACATCAAGCCTCATGCCTGTGGCTATACCCTGAGTCCCCCCATCTACCACCCCCATAGCAGCAGTGGTGGTTTCAGTTAAAAGCTTCCCACCTGCTGTTTCACTGGCGGTTTCTATTTAAATATTTCACGTGTGGCTTAAATAACCAGAACTTGGTATTAAACAAATTGTGTCCGGGCTTCCCTGGTGGTGCAGCGGTTAAGAATCCGCCTGCTGATGCAGAGGACATGGGTTTGAGCCCTGGTCCTCGAAGATCCCACATGCCGCGGGGCAAACAAGCCCGTGCGCCACGACTACTGAGCCTGCGCTCTAGAGCCCACGAGCCACAACTACTGAAGCCCGCGCGCCTAGAGCCCAAGCCTCTGCAACAAGAGAAGCCACCGCAATGAGAAGTCCACGCACCGCAACGAAGAGTAGCCCCCGCTCGCCGCAACTAGAGAAAGCCCACGTGCAGCAACGAAGACCCAATGCTGCCAGAAATAAATAATAAATTAATAAATCAATTAAAAAAAATTTGGGTCCTTCTAATGCATTAATGAATTATATAGGGGGTACCATGTTAAGTTCATGCTAATTACATCTTCTCTGCCTGTACATTTCATAAAGACAGACACTGTGTTTCTTTGGCAGGGTCCATAGGGTGGACAATGGTGCTGGACCTTGGGGGGTTTAACTTGAATGAGGTCTAGAAATTTGCCTGATGATTTCCATTACCTAATGGGCCAAGCAGATCTCTTATCAAAAAACGACTGTCTACTTTGTCCTTAACAATAATTTCCTGCTGTGGTTTTAGCACAGGTGTCTAGCGCCCCCTTTGCCACCACAGTAAAGGTTGAGATCAGGGGTGAGTAAACATTTTTCTGCAAAGGGCCACGTACATATTTGCAGCTTCTCAATTCTGCCATGCTAGTGTGAAAGCAAGCGAAGACAAGTTAACGGCTCCGGCTGTGTTTCAGTCAAACTTTATTTACGAAAACAGACAGCACCGGATTTGGCCTGCACATCTGTAGTCTGCCTTCCCCTGGCTTAGTCAGTGCATACAGGTCACCTTGGGAACTTGTTGAAATGAAGTTTATGGTTCAGTAGATCAGAGGTGGCGGAGAGACTCTGTGTTTCTAACTAGCTCCCGGGAGATGCTGTTGCTGCTGCCTCTTAAACCACACTTTGAATATGGAGGCTTTAGGTAACATCTGCTTTTTGTAAATAGCTTTGGCCGTTGCAAGCAGCCAGGAGAGGCTGGTGATGATTCCAATGAGCTGCACAATTTTACAGAATTTCAGAGAGAGAGAGAGCCTCAAAAGTGGTATCTAAACTCGGAAGAAGACTGTGGGAATGATGCTTTATTTAGAAGTGTCTTCTAACCAAACCAAAGCTGGGAACATTGGGTATTGCTTCTCAGGTTTCCTGGAACCCATTTACTTTAGAAACCTTTCCAGAAGAATTGAGGTAATTAAAAGGGAGCCTAGTTTTCTGTGTGACCTTGGATCTATCACTGGACCTGCCAACACCTGGGGGCAATGCAGATGTACTTATGGAATTGTGTCAAGACAGGATCGTACTGGAAAACAGATGCTGGGTCAGAATCTCCCACATGTGGGAGAGCTGAAATCCTGCAGGTAGCTCCTAGTCGACCTATCCATAATGATGCCTTTTCCAAATACCAGAGCTTGAATACAAAGGACTCATTGCTTTCAGATTTGGGAAAGGTTAAAAAACAACAGGAACAACAACAAGAAACCTTGCCAGAGCAAGAACAACTGTCAAAACTGTAACAAACGTATGAAACTACCTTTAAAAATATAAGCTTTCCTAAAAGTGTTCCTCTAAGCGCTTACAGTGACTTGTGCTCGGACCGCACTGCATACTTGGTAGTGCAGTATGGTTCCGCTCGTTGGAATCATCACCGGCCTTCCCCACCCCTCCTCCCCTGCCCTTCCATCTCTGTCCAGTTCCAGTAATTCTTTCCACATGGAAATGAGACGTTGCCGAATGTGAGAGACCCCTTTCTCTGGTGGATCGTTGGAATCAATTCCATGTGTACAACTTATCTGGTAGTTTTTATGACATGTGGCCAAGGGGTCTGGGATTATTTTAAGTTTCAGGTTTTAAAAATAACAGGCAATTTTGACCCTCTTGGAGGATTTGCTACTACTGGGTACTCTCCTGGGACGTTCAGGTAGGGATCAGGTTTCCTCCTGTCATTTCAAAGCCCTCTCCCAAGGCAAAAGGCTTTATGTTGGCGACTGTTTGTATAAGGCATTTGTTTTGGTTGACCTTTCATCTGCTGTGTTAATGGTGTGGAAGGGGCTGCCTGGGTAAGAACGTTCTAGCTCTGGCTCCTTCTAGGTTTGGGTCCCCTCTGAGGAAGTGTGGCCTCAGGGTTAGACCCAGAAAGTGTCTCAACAGAGAGTCTTATGGCCTCCCTCTGTTTCTGATCTGCCTGCCCTTCGTGTAGCCATTTTCACGTTTCGTAGAACATATGTAAAGTGTTGTGTCTTAGAAGGGAGTGTTGGTGATAAAAGCATGGTGGTTTATTGTAGCATGAGAACCCCAGCAGTGCTTGGCTTTGGGAGGCCCCATAGAAGTTGACAGGTTGACTTCAGCTTGTACTTCTGAGAGCAAAGGGGCACAAAGTGGGTAAGCAGACTTCTCACAGAAGAGAGAGGAGTGCTGCGGGACTCCCCGCGAAAGAGCAGAGATGGATAGCTATTTTGCTTTGACTTTCTGTGGCAAGTTCACTCCATAGACGAGAGTCAAAGACATTTTCTTCTAGGTACCACACAACCTGAAAGGGTCGCTTGTGCTTTTGGTGCTGCCTGAGTATTTTGGCTGTGGACACTGGCCAGTGTCAGGCTAGGGGAAGTGTTTATAAAATAGCTTGGGGCTTCCCTGGTGGCGCAGTGGTTGAGAGTCCGCCGGCCGATGCAGGGGACGCGGGTTCGTGCCCCGGTCCGGGAAGATCCCACATGCCGCGGAGCGGCTGGGCCCGTGAGCCATGGCCGCTGAGCCTGCGCGTCCGGAGCCTGTGCTCCGCAGCGGGAGAGGCCACAACAGGGACAGGCCCGCGTACCGCAAAAAAAAAAAAAAAAAGCTTGTGTATGAAAATTTTATACTCTTGAAATGAATCCCTTATTATTTGTTTAATCTTGGCTCCACCACCAACATCTGAGTCTTAGTTTCACATTAAAAAGTAATCTACCTTGAGTGCTTCTTTTGAGAAAGTATATACAGATAGCAATACCTGTCATGCAGCCAGGTTCAAAGAAACAGCAACCATTGGCTATAAGTCATTTTGAATTAATCATATATGCAATTCAGAAGACTTCTCCTGCTTAAGAGGAGGAACAATAGCATGAGGGTGTCTGTTTCCTTTCAGCTTTTGCCGATTGTAGTGACGGCATTTCCTGAATGGATCGTGTCTGTGGTGGGCGGTCTGGGCTGGAACATTCTGGATTTGGGCACTCATTATCCCGGGTAAATGTGGGGAATGCAGGAGTTATATGGAAATGTGCCGATACATTTAATAATGAGTTTTGAGAACTTCTGAAGAACTGGAGGAATGTGGGGTACGATGCTTTTGGAGGCTCAGGTGAAGGACCCAGCTACTAGGAGATCCAGGAGGAGCAGAGTTCTTGGATCTGGTAGGTGGATGTCAGCATGTGTGTATATTCCACAAGAGGAAGAACAGAGGAGACACAGAATCATAGGTCCCACTGGCGAACAGGCTTCTGTTCAGACTTTTCCCAGGTGGCCCTAGAGGACAGGACTGGCCACATTTTATCAATTCTGAAATGTACATTTTTGTAGGATTTCACATTCTGAAACCAGTCTGCTTCTCACAATCGGCCACATCTCATAATTATTGGCATCTTTTTCTTCTTATGTAAAATAAAGGTGTGTCTTGTAGTCGAAACCCTTTTATGTTCCGTGAAGTGCAGTAGATATGGGCTCCTTAAGTTGGAGTGAGAAGGCAGTAAAATGAATTACTTCCGTCTTCTGGAATCAGAGGGCCAGACAGAAAGAAGATGAAATGTTTGTGCTTTCCCCAACTGACAATTTTGCTCAAGGCAGAGAGGAAAGGGCAGCGTTCCTTTATCTAGAGCCACGGTCCTAAAGGGGGGTTCCTGAGCAGCGTCAGCATCACCTGGGACCTAGTGAATCAGAAACTCTGGGGGCAGCCCCACAGGCTGGGTTGGAACAGGCCCTCCAGGTGATCCTGACCCACAGTCAATTTGAGAACCACTGAACGGGGGCCCCCACAGTTGTTTTCCTGGAGGGGTGTTGTCGAAAGCATCCGGTGTGGGATTATTAATGTCCCTCCCCTAACTTCACCTTCAGTCTGGATAACGCCGTTCCCTCCTTTGTAATTATTTATCCTTCCTGTGTCATGTGGCAGTCCGCTCTCTCTTCTCATCCCACCTCTTCCGTGACTGTTTTGCAGGCTCCTCCTCCCGCCCAGCCCTTAAATGGTGTTCTCCTGCAGGTCTGGTCTGTATCACCTTCTTTTTTCAGTCTGCACTCTCTCACTGGCCAGTCCTCTTGATGCCGGCGGTTTCAACCCACTTCTCTGTCAAGGGCTCTGGAATTTCTCTCTCTAGTCTGGGTCTTTGGTGCCCCTGCCCACATACCCATGAGCATTCACATGTGCGTCACACGCAGCCCATTAAAACGGTACTCCTGGGCTTCCCCTCAGACCAACTTTTTTCTTCCGGATTTCTTTCTTAGTGAGTAGTTCCAGCATCTCACTTATTGCTTAAGGTGAAAACTTGGGTATTTTTGTACATCTCCCTCTATCTCAGGACTAACATTCATTACCCACCATCACGTTGTTCCTACCTCTTAATATCTCCCCAAGGCATTCTGTCCTCTCCGTGTCCACTGCCTGTGACCCTGGCTAGGTCTCTTATTATCCTTCTTTGGAATATTGTGTGGGTCTCCCTGTGTTTTTTCCTGCCTCTGGGCTTACTCCAATCCCATTTAATCTCTCCATGTTGGTCAGATTAGAGTGGCATTTCTCATGTGCAGAACCAGTGATGAGATTCCTTTATTAAATAGTCTTTAATGTCTTCTCATTCGCTCAGCGATATTTCCCAGGCCAGATCCCTTCCGGAGCTCTGCTCTTACGAGATTGTCACCTAACTTTGGGAATTGCTGCTTAAAGTTTTTTTCCTTTGGAAACTCATAATCACCTTTGGCATTTTGAATGTTTTGGAAAGTCCTGTAGTCAAAAAACTCATTTAGGTTTGACCGGGCATTTCTCATGGTCTTGGTTGACCCTGCGCCTCCCACACGTCAACCTTTTAACACCCCGTGGCATTTGTGTTCTCGGTGCATTCTGGGAGAGACTGTACTTTCCATGAGGCTGGTCATGAGCTGACCCCAGCTTGCTCTTTAGCCTCTTTTCCCGTAGCTCCCCTGATCACATTTTTACTGGTAGTGATTTTGAAGTTTAATTTCCTAAAAATGTCATGTTAACTCAATGTTCTTGGACTTCTAGCCTTTGCTTTGACCTCTGAAGGCAGTGCCCTCCATCCTCCTTGCCCCCTGGAGAATTTCTTCTTGTCCTCCAGGTCTCAGCTCAACTACCTTCTCCTTCAGGAAGCCTTCCCTGACTCCTCTAGACACAGTTGGCGCCCCTGTCTGGCACCTTTGTATCTTGTTTACACTTTTATCATCCTCATCATCTCCTTACGGACTGTACCCTTCTTGAACACCATGACATTGGTCCAGCAGCGTGTCTACATAGCACAGATGTTCAGTAAAGACTATGTGATGTGAAATGAGAACGTGAGTAAGTGATTGAGTAATGGTATTTTCTGGCTATAACGATGTTAAGAGCTACTCCTTATAAAACACTTACTGCACAGGAGTGCTGTTTCAGACACACCATCTATGTTAACTCGTGTGATCCCCTTGCTGCCCCTATGTGGTGGGCACTGGCATTATTGTCCCCGTTGTTCACGTGGGCTGAACGTGAAGGATGTTTGGTGTGGCCAGCCTGTTTTCTGCCGGTGAAGGGGAAGGGGAGAGCTCATCTCTGTGAGGACGTTGTGGGGGAAGGAACAGATATCTTTAGAGGCACTTCTCTAGAGAAGCAGCATAAATACCTGGAATGATCTTTTCTTTTCTTATTGAAAAGGAAAGAATTTCTCAGCCTCCCCTAAGGAAACGAGTACTTCCGTTTTGCTGCTGGGTGTTACTTGCAACTTGCTGGCAAATTTAATATATAGTTTCCTGAGCTGTGCGTGCTGAGGGTATTTTTAAATGGAACGGGTCGTTTGATAGCAGTGGTTTTCACCTGGGGGCGGTCATGCCCCCAAGGAGACACTGGGTAATGTCTGGAGACATTTTCTGTTGTCCCAACTTGGGGGAGAGGGTGCTCCTGGCATCTAGTGGGGGGAGGCCAGGGATGCTGCTCAGCATGTAACAGCGCACAGGACGGCCCCCCACCCCCGTGGCCCCGTCACCACCGTAAAGAGTGATTTGGCCCAAATGTCCACAGTGATGAGTTGAGAAAACCCGTTTTATGGTTATAGGTTCAAGCTTACAGTGAAAGAGAAATTAAACAGAAAACTTGAAGGTCTAAACAAAGCAATGGGAAGCGGCATATAAGGCCTCGTCAGAAGTGGGCTGTGCGGGAGTCGCTAAGTTTTAATGAGCACAGCACAATAAAAGTCATAAAACC
The DNA here is from genome assembly GCF_003031525.2 of Neophocaena asiaeorientalis asiaeorientalis. Classification (NCBI taxonomy): domain Eukaryota; kingdom Metazoa; phylum Chordata; class Mammalia; order Artiodactyla; family Phocoenidae; genus Neophocaena; species Neophocaena asiaeorientalis. Next base: position 5,372,954 of record NW_020174373.1, on the reverse strand, counting down.
AAAGGAAGGTGACCACCCTAGCACTCCATTCAGTATTGGCAAAGGAAAGCAAAAAAGCCCCCAGCCTTGAAAGGTAGGATTAAGGAAGTCACCTGCAACAGACCTTTAGTGTATTTACAGTTGTTTCTGGAAATCCACAATTTACAGTTGTTTCTGGAAATCCACAAAAAACATGCACTGAAGAATTTTCTCTAAATGTCGTTCTTAAGGAAGTGTCCTAGAAATGTCATTCCTGAAGAAATGTCCCAGAATGATACTAGCAGGAAAAAAGATTGCTTTCAGTACATGGGAAAAGGGGAGTCAGATGCATGACCAATGTGTGTCAGATCTCATGGGTCCAAGATGCATAAGACTTGGCAAAGAAGTGGAAACTGTAAAATATCTTTAAGTATATTAGGGAAAGGAGGCCAACCAGAATAGACCTCTCCACAGTGGGCAAGCATAAAAGGAGGTGTTTGTGACAGTCTGTTGCATGGGGGAAGAAAATACTAGACCATTTTGAAAGAATAAACAATACATGTCAGTGTCAGAACGTCTGTAGCATTGTCAGCACGCATACAGATCATTCCTCGTGCTCACACCCAAGCTGTGTGGTAGACGCCCCACGTCGAAGCAGGAGGAGAGGTAATTCGAGGACAGAGTACGTGTCTGGCCTCACTCACGTGTGGGCAGGCTAATCCAGAGACTACATCGTTAAGTTTATGGAGAGCCAGCCTCCACGGGACATTTGAATAGCTTAAAAAGAAGTCTGAAAACACAACCTGCTAAAACCAAGCAGAATCCTCCAAGCACCGCGAACCACAAGAAAATGTCTGATTTGTATTTGTTGTTTGCTATATTGTGAGGTCAAAACGTTGTCCCTGTCAGATCTGGCAAAAAGTTGACCACCACCCCCCCGCCCCCCAAAAAATAAATAAAAATGATCAAGAAGACTATATGGGTTTATGTCCAAGTTTGACAGTGGTAGATGTTTTCCTATGTACGTATTTTTGTGCTGTAATATGTTCCTGAGTGGCAGTAGTACGGGTAAGTTATTTGGAAATACGTAAATAAGCATACTGCAAATCCACGCTCCAGCTTGACCATTCAGGAGCCTTGTGGTGTACAAGGTACTTGAGTTTCTTTCTGTTGACTGCTTGCTTAAGCTTTGTTGATGTGTAATTTACATCCAGTCAAACACATCCACTTTAAGTATATGGTTTGAGATTTGACAAACGCTTATAAGCATGAAATCACCGTCACAATCATGATATAGAATTGTTCCGTCACCCTCCTAAAGTTCTCTTTCGTCCCTTTGTGGTCACGCCCTCCCCCTCCTAGCTTCTGGCAGCCACCCATCTCATCTCTGTCCACACAGTTCTGCTGCTTCCAAAATCTCATGGAAAGTAAATCTTACAGAATGAGGCTTTGGTGTCTGGCTTCTTTCCCTTGGCATAACACCTTTGAGGGTCATCCAATTTGTTGAGAGCATCAGCGGTCTTTTCATTTTACTGTTGTGTAGTCTTCCCTTGTATGGATGTACTTACTGTAGTTTGTTTATCCGCCCGTCAGTTGAAGGACACTGGGTTGTTTCCAGGTTTGAGTGACTATGAATAAAGTCACTGCATACATGTACACCTGTGTCTTGGCGTGAACACGTGATTTCACTTCACTTGTATACATCCCCAGGAGTGCGATTGCTGCATCTTGCGTTAAATGTGTGTTCAGCTGTGTAAGAAACCCACCAAACTGTTTTCCAAAGTTGCCGTGCTGTTTTACTTTCCTACTAGCAGTGCGTGAGAGTCACAGTTGCTCTACGTCCTTGCCAGTCTGGGTACGGTCGGTTAAAAAAATTATCCATTTAATAGTGGTATTTTATTGTGATTTTAATTTGCAGTTCCCTAATGGCTAAACATGCTGAACATTTTCTCCTGTGTTTATATGCCATCTTTATCTGTTCTTGGGTGAAGTGCACTTGTACTTATTGAGTGTCTGTATATATATACGTGCAGAATGACATTCGTGTTGATAGGATTTTTTTTTAGTATTAAAGTGAAATAATGCAAATGAATTTGTTTCCTTTTTTTTTTTTTTAAAAAACCCATGACTGGTACATAGCTTTTCCTTAACTAGAACCTGTTTGTTTGTTTGTTTGTTTTAAAGTAAATGGATGGTTATTGGAGAAAGAGTGACTTAGGGGTTATGAAAATTTGACAGAGACTGAATGATGCTTTTTTCTCAGTTTTTCATGAGGGTAGACCTGGAGCCCCAGGTCTAAAGATCTGTGGAGGAAGGGAGGTGGAAAGGGGGTGATGAAAACTTGGATATGGAGATGGATAGCTGGAGAATGTCCCAAAGAGGTGAGCAAGTTCGCCACACAAAGAAATCAGCCTTTAGCACATGGGCAACCAGGAATCATTGAGGATGTGAAGGTGAGAATGTCATCGTTAGATCTGAGTTTCAGAAATGCAGATGGGACAGCCCTCTACCATTTAACCTGTTTTCCCGGTGTGCCCTTGAGTGTGTCAATACGAGCAGTGTGCTGTTAAGTCAAGACAGTTATCATTTCAAAACCAAAAAAGTATGGAGGGCTCAACTCTGTAGACTTCTACAAAAATGATCATTATGCCAGGCATAGTTACCTCTGTGGGGTTGATAAAGCTCCATGGATCCAGATTATCTTCTGCATAAATGCAGCACAAGACCTGAAGATGCCACCATTTGTCCTTGACATCTGACCTTAATCATCTTCACTTGGTTGCCTATCGTTCTGTTACATGGATGCAGGATAACATACTGTCTGTCTTTTTTGCAGGCTCTTTATTTCTCCTGTTCCCTTTTTGCAATCATAACTGTTGTAATTCCCCATGGGGGCATAAATATATTCTGATTATAAGCAAAACTGCTAAAAACTATGTGCACTGAAAATGGAAAGTCTCAACACATTCAGCATATCTTGATTCAACACATATTGTTGGAGCACCTATTGCCAGGAATTCCCAGGCACTGCACTTAACATTTGGGATAAATATATCTATGTATATAACATGCAGAGGTGCCCAAGGAACATGGATCTGCATGCTGGCGGAGGGAGAGAGGCAACGCGTGACAATAACACATAACAGAATTACATGCGATGTTAGAAGATTGTAAGTGCTCTGTGGAAGACCTCTTTAAAATGCTTCTGTGTGGCTTGGGTAGAGTTGTGACCCTTGTGCTCCTCCACGGCCAGGGCCATTTACTCCACAACTGGGATTTGGTCCTTATGGGACAGGACAGAGAGCTGTGAAGCTGTGCTAGCGAGAAAAGGTCAGGGGCGTGAAGAGGTAGGGAGCTTGGGAGCCTGTCTGCACAGGGTGCTGGAGGTGGACACGTCATCCACAATGGAAAAAGGAGCCTCCTGCCTCCCGTTGGAAAAGCTATTTGTGCTCTCCTGATTTCAGGATGATTTCACACCAGAGTTTCTCAGGGGCCGGGTGTGGGGAAGTTGAAATAGAATTTTCAGATGTAAATACTGGCTGTAATGAAGTCTGATTGCTGTGTCTGTCAGTGCAGATCGAGACCTTCTGTAACAAGACCTGAAACGGCCCCTGATGAAGCGCACGCATAACTTGATCTTTTTGTTGTGTTGTTTTTAGTTCCACCTACGAATAAGAGTTTCTTGACACATTACTTTTGGATATCTCACAACTTAATTTGGTTGCACAGAATATTCTTTTGCTTTCCCTCTCTTTCTTGGTAATAAAACATGCCTGGATGCTCCTTCAGGGACTGACCTGCCTCTCTCCTGTTGCTACTTGTACTTTGAATATTCTTGAAGAGAGAGGGTTCACTTGGCAGGCATACATTATGACCTGGTTTGAAAAAGAACTCCTCCCCACAAACACATTAATTTCTAGAATGTAGGCAGGCTCTGTTGGGTGATACAATTTTCATCTGACCCATAAAACATGCCAACAGATTTTCTTTTTTCTCTTACAAGCAGAATAGAGTCTTGTAATGCCATAAGCCATCAGATACTTCTGCTTTCAGAGTTTGAATTACTGGTTTTCCTCTTGAAGCTAATGATTTTATTAGGATGAAGGTTTTCTGCATATAATAATAGATTTCTTTGCTCCTTTGCAGAGTTTGAGTGGTGTGTAATTGAGCCTTTAGGTAATTAGCCGTTGCCGATAGGCTAGGTGCTAGGGAGATCAGATGCAATTCCACCCCCTCTCATTATATTGTGTGCACTGGCCCATGGGTAGGAGTTTGCCAGCCCTTGGTGAAGATGATGAGAAACAATATAAAATGTCAGTTAAAAGCCAGAACTTAAGAATCAAATACACCTGGGTTTGTATTCCCAGTTTTTTTTTTTTTTTTTCCATTACTTGCTGTGTGGTCTTGGGCAGGGAATTAACCTTTCTATGTTTCAGTTTGGGTTTGCTCATCTTTTTAAAGAAGACGGGGACAATAATGCTGATTTTTCCAGGTTTTATAAGGATTAATAATAATATATGTAAAGCATTTATCCTGGTTCCTGGCATATTATAAATGATGTCATTGGTAGAAAATAATTATGTTAAATTATTTAGAGCTTTAAATTTTAAATATGAAATATTAAGGTCTACACTTATGTTTCAGTATCTTATTGTTCTTAGGCTCTGTCTCTGGATCCTCAGATATACAGGCAAATAAATAGCACATATACCCAGGCTGCCCCAGCACATGAGGGCAAGTGATGAATATGGGAAGTCAGTTTGCTTGTGGCAGAAACAGAGTTGCCATATAACTTGAATTCAGCACCACTCAAGATGTCCTTGTTTATCAGGAAAAAAGTATGAAAAAGTTCTCAAAGTCCTTTGCCCATTCTTCTGTTTTACTGTGTGCCTGTGTAGCCGAAGGTACAGGTAGACCTACTCTCCCCGGTGATTTGATGCCATCTAGTAACATAGCTGAGGGTTGAGATGCAACGTGAGTCTCTAAAGTGTTTCTTTTGTTTTTAAGGTTCAAAAACAAATGAAACATGATGCCCTTGACAGTTATTAAAGACCATAGCTGAGTCTGTGTTATGGGCATAAGATCTTTGCTTTCAAAGAACAGAGCTTTACAAAGTTTTCTCATGTCTACCGGAAAAATGTATTTTGGTGTTATTTACAAATAAAATTACTTTCTCCCAGGTCCTATTTTGGTCCTAATTTTTGCAGAAAAGACATACTCAGAAGCTTCAGCCTTTTCCCCAGACTGTTGTTCTTTGATTGCCATGCATCTGTTTCACTTGTATTTAAGAAAGGCAGTTAATTTCAAGATGTAGCTAACAAAGACAAGTGTGTATCTTTGATGATGGCATCAAACTTTTTGTTTTTAACCACCATCCACCCAGTGTCCCCTCCACTTGTATGTGCATTTAGAGTTGGCTGCACCTTGTTTGGTCACTGCTGTAGAAGTCCAGAGAACATTTTCTTCCCCTCTTTCCCCTTGGGTTGCGGTTGCCGTCACATTCAAAGAGGCATTGCTGCGTGTGTAAGAATAAGCTCAGTTCCTACTCATCCTTCAGTATCAAGCTCAGGGGTCTCTGCCTCCAGAAAGCCTTCCTGATCGTTCCATCCACCTGGTTTTGTTTGGAGGCTCTTGTGGGTCCCCCACCACAAGCTGTACTTGCTTCTCCTAGGGGATCACTATGGTACGACTATTACCTATGAGTCCTTTGCATTCAGGTTCTGTGCTTTCCACGTCTGGAATAAAGTAGGAACTTAATGCATTTCTAAATGCATCAGCAGAGCACTTGAGAGTTTTGTGCTCGATTAAATCATTATTATTTTAAATGAGATAATTCATGTATAGCAGTCACATAGTGTCAGGCACCTAATAAGTACTTGGCTAGTTTTTATATTAGTTGGGATCATTCAGCTGAAGGTACTGGAAAACCCAACAAACAGAGGTTTAGACAGAGAGGGATGTTCTCGCCTTGGCCATCATGAAGACTGGGCGTAGGACGTCATGGTGGGCGTGGTGGGACCGTGGCTCCATGACACAGGCAGGCACTTCCCATTCGTTTTTCTCCACCTAGCATAGGAGGATGCCCTTGTCCTCATGCCTACATGGCTCTTGAGTGGCTACTGCATCTCCTGGCTCAGATCTCTGTATGGGCAGGAAGAAGGAGAAAGGAACAATGGGACCCAGAGTGTAACTTTCCTAGAAGCCGCACTTACCCTGTGGCTTTCACTTACTTCTCATTGGCCAGGACTGAGTCAGTTCCTTAACCAGGGCTGTGGAAGGGGCGGGGTCAGCCAACTCAGAAGGTCTGTTAGAGTTCATTGTTTTACTTCTGCACTGCAGGCTTGCAGAGGGGGTCAGGGGTGTATGTGTTGACGGTCCTCTCAGGGGGCCAAGGCGGTGACAGGTTCACACACCACCCCCCTGCCTCACTCTGCGTTGCTCTCCTGCATTTCCCCTCCCTGTTTCCTTCCTCTCCTGTTTTCCTCCCTCCAGTCTCTCATTATGGCTCAGTATGGTCTGTGGTCCCTCATCAGCATCCCCTTGGAGCGTGTTAGAACTGCAGGGTTTCAATTTTCACCCCAGACCTCCAGAATCAGTCACTCTGACAGTGGGACCCAGCAGTCTGTACTCATGACATGCCCCGCAGAGGCTTCTGATGCGAGCATGAGTTTGTCAGCTCCTTTTTTCTGTCTCGTGCTCTGCGTGTTCTTCTAGGTAACTGGTCACCTAGTGGAATCAGAGCATTCCAGAAATATTTGTGTGCTCGACCATTTCATATTGTGTTGTTTAAGTATCAGGTGAGTTTATATTTATAATCCAGTTTTTAAAAATACTAGCTGACTCGAGTGGCTCCTGGACTGGAGGCGTTTTGCATTGTGTGTGGCCCTTGACTAGGGGTAGAAAATGGAATTTCTAGTACTTGCTCCACATGCAGCAAACAGGTTTGATTATTATTTTTTTCTTTATGGAAATATTTGTGTATTTGAATAGACCTAATGGGCAGTTAGTTTTCATGTTATAAAGACTGTATGTACACACACACACACACATAACTCAAAAGAATATTAGAAGAAAATATTTCTAATTTTTCACTATAACTTTAGTTAAAGCAACAGCCTTCAAAAATAGCAATCATCAGGAAGAAACTGTTTATGGAATCAGATGCAGACAACTTACTTTTAGAACAAACACGTTGCGCTTTCAATAGGAAAAAAAATAAATGATTGTATGTGTTTGAGGTGTGAGATAAAATTAACATGAGGAGGAGAGGAACAATGCAGATTGTGTGGGTAGGAATTTATTTTCCTTTCGGGTTCCAAGAGTCAGCGCTATTATCAGACTAAAGATTGGCCCTCTTCAAGGAAGACAAGGTTTTGTGCCAGCTTTGTTTTATTATTATTCTTTATGCTATTATTTTTGGCTTGCAGACAGCAGCAAGGATTCACAAATGGTTCTCCATGTTTGATGTAAATGTAAAGTCTGTCAATTCCTGAGCGTGCATATTTTGCAAAAATATCATGCACCAGCATCTTCATTCTTGTTTGGAATGGATTCAGGAAAATGTCCTTGGCTCCAAAGTAGCTTTAAATAAGGTTTGGACGCTCTAGGAGGCTGGGCTTGGCACTAGCCTCCTTCCCTTTTGCCACCTCCAGTAAGGATGGAGATCTGTGGGCATCGCTGCCTGAAGAGACTTGGGCCTATAAATAAACAGAAAGCTACGTTTTCCCATGCTACCTGGCTCTGAACCTTTTGCATAATTAGAGATGCGTTGTCTGAAAGTAACATAGTTATAAGTCTCATGTGAAAGGCAAGAAAAACAGAGCGAGGAAAAAATGTCTGTCTCACTTAGAGAGTCTTACTCACCTCACCAAGGTTTACTAGCCCTGTGCATACCTGTTTCAGGCTGCCTTGGGTTTCAGGAACCGGTGAACTCCAGAGATAAAACAGGAGCTGGCTTCCCACGGGTTTTTGCAAGTTCCTGTGTAATCCTGAAGAATTTTACCTGAGTCCTCCAGTGATGATATGCACGCGTACCCCCAGTGGTGACATATATGGCGTCCCTTGGCCTACTCGACCCTGAGCGATGGGGCCGCTGACTCCCTCTCATCTACTGTTCTCTCCTCTCTCGATGTGCAAGCAGCATGTTTTTCTCTGTATTCCTCAGTCCAGTCCGTGGGCGCTTGCACGTGCAGCGTTCTTGATTTGAAGCCCTTTCCCCCAGATACGCACATGGCTCTTCATTCACCCAAGAGGCCTTTCCTGACCATTCCGGCTCAGATAGCCCTTCTGAAATCTCTTGCCCCTTACTATGCCTTATGTTGCTTCATAGCATTTGTCTCGACTTGCCGTAGTGTATTTTAAACTTTATTTCTGTCTTCTCCATTGGAAAGTAATCTTGATGGCGCAGGAAATTTGTTTTGTTCCTTGCTTTCACCTCAGTGTCTAGAAGCTGGTACTCACTGAGTGAATAAATGATATGTTATGTAAATAAATTAATACACAAATGTGTTCCTAAATAGTAATTTTGATTCGGGTGATGTATCGTACTTCTGTTAGTTGGATATCACTTTATTCAGGAATTTTATCTGACTCTTCCAGTGATGATATGAATGCATAAATACAAAGATTATCTAACTGTCAATCTATCATCTGTTTATCCACCTCCACCCTCTACCTATTCACTGATCTATCATCTATCCATCCATCCATCTGTTCTCTTTTTTTTGAATTTTTAAATTTAATTTTATTTATTTTTTTATACAGCAGGTTCTTATTAGTTGGGATTGACATATATACATCTGTTATCCATATCTATCTATCTGTCTGTCTGTCTATTTATCTATCTATCTATCTGTAATTAGGTTCCAGATAGGAAGCACTAACCTTCCATGGAGAGTATTAGGTAAGAGGTTAGACTCGAGGTGGCTTCTAGAGGGAAATGGATTTGTCATCATCATTATCCATTACCATGATTGATTAGTAATGAGGAGACAGTAATTAAATATCACGTAGAATTCAATTTTTACATTAGCAGTTACTTCGTTAGCTATATTAGTGTGAATATGAATTTTTTGAAACTCCCAGTATAAAAAGGGTGGAAAAAAGGATGTAGTTCCTACATTATTTTTTTGTTCAGTGGCTTATTCGTGATACTGAAAAGTAGCTTTTATTATCATTTAAGGGGCAGTTCTTTTGCCTCCCACTTTCCTCTCTCTAGCCCTTGCCTCCTCCTTCTAGCTCCTTTTTTCTTTTCTTTCCCACTCACTGCATCCCTGCCTTCTTCCTTTGATTCTGCGTTGGATGAGGAAGTTCTTAATAAAAATAATTGAAATAGGTGATTTTGCTTGCATAATGACATTCCCTTATGTGTAATAATAATAATAATATCATGTACCAGGTCATAAGCACTTTATGTACACTGCCTCAACTGACTCATCTGTAAAATGGGGATCATGGTGAGTACCCCCAGCTAGAGGACTAAATCAGGGTTAGTGGGTATAAGTAACTACCTTGAAGTCATGTGGCTAGATAAATATCAGATCCAGAATTTGACTTGGGAGTGTCTTTCTGATATTCCACCTACTTCTCCAAAAGGGTGCATAAAAGAAGAATTATTATTAGCTTCTCATTCTGCAGAAATGGGAGACTTACAAAAATGCTGCAAAACTAGTACACAATCTTCCCATATCCCTTTCCCCAGCTTTTACAAATGTTAACATCTTACATAGCCATAGTACAATGCTCAGAATGAAGAAACAATAACATTGATACAACACTGTTAACTGACCTGTAGATTTTATTCACATTTCAGCAATTTCCCCATTAATGTCTTTGTCCTAGTCCAGGGTCCCACATTGTATTTTGTTGTGATATATTCTTAGTTTCCTTCAATCTGGGCAGTTTCGGAATCTTTCTTTACCTTTCATGAGTTTTACATTTGTGAAGAGTATTGGCCACTTGTTAAGTGAATGGGTTTTCCTGGTGTTTCCTCAAGATTAAATTTAGGTTAAGCATTTTTGGCAAGAATACTATGGAACTGATACTGTCTTCTTCTCAGTGCATCATATCAGGGGACACTTGATGTCAGCATGTTTCATTACTGGTGAGATGAACCTTGATCATTTGGTTACAGTTGTGTCTGCCAGGATTCTCCATTGTAAAGTTACTGTTTCTCCTTTGAAATTAAAAAATATCTTGTGAGGAGATACTTTGACAGTATGCACATATCCTGTTTCTTATCATACTTTTTTTCTTTTTTTTTCATCGTGTTTATAACCCTGACATTACTACTCTGTACACAATCCTTAAAAGAGAAAACTACCAGTCATTGTATTTACTTGTTTACTGGAACAAATGTTTGACTTACACTGTTGGTAAACACTAAAAAATTGGAGGGGCATATTATATGGAAGCACTGTGGGTAAAGAACTTTAAAAAAATTTTTTAATTGTATTTTTTTGAATTTGATTTTACTATTTTTAATGCAGCAGGTTCTTATTAGTTATCCATTTTATACACATTAGTGTATATATATCAATCCCAGTCTCCCAATTCATCACACTACCACTGCCGCTGCTCCCACCACTTTCCCCCCTTGGTGTCCATACGTTTGTTCTCTACGTTTGTGTCTCAATTTCTGCCCTGCAAACCGGTTCATCTGAACCATTTTTCTAGGTTCCACATATATGCGTTAATATACGATATTTGTTTTTCTCTATCTGACTTGCTTCACTCTGTATGACAGGCTCTAGATCCATCCACCTCTCTACAAATGACCCAATTTCGCTCCTTTTTATGGCTTAGTGATATTCCATTGTATATATGTACCACATCTTCTTTATCCATTCATCTGTCGGTGGGCATTTAGGTTGCTTCCATGACCAGGCTATTGTAAGTAGTGCTATTTCTTAGAGGAAATGCTTTCAGTTTTTCACCATTGAGAACGATGTTTGCTGTGGATTTGTCATATATGGCCTCTGTTATGTTGAGATAGGTTCCCACTGTGCCCACTTTCTGGAGAGTTTTTATCATACATGGGTGTTCAGTTTTTTTCTGGCTAATGGTTTATCAATTTTGTTTATCTTCTCAAAGAACCAGCTTTTAGTTTTATTGATCTTTGCTATTGTTTTCTTTGTTTCTATTTCATTTATTTCTGCTCTGATCTTTATGATTTCTTTCCTTCTGGTAAATTTGGGTTTTGTTTGTTCTTCTTTCTCTGGTTCCTTTAGCTGAGGTTAAATTGTTTATTTGAGATTTCTCTTGTTTCTTGAGGTAGGCTTGTATAGCTATAAACTTCCCTCTTAGAACTTCTTTTGCTGCATCCCAGAGGTTTTGGATCGTCATGTTTTCATTGTCATTTGTCTCTATGTATTTTTTCATTTCCTCTTTTACTTCTTCAGTGATCTCTTGGTTATTTAGTAATGTATTTTTTAGCCTCCATGTGTTTGTGTTTTTTACGTTTTTTTTCCTTGTAATTCATTTCTGATCTCATAGTGTTGCGGTCAGAAAAGATGCTTGATATGATTTAAATTTTCGTAAATTTACTGAGGCTTGATTTGTGACCCAAGACGTGATCTATCCTGGAGAATGTTCTGTGCACACTTGAGAAGAAAGTGTAATCTGCTGTTTTTGGATGGAATGTCCTATAAATATCAATTAAATCTATCTGGTCTATTGTGTCATTTAAACCTTCTGTTTCCTTATTTATTTTCATTTTGGATGATCTGTCCATTGGCGTAATGAGGCGTTAAAGTTCCCCACTATAATTGTGTTACTGTCAGTTTCCTCATTGATAGCTGTTAGCATTTGCCGTATGTATTGATGTGCTCCTATGTTGGGTGCTTATATATTTATAATTGTTATATCTTCTTCTTGGATTGATCCCTTGATCATTATGTAGTGTCCTTCCTTGTCTCTTGTAACATTACATTATTTTAAAGTCTATTTTATCTGATATGAGTGTTCCTACTCCAGCTTTCTTTTGATTTCCATTTGCATGGAATATCTTTTTCCATTCCCTCACTTTCAGTCTTTATATGTCCCTAGGACTGAAGTGGGTCTCTTGTGGACAGCATGTAGATGGGTCTTGTTTTTGTATCCATTCAGCGAGAACCTGTGTCTTTTGTTTGGAGCATTTAATCCATTCACGTTTAAGGTAATTATCGATGTGTATGTTCCTATTACCATTTTCTTAATTGTTTTGGTTTGTTTTTGTAGGTCCTTTTCTTCTCTTGTGTCTCCCACTTAGAGAAGTTCCTTTAGCGTTTGTTGTAGAGCTGGTTTGGTGGTGCTGAATTCTCTTAGCTTTTGCTTGTCTGTAAAGCTTTTGATTTCTCCATCGAATCTGAATGAGATTCTTGCCTGGTGGAGTAATCTTGGTTGTAGTTTCTTCCCTTTCATCACTTTAAATATGTCATGCCCCTCCCTTCTGGCTTGTAGAGTTTCTGCTGAGAAATCAGCTGTTAACCTTATGGGAGTTTCCTTGTATGTTATTTGTCGTTTTTCCCTTGCTGCTTTCAGTAATTTTTCTTTGTCTTTAATTTTTGCCAGTCTGATTACTGTGTGTCTCGGCGTGTTTCTCCTTGGGTTTATCCTGTATGGGACTGTCTGCACTTCCTGGACTTGGGTGGCTGTTTCCTTTCCCATGTTAGGGAAGTGTTCGACTGTAATCTCTTCAAATATTTTCTTGGGTCCTTTCTCTCTCTCTTCTCCTTCTGGGACCCCTACAATGCGAATGTTGTTGCGTTTAATGTTGTCCCAGAGGTCTCTTAGGCTGTCTTCATTTCTGTTCATTCTTCTTTCTTTATCCTTTTCCGCAGCAGTGAATTCCACCATTCTGTCTTCCGGGTCACTTACCCGTTCTTCTGCCTCAGTTATTCTGCTATTGATTCCTTCTAGTGTAGTTTTCATTTCAGTTATTCTGTTGCTAATCTCTGTTTGTTTGTTCTTTAATTCTTCTAGGTCTCTGTGAAACATTTCTTGCATCTTCTTGATCTTTGCCTCCATTCTTTTTCTGAGGTCCTGGATCATCTTCACTATCATTTTTCTGAATTCCTATTCTGGAAGGTTGCCTACCTCCACTTCATTTAGTTGTTTTTCTGGGGTTTTATGTTGTTCCTTCGTCTGGTCCATAGCCCTCTGCCTTTTCATCTTGTCTATCTTTCTGTGAATGTGTCTTATCTTACGTCTTTTAAACCCACTAATTTTTGGCATTTATTAATGATTCCTTCTGGAACACTTATTACTGTGGTTTAGGCAAATGGTGATTTTCTATTTCCTACATTCCTCTGCGTTTATTAATTCGAACTCAGGTAAGGAAGAGCTCTACCTTCTTCCCCTTTCATTGTTTAGTAATGAATTCATGGGTATTCATTTTATCCTATGGGCTATAATTCAATACCCTCTGTATTTTTCAGTTGTTGCAGTTGTTCAGATAGTCACAGATTGGTCTTTGAGAGATCCTTAAACTGGGCTCCTGTTGACATGCTCCCATCACTTTTTGAGCACTTCCTGAAGTTTTGTCACCACACAATATACCCAGAACATCTTATGTTTTCACTGCCTCAGTCCCCAGATAAGCTGTCTCTCCAAGGTGCTGTGGTTCCTTTTATTGGAGAATGAATTTAGAAACCAAGATGTGAGTGCTGGGTGTACTCATTGCTACTGGGGTATCATTGCTTTTTAGCTCTCTGGAAGAATGGAGCTATTTCCTAGAACATATATGAATCACACACAGATACACATACACTTGTCCATATCAATATCTTTCTGTTTATGTACTAAAGACCATAAGTTTGTACTGACATATCTGATTCAAGTCCAATACCACAGTGTTCATTCTCACTTTTCCCCTGTAACTTCTTTCTCCATCAATGGAAAACCTGCCTCTCGTTATCCACAGTATTTTTATAAATTTTTAGTCCTAGTGTGTGTGTGTTTGGGTATACATATACATATATATTCAAAATTACTACCTCGTGTGTCTTGAATAGTAAAAACTGTCCTAACTAGAATGCAGTTTATGGGCACCTTTCTTTTAGTCTTTTAAGCCTTATAGCATATAGTCACAATACTCTTTTCCAAAGTTACTCAGCTCAGTTCTTTTCTTCTTTCAGGGTGGCTATGCTATTCATTTGTGATAGAGTTAAGCTCACGTGTTTTGATGCTTGAGTTCCATTTTGGGGCCCTGCCCCCCTGCCACCACCACTGGCCTGGTTGATTTTAGTTATTTATTTACTGTTTTTTGAGAAAGTGAAACCTTAACCTAGTTCTAAAAGTCAAAACTGTACAAATAGATATACACATAGAGGTGTCACTCCCCACATGCCTTCTACGCCATTTCCACTCTCCCACACTTCCTGAATGCCCGCCCATGCCCTGTAGGTAGTTTCTGATTCATCTAACACGTGTTTCTTTTATGTACGAGCACAGACACGTCATATATCTTCTTATAATCCCTTCCTTTGTACATGAAGGATAACGTACTCTAGGAGTTACTTTGCACTTTGCTTTTTCGCTGAACAGTTTATCCTGGAGAAATCAGTTCATGGGGGAGCGTCTCCATTCCATGGTCTTCATTTTTCCCACTCAGGTGTAACTTACATACAGTAAAGTGCACAGATCTTAAGTGTACAGGCTGATGGTTTTTCCATGTGTCTACACCTGGGTAAACATTCCTCAGATGATGATATTATTTCCAGCACTCTGGAACATTCCCTCATGCCTTTCCCAGTCATCTCTTTAAAACAAGGGTAACTGTTCTGATTTCTGTCAGCATTGGTTATTGTTGCCTGTTCTTGAACCACGTAAACAGAATCATTACAGCACACACTCTCTTTTGTTTGTTCAACATTATGTTTAATCCACATTCACATGACCTGATGCAGGCCCGGCAGGGTAAGTCTTGGATCTGAAAGCTTCGTCATCTTCTGTTATCCTGCAGCAAGATTGACGTAGGAGGACAGCTCGCAGGTGTTATAGCATTCTGCTTGTGGCTTCGTAAGAGATTACATCTTGTTAAAAAAAAGTAGATATTCTGTAAGAGATTTTAAAAACTGGATCTAACGCCAGCAGTCTCAGGGTCTTTACACTGAAACCAACTTGAAAGAGAATTCTGCCAAACGACTTGAAAACAAGTCACTGCCAATTGGTTTAAAATAAATATTCATACACTTGCTCTCTGTTTCTATACATAACTTGGAGTAGAACCTATAAAATTCTACTGAAATGTATGTTCCGCGAGTCAGGGATGTAGTGCCTGCTTGCTTCATCACCATATAATCACCTAGTACATGGTTGGTGAGCACCTGAATAATTCCAAAGCATCTCTGAATTGACTGACAATTCAGGGGGCTTCAGAGTCCAACACAGGTGATGGCGGGGGCTGAGCAAACACAGGCAAAGGCTTATTTGGTTTCTCCAAATGGGCCGAAGCTGTCTTACTGTTCCTTCTGTTCTAACTGGCTTTGTCAAGGAGGAGAAGTGTTGCTTTGCCCTGAGAAGCAGAAAGTAGACCTGGTAGATAGTTCTAGATTGAATGTTATCTGAGCAGCAGGCCGAGGGGCACGTTTTGGGAGTGAACACACTGCCATTTCTTCCTTGGTTGGTATCCCAGCATCATCTGTAACTCCACACACAGGAAAAGGAACCCTGCGTTCTCAGCCTGAGCTGTTTTGCCAAGATAGAGGACAGTGGTGTGATGAGAAAGACATTTCCACTGGTATCTTGTCCAGGTTCCTCTGGTGAATGCTTGCTCTGAACACAAGGAGTACAGGGTGAATATCTGTATGTAATCATAGACCGTTTTATATTTTTGATTCTACACCCCACTGAACAGAAACAAACCAAAAGCCAGACTCTGCTTTCTATTTTAAACTCGCTCTGGTATCTGGAATTACCTGCTGAAGAAAATTCCCTAGCTCAGTGGCAATAATCTCCTACAGGCAGTTTAAACTAATTAGGGGAGAAATGTCCTAATTTACAAGGGAAAAGACAGTTGTCTTGAGAATAATTAATTTCTGCCCTGAAAAATGCATATATTAGAATGGTTACCTTCAGGAATTAATTACCTGTCTTTGACTATTTGTCTTTTCCGGAATGCTGCTTACTTTGAAATGTAATTAAAATCTTTAACACATAAGAAGTTAAAAATCATTGCTCTGCTGTTTCAAAGCCAGCACGCAAGAGAGGAGATACTGGTTTGTAAGCAAACTGCGTTATGTCATTTTAATTTCTTTGGACAAGGACATTGGACATATATTATGGGATAATATCTGCTTTCATGCTAAATTTTCTAGTGAATTTGAGATTGAACTGCCTTGTACCATTGCTGCGGGTGGATAAAGAATCAATAAGTGATTTTTTTCCCCTCATGTGGCTGCTTGACTCTCATGATCTGTGGGTACTGAGGGAGCGTAGGATGACGTTTCTGTCTCTTTTGGTGGACCCGCAATCATCTCCAAGCACTTGTGTCTTGGAGATGCAATAGAATGTCAGACAGCCACCCTATGAGTTGACAAGGTGGAGACCGTGGATTCTGGCAAAATTTCTGGTCCCATATGCTCTTCTAGAAACTGGCTGTTCCGTATCAGGAGGCAGAGTCTATTTCCTCTCCCCTTGAACATGAGTGGGGCTTTATGACCACCTGAAAAAAATAGTATGTGGTGGAAGTGTGACTTCCTAGGCTAGGTCATAAAATTCAATATGATTCTAGCTCTTGGCCTGAGCGTTTCACTCTTGGAATCACACCATGTTGTGAGGAAGCCCACACCACCCGAACAGGCCTCGTGTAAACTGCTTAAGCGCTCCTGCGGGGATCGTAGCCAGCAGCCAGCATCAGCCTCCAGACATACGGGTGAGTGACTGTTCAGGTGACTCCAGCCCCCAGCCCTTGAGCTGCCCCTGTGAAGACCACGAGGGGCAGAAATGAGCTGCCTCCACCAACCTCAGGCCAGACTGCAGGCTGTGAACAAACTTGGGATAATTCGTTGTGTGACTGTAGGAACTAGAACACAAGGTAAGACTTAATGAAAAGGATGCTTTTTGAGGAAAATTTATCTGTAGCGTTCAGTTAATGTCTGTGGAAGAAAATTTTTTGTGGAATAAGGATCAGGTAGTCCATAGCACATGGCAGAAGAAGTTTACATGGCTGCCCCCCCGCACCACGCACGCCCATGTTTGCAGACACACTCATCCTCCTTTACCTCCACCTTACCATCTGCCTCCTGCTATGATGCAGTGCCTTTAACCTTCTTAGGTTACTCAGGGCTCTGCTCTAGACCAACCGGAACACAGGGAAATCTTTATATCTCTCTTATTTCTCACAAACATTTTCTCTCAAAGGCATAAAGAATATTTATCATTTTTCCCCTTGCCTTGGTTTCAAGGTCTGTTGGTGCCGGTCTTCAGAGGCTGACAGGCCTACTCACCCTTCTTCTGGGGACTATAAAATGTTATCTATGTGACTTGAATTCTCATGAATCCAGAGAATGAGGAGAGAAGCCCTGAATGGAAATGTTTTCAGTTATAGCTCCTCTTCTTCCATCACTGGAGACGGCACTATAGCAGCTCTGTGATTTCAAAAGTAAAACACATGTCAGCCCTTTACACCCTCACATTCTTTAGAAATCTGTAAAACAAGGAAAATAACCTTCCACCCACCTACCTCACAGTCGGGTGGGGTGGAATTATGAGTTTGTGATTGTGAAATGTGCTTTATGATGCAAGTCTGTGTAGAGTGGTTTGCTAACAACCTCAGATAATCTGGAAAGGCAGTCACAGTGTATCACCAGAGTTGCTGTATCAACCGCAGCATCAATTCAAGAAAGTTCCCATGGGACTTCCCTGGCGGTCTAGTGGTTAAGACTTTGCCTTCCAATGCAGGGTGTGCAGGTTTGATCCCTGGTCAGGGAGCTAAGATCCCACGTCTCAAGACCAAAAAACCAAAACATAAAACAGAAGCAATATTGTAACAAATACAATAAAGACTTAAAAAAAAAAAAAAAGAAAAGAAAAAAGAGAGTTCCCGTGATGAAAAATCACTCCTCTCATCAAGCACAAAGAATTGCCTTTGGAATTGTGTTTGTGCAGTTGGCAATGCAGTTTTCCTTTCTGACAGCTTCCATCGTTGGCGCTCATGGAAACTCATTTATACCATTGTCAGTGGCTCTCCTCACTGACGGGAATGTATGTTACTCTGGGGATCACCCGTGGCTTTCAGCAGGAAGTTTGCTC
>NW_020174373.1:5338319-5354542 GCF_003031525.2 Neophocaena asiaeorientalis asiaeorientalis | reverse complement strand
CTTTCAGCAGGAAGTTTGCTCTGCCAATTTGAATACAAACTCTTCCATTTCTTTGTCAGGTATAGCCAAGGCCCATTTCATGGCAATGAGAATGATTGGTTTTTCCCACGTGTTGATTGTTCTTTGGAGTTGACAGCACGGTTTCTCTTTATTTCACAAGCCCACACCCACTGCGGGAATTCTGTAGCTCTCGGTGCTGGTGATCATCTTGTGTATGACACCACTTTCAGAAAAGGGAGTGAGATGCTCGACGGTGTGTGAAGAAGCCATCTGGCCACGAGGCACTTTTTTAGAAACCAACAACATTTATTAAGATTCCCTGGTACAGGAGACTACCTTTTCCCTCTCGGCATACCAACCCCAGGCCTTCCTGCGTGGGGGCCAACACAACATCCACACGGAAAACAGAAGATTCAGTTGCTCCTCAGAACATTTGGGCTCATGCAGGAAGATGTCAGGCTGAGCTGTTCACGTGTCCCAGGTGCCGTGGTACCTGTGGCTGTCGTTCAACCTATTGACTGGGACAAAGAATGAAAGGGGGTGAGTGTGAATTTGGTACCAGCTTCTTTCTTTTGTTCACCCTTACCTCTTTAGTTTCTGTTTTTGTTTTCAGTGATTTCTGAGCGCAGGGGAGTCCCAACATGCTTTTGCAAATTTTGAAAACTCAAAAAACTGTCTTCTGGGGTCAGGCAGTCATGTTAATATTTGAAATAGGTCTGGGTGTAAAAAATTGGGAATGCTGGGGCCTGTTGGGAATGTGTAAGGGAGTGAACTGTCTATGTTTGCTCTTGTTTTTAAAAACACTCCATTGACCAAAGCAAGCAGAACCAGCTACATGACTTGTGGGGTTCAGTGAACAATGAAAATGTAGAGCCCTGTTTTCAAAAATCATTAAGCGTTTAAAGATGGCAACAGCAGAGCGTTAAACCCAGGGTGGAGTCCTCCTGTGCATACTTTGGGCTTTTCTAAAATGTCATCTAAACAGAGGCTATAGGATAAGGCTTTAGTGTCTGGCTTCTCTCACTTAGCATAAGTGAGGTTCATCCACATTGTTGCATGTGTCAGTGGTTCTCCCCTTTTTATCCCTGAAGCACACTCAGTTTTATGGATGTGTCACCATTTGTTTATCTACCTGTTGAATGATGTTTGGCCTGTTTCTAGTTGTTGGTGATTGTGGATAAAGCCACTGTAATCATTCCCATTCAGGTCTTTGTGTGGACATATGTTTTCACTTCCCTTAAGGGGATGCCTAGGAGGGGAATGGTTGGGTCATATGGTAAGTGCCTGTTTAACTTTGTGGGAACCATTCTGCATTCTCACACGTAATGTGCGAGAGTCCCACTTGTTCTGCATTTTTATCAGTACTTGTTAATTGTCATTCTCTTTAACTTGAGCAATGCCAGTAGGTGTGCAGGAATTTTTAATTTGGATTTACCTGATGGCTAATGATTTTGAGCAAGTTTTCATATGCATATTGGCTGTTTATATCTTCTCCTTTGAGGTGTCCATTCAAAATTTTTGCCCATTAAAAAAAATGAGTTGTCTCCTCATTATTGATTATGAGTTACCTATATATTCTTTTTTTTTTTTGCGGTACGTGGGCCTCTCACCGCTGTGGCCTCTCCCGTTGCGGAGCACAGGCTCTGGACGCGCAGGCTCAGTGGCCATGGCTCACGGGCCCAGCCGCTCCGCAGCATGTGGGATCCTCCCAGACCGGGGCACGAACCCGCATCCCTCGCGTCGGCAGGCGGACTCTCAACCACTGCGCCACCAGGGAAGCCCTACCTATATATTCTTGATATGAGCCCTCTGTCCGATGCGTTTTGCAAAAATTTCTCAGTTTGTGGATTTCCTTTGCATTTTCTTCACTATGATGTTGATTTTTATAAAATAAAAAAATAATTGTGCCTTTTGTGTCCTGATTGAGAAATCCTTACCTTATCCAGTTTCCTAAAGACTTTTCTCCTTTGTTCTCTTCTAGAAATTTAATAGTTTTAGCCCTTTCATGTATGATGCATTTCGTGTTAACTTGTGGGTTTGGTGTGAGGGTTTGGTGTGAAGTAAGGGTCAAGATTCTTTTTTTTTTTCTTTATTGAAATATCCTGTTGTTTGCACTATTTGCAAAGGATGAATTTTCATTTGGAAAATTTCAGAGCGAGGTCTATGTTGATTTGATGCCTTTGCAGTAATATTGTACTTTCTATATACTTCTTTTGATCTCTCCTCTATTTGAGCCATTGGAGAAGTGAGTCTAGAATAGACTCCAGGATTGCTCAACTGATCACTGTGATTCACCAGTGCCACAGATAAAGGAGATCTAAATACTTTTTTCAAATGCGTGGTAAGCGTGCACTTATGCAATCCATTATTGTTTTATATTTCGCCTTGCATACAAGGAAGGCATTCTGCCGTTCTCCCAACTGCTGGGTGCAGTGACAACCAGCAGCTAGCGGGTCACCACATCAATGCCCTCTTCTTCCTGGAAACTCCGTTTCCCAGCCTCCCTTGCGGTTGCTTGTGATCATGTGGCTGAGTTCCAGTCAGTGGGATGTGAGTGGTTGTCACATGTGCCATCGCACTGGCCCATGATGACCTCCTGTGACCTCACCTCCTTGGTTGGATCTAGATGAGCGTGGCAAGTAGAGAAGCCAAGTCACAGATTGGAGGAAGCCCGAGTCACCTGGACAAGAGTGAGAAATGAACCATCGTTGTGTTCAACCACTGAGACTTGGATTTAGTATTACTCCAAGTAATATTCCCATCTAAGGACGTAATTCTTCAGTAAGTGTAGGCACGGAGTGTGTCACTATCCCTAAAATCCTCTGCTGGACTGACTGATGTTCTGTGGGATGACCCCCGGCTCAGAGCTGGTATGCGCTAGATTCTGATGACAACCTGGGATCTCAGTTTATCTTTATCAGCGGTGCATTCCTTGTTGCTCATGGAGTTTCCTTAGAAGGAAAGGACCTCAGGGCACAGTCATCTCTTATGTAGCCCTCTGTGTCTATGGATAAACAATCCCGAGAATTCTTGAGTTACCAGCCTTCCGATTTGATAAATGGAGACAGTTTTTGTGTTGTTTGTAGTGGACACAATAATGTACCTCCATCTGCCCAAGATGTCTATGCCCTGAATCCCAAGACCCAGGAATATGGAACTTTGCAGATGTGATTAAGTTCAGGATTTCGAGAAGGATTATCGTGGAGTATCTGGCTGGGCCTAATGTAATTACAAGGCAGGGGCAGGGGGTCAGAGTTAGTGAAGGAGATGTGACAGTGGAAGCAGAGATCAGGTTCTCCAGTGCTGGGCTTGAAGGCGGTGGTAGGGGCCCTGAGACAACTCATGCAGATGGTCTAAAGAAGCCGGACAAGACACGGGAACGGATTCTCAGGGCCTCCAGAAGGAACCAGCCTTGCTGACACCTTGATTTTAGGACTTGTAACCCCCAGAACTGTAAGATAAGGAATCTGTGTTGCTTTAGGCTACTCCACTTGTGGTCATTTGCTACAGAAGTAATAGGAAGCTCATACAGTACCATCTGGGATTTGTATTGTTATTTCAAAGTATTTGAAAAATTGTTAGCTTTCCGCCTAGCCTCTGTCTACAGCTACTGAAACAGGGGAAAGAAACAGATAGTGACTCTTAATGTCCCAGGATAAGCCATCATGGGGGCTGACAGCATTGTAGATGAAGATTAACAAAGAAATTGTAGGTCAAGTTATAACCACAGTTCCAATGGGCTATATAAGGTGTTTAAGAGAAATGATGCTGCAGAATCTTGGCCTTTAAATAGAAAATTCCATCTTCTTCTCTGTCGACTAAAAAAAATGTACAGCCTAAAAGTTGGGAGTTGTGTTTTATTCGGCAGACATTCTTAGGACGTCAAGCCTGGGAGACAGCATCTCAGATAACGCTGAGAAAACTGTTCCAAAGAGGCAAGCGGGGAGGGAAGCCAGGCTATATAGGGAGTATTTTTCAACAGAAGACCAGGTAGTCAAAACATCAAAAGATTACTGTTAATAAAAGAAACAAGATATCTCAAGTTAAGGAATTTAAGTGCTTTTCTATGTATGGGAAGATACAGGAGTCTAGGCTCACTGAAATCATTCCTTCGATATTCACGTTGGCTATCTAGGGCCAGTTTCCTGTGCTCTCTCATCCTGAATCCCCTCAGGGTGCCCTGTCGGGGGGCGGGGGTGGCTGCAGCGCTGACTGCTAGATGGGCTTTGCAGTGGGCAGTCCACTTGTCTCATTCTGAGTTCCCACAGGGCTCACCGTCTGGAGGCTGTAATGTAACGGCTTGACGGCTGCAGCATCCTTTGTTTACTGTATGGTAGGCAGTATTTTAGTTCTCATTGGAAATGAAGAGCAGGTAATAACAGGAATAATGTAGGTTCATTGTGGATTTGCTGTTGTTGTTGCCATTTTCTTTGAGGTAAGTGAAAAACTACGAACCCTGTCACCTGAAGTTAGGGATATTAGGAATCTGCTACCTCAGCCCAGCCTACTTCCTTATTTTTTTCACAGGAGCTAGCATTCCTAAAATATATATTTTAAAATTTTTAATTTAATATTGGAGTATAGTTGATTTACAATGTTGTATTACTTTCAGGTGTACAGCAAAGTGATTCAGTTATACCTATACATATATCCATTCTTTTTCAGATTCTTTTCCCATATAGGTTGCTACAGAATACTGAGTAGAGTTCCCTGTGCTGTACAGCAGGTCCTTGTTGTTTATCTATTTTGTGTATAGTAGTGTGTATATGTTAATCCCAAACTCCTAATTTGTCCCTCCCTGCAACCTTTTCCCTCTGGCAACTGTAAGTCTGTTTTCGAAGTCTGTGAAGTCTGTGTTTCTGTTTTATAAATAAGCTCGTTTGTATCATTTTTTTTAGATTCCACATATAAGTGATATCATATGATATTTGTCTTTGTCTGACTTACTTCACTTAGTACGATCATCTCTAGGTCCATCCATGTTGTTGTGAATGGCATTATTTCATTCTTTTTTATGGTTCAGTAATATTCTATTGTGTATATGTACCACATCTTCTTTATCCATTCCTCTGTCAATGGACATTTAGGTTGCTTCCGTGTCTTGGCTATTGTAAATAGTGCTGCAGTGAACATTGGGGTGCATGTACCTTTCCAAATTATGGTTTTCTCCGGGTATATGCCCAGGAGTGAGATTGCAGGATCATGTGGTAGTTCTATTTTTAGTTTTTTAAGGAATCGCCATACATTCTCCATAATGGTTTTACCAATTTACATTCCCACCAACAGTGTAGGAGGGTTTGCTTTTCTCTACACACTCTCTAGCATTTATTGTTTGTAGACATTTTGATGATGGCCATTCTGACTCATGTGAGGTGATAGCTCATGTAATATTCTATTGTGTATATGTACCACATCTTCTTTATCCATTCCTCTGTCAATGGACATTTAGGTTGCTTCCGTGTCTTGGCTATTGTAAATAGTGCTGCAGTGAACATTGGGGTGCATGTACCTTTCCAAATTATGGTTTTCTCCGGGTATATGCCCAGGAGTGAGATTGCAGGATCATGTGGTAGTTCTATTTTTAGTTTTTTAAGGAATCGCCATACATTCTCCATAATGGTTTTACCAATTTACATTCCCACCAACAATGTAGGAGGGTTTGCTTTTCTCTACACACTCTCTAACATTTATTATTTGTAGACTTTTTGATGATGGCCATTCTGACTCATGTGAGGTGATAGCTCACCATGGTTTTGATTTGCATTTCTCTAATATTAGCGATGTTGAACATCTTCACATGTGCTTTTTGGCCATCTGTATGTCTTCTTTGGAGAAGTATCTATTTAGATATGCCCATTTTCTGATTGGGTTGTTTATTTTTATGATATTGAGCTGCATGAGCTGTTTGTATGTTTTGGAGATTAATCCCTTGTTGATCACTTTGTTTGTGAATATTTTCTCCCATTCTGTGGGTTGTCTTTTCGTTCTGTTTATAGTTTGTTTTGCTGTGCAAAAGATTTTAGGCTTAATTAGATCCCATTTGTTTTGTTATTTTTGTTTTTATTTTCATTACTCTAGGAGGTGGGTCCAAAAAGATATTGCTGCGATTTATGTCAGAGTGTTCTGCCTATGTTTTCCTCTAAGAGTTTTATAGTATCTGGTCTTGCATTCAGGTCTTAATCCATTTTGAGTTTATTTTTGTGTATGGTGTTAGAGAATGTTCTAACTTCATTCTTTTACAAGCAGTTGTCCAGTTTTCCCAGCACCGTTTATTGAAGAGACTGTCTTTTCTCCATTGTATATTCTTATCTCCTTTGTTGTAGATTAATTGACCAGAGGGTCATGGGTTTATTTCTGGACTTTCTATCCTGTTCCATTGATCTATAGTTCCTCTACCTCCATTTTTCTTTCTCAGTCCTAAAATATTTTTGAGTATTTTCTTTTTTTTCCTTTTTTAAAATAATTAATTAATTAATTAAATTTTTGGCTGTGTTGGGTCTTTGTTGCTGTGCGTGGGCTTTCTCTAGCTGTGGCGAGCGGGGGCTACTCTTCGTTGCGGTGCACAGGCTTCTCATTGCGGTGGCTTCTCTTTGTTGTGGAGCGTGGGATCTAGGCACGTGAGCTTCAGTAGTTGTGGCTCCTGAGCTCTAGAGCGCAGGCTCAGGAGTTTTAGCACACAGGCTTAGTTGCTCCGTGGCATGTGGGATCTTCCTGGACCAGGGATTGAACCCGTGTCCCCTGCATTGGCAGGCGGATTCTTAACCACTGCACCACCAGGGAAGTCCTTTTGAGTATTTTCTGTTTGGGAAGAAAACAATTCAGTCATGCAACCAAAACATGGTAAATGGGTTCTGGTACCAATTCTAATGTGTGTATGGGGTGACCCACACGAACACCAAGCAATTCTGGGACACCAGCTGGGTGTCCTCCAATTCAACTCAATTCTGACACTATCTACATGGAGACAGCATCAGATTCCACACGTTAAGGGTTCAGTCTGGCTCACAGAACTCAGAGAAACATTTCGCTTACCAGATTACTGGTTTGATAGAAAAGGATATGAATCAGGAACAGCTAGGTGGAAGAGATGCATAGGGCAGGGTATGGACACGGGGCGTCCATGTCCTCTCCAGCCAGCGGCACTATCCCCAGTTGTGATGTATTCACCAACGCAGACACTCTCTGAAGCCTGTCCTTCTTGGTTTTAATGGGGGTTTCATTACACAAGTGTGATTGATTAAATCATTGACCGTACGTGATTGATTCAACCAACCTCCAGCCCTTCTCCCCTTCCTGGAGCTCTGGGGTGAGACTGGAAGTTCCAGCTCTCTCTCTAATCACTCCAGGCAACCAGCCCCCATCCTTAGGTGAGTTCCAAAAGTCATGCCATTAACATAACGAAAGGCACCTTTCCGGCTCTCAGCTCTTAGGAAATTCCAAGGGTTTCGGGAGCTGTGAGCCAGGAACTGCAGACAAAGACCATATATATGAGAAAGATGACCAAAATTTATTTCTTATAAATCACAATATCACACATGATCATTTTTCTTTCTTTCTTTTTGTTTTAAATCATGTGGAATTATTCTTCCAAACCTATATGAAGGAGAAATCATTTGCGTTAGAGGGACCTCATCTTTGTTATGGGGACAACCCTTGCTCCCTGTGTTTCCTTACCTTTCCTGGCAAGAAAATGCTCTGCAAACACTGTTCCCATCTGATGAAGATCAGTCACTTTTCAGCAAGTGATAAATCATTTCCAATGAATGTAATCACCCGTTGAGGCTTTTTTTTTAACACCATTTCACATTTTTTTAATTGGATTTTGTACATCACTATAGAAATACAAGAATGAAATCTTCCAAATTTTCTCCTAACACCACACGTGCAGATAAGCAGAGTCCTGTGCCCACAGCATCGGCATCTGTTACCGAGCAGGGCTGTTTCTAACGGGGGAAAATCAAGCTGTATAAACTGCTGTCTGCCTTACAGAGAGGGACAGAATATTCCAGGGCTTTCCCTCGCCTTGTCCGTTGGCGATATGTGTACCTGAACTCTCAGAGAAATTCAGTTAAATTCCCTGGATTTGGGGATATAATACATCTCAAAGTGAGCCTCATAAGACTGCATGGAAATAAATAACATCAAGGATCATCATTAAACATTTACTGAGTGACCGTGGACTGTGCATGCTATCCTGCTGAGTTTATGATGTCTCATCTCCTCCAGGGCAGAATATCCACTCATTTCACCTCCCGGAAGAGAGTATTATACCTTCGTAGCAGTCAGCGCAGACTTCTCCTTGGTGTAGGAGGCCCAGTGCCTAGGGCCTGTGAAAATGTTTTACTTTCTTTTAAAATCAGGAGAAAAGGAATGATGATAATCCAGCACAGATTAGATTCATCTTTATACAAGGGATTGTAAAAACATATGAAAATCATTATATTTAAATTAACATAAATATATACATTTATATAGAATTACACATAATAATTTATACATTAAAATATGAATAAATACAAAATTTAGATATAAATATATGTATTTTATGATATATATATTTACAATCATTATACACTATATTACTTATATTAATACTTGTAAATATTACGTATTTATAATTATATACAATATATACAATATATGATATTTACATATACATAATATATGTGATATATGATATATATATAATGTGATTTATATAAATATACACAATTTTTTAACATTTATTTACCTGTTTATTTATTTTATTTTTGGCTGTGTCGCATCTTTGTTATGGCATGTGGGATCTTTCATTGAGGCACCAGGCTTCTCTCTAGTTGTGGCATGCGGGCTCCAGAGTGCATGGACTCTGTAGTTGCAGCACATGGGCTCTC
Source organism: Neophocaena asiaeorientalis asiaeorientalis (assembly GCF_003031525.2). Taxonomy (NCBI): domain Eukaryota; kingdom Metazoa; phylum Chordata; class Mammalia; order Artiodactyla; family Phocoenidae; genus Neophocaena; species Neophocaena asiaeorientalis. The sequence continues at coordinate 5,345,669 of NW_020174373.1, read as the reverse complement.
TAGTTGTGGCTTGCATGCTCAGTAGTTGCAGCACGTGGGCTTAGTTGTCCTGTTGCACGTGGGATCTTAGTTCCCTGATCAGGGATTGAACCCTCATCCAATTGGAAGGCAGATTCTCAACCACTGGACCACCAGGGAAGTCCCCTAAATGTATATAATTTTTATTATATAATTACATTTATAAATAATCACCTAAAACAAACATACTTATATAAAGAATGATCTAAAATGAAAATAATTAATTATATAAAGGATGATCTAAAATCCACCATATACTGACTCAAAGTAAATATCAACAATTTTTTTTTTAAAGTATCAACACATTTTAAGAGGTTAAAATCTCACAGAGATATTCCTTGATAACAAAGGAAGTATCTTAGATGTTAGTAACATAAAGATTACTGGAAGATGCTCAAGTGTTTAGAAATTAAGTAGAGTATTTTAAACAGTCTATAACTAAAAGAAAAATTACAGTGGAAATTAGAAAATATTTGGAGCTGAATGGCAGTGAAAACATGGCATATCAAAATTTATGGGATCCAGGGCTTCCCTGGTGGCGCAGTGGTTGAGAGTCCGCCTGCCGATGCAGGGGACATGGGTTCATGCCCCGGTCCGGGAAGATCCCATATGCCGCGGAGTGGCTGGGCCCATGAGCCATGGCCGCTGAGCCTGTGTGTCCGGAGCCTGTGCTCTGCAACAGGAGAGGCCCGCGTACCGCAAAAGAAACAACAAAACAAAACAAAATTTATGGGATCCAGTTAAAATTATGAATAGAAAAAGTGTTTACAGTTAAGTGTGCATGTGAGAAAAGATGAAATGCCAAAAGTCAAGGATCTAAACATCATCTCCAGGAGTTAAGAACATCAAATTAAATCAAAGTGGGGCTTCCCTGGTGGCGCAGTGGTTTAAAATCCACCTGCCAATGCAGGGGACACGGGTTCGTGCCCCGGTCTGGGAAGCTCCCACATGCCGTGGAGCGGCTGGGCCTGTGAGCCATGGCCGCTGAGCCTGCGCGGCCAGAGCCTGTGCTCCGCAACGGGAGAGGCCACAAGAGTGAGAGGCCCGCGTACCACCCTCCCCAAAAAAAGAAATTAAATCGAAGTGGAAAAAAAAGAATAAAGATAAGAGCAGAAATTAATAAAGTGTAAAATAGGTGTAGACCAGAGAAAAATCAAGAAAACCAAGATTCAAAACCAAAGCTTGGGGCGTCCCTGGTGGCACAGTGGTTAAGAATCTGCCTACGGATGCAGGAGACACGGGTTTGAGCCCTGGTCCAGGAAGATCCCACATGCCGCGGAGCAACTAAGCCCATGCGCCACAACTACTGAGCCTGCGCTCTAGACCCTGCGAGCCACAACTGCTGAGCCCACGTGCCACAACTACTGAAGCCCGTGCACCTAGAGCATGTGCTGCACAACAAGAGAAGCCACTGCAATGAGAAGCCCGTGCACTGCAACGAAGAGTAGCCCCTGCTCGCTGCAACTGGAGAAAGCCCACATGCAGCAACGAAGACCTAACACTGCCAAAAATAAATAAATAAAATAATAATAAATTTATTAAAAAAAACCCAACAACAAAGCTTGCTCTTTGAAAGTACCAAGAAAAATGTAAAATCCCTGGGAAAACTACTCATGAAAAAGAAAAGGAGACGCAAGAAACAAGTATCAGGAATGGAAGAAAGGATAAAATTACACACCTTCCAGGCATTAAGAAGAAATAAGCGGAAATAATAACATGCTTTTTGCCACTATATTTAAATATTCAGATGAAAAGAATGAATTTCAAAGGAAACACAGAAAGAAATACGGAATTCGAATTGTACTATGTGTTTTAAAGAAGTTAAATCCATAACTAAAAACCTTTCCTCAAAGAAAACTCAGCCCAGGTAAGTGCTCTGGTGGATTCTTCCGAGCATTCAGAGAAGTGATGCCAGTCATACCTAAGCTCGAGGAGTTTGCCTTTTGTGCGGTGAATGACTTCACAAACATGTATCTCTTTGGTGGTGGTTGAATACTGACCCCCACCCCCCAAATTCATGTCCACCTGGAACCTCAGAATGTGACCTTATTTGCAAACAGTGTCTTTGCAGATGTAATTAAGGTGTTAAGGTCAGGATTGAGGTGAGATCTTACAGGATGCGGGTGGGCCCTACAGCCGATGAAAGTGTCCTTGTAAGAGACAGCAAAGGACAGGCAGATCCAGAAGAGAAGGCCATGTGAAGACAGATGTGGATGAGTGAGTAGACAGGCTTGTGTAAGGCTTGAGAGGAAAGGCCTGGTCCTTTCTAAATTCATCAATTCTCCCTTCATCCAGGTCCCTTCATAAGAGGATCAGGGACCAACACTGAGGAGTCCTAGGGCACACTGAGTCAGGGGATAAAACCTTTCTTCTCTCTTGCTGTTATCTTTCCCTTAGCATTGCTGCAAATGGACCTCTGCCTGTCCTCAGGAGTCCCAGTGAGAGGGACAACCACACCCATAGTGACCTCCCATAGGAGTTTCTCTGACCTGTTGAATCTCAGTCACAGTTGTAGAAGCCACTGCCCCTTAACAGTTTAACGTGTGAAAAAATGAACAGAAGCTGCTTTTTTATTTTTCCAGACGAGAATCATCACCCATCTTTCACAGAATGGTCTGCAAAAGAAATAACCCCACAATTGGAAGTTTTCCCCCTGAATGCACTTTCTAATGTACAGTAATTCCTATGAGAGGCCTCTTGTTGGAAGAAAGCTTGGAAGCCCTACATGTTCAAGGTGGAATTTCGGTATCACCGCTTCCCCCTCCACACACAGGCCGTGGGCTGGGTTCACGGACGGCCTCTTGGCATTGATGTAGGACTGTGCTTGTAACTGCTCCGTCGGTGTTCCTCCCACAAGAAAGAGCCTGCCAGTGAACAGATCAGCATGCCAGGATGTGCCCGTCACAAGCCTGAGAAGATGGGGCATTCAGCAAGGTCTCTCCCGCAGGACGGGCTGTGAAGATGGCAAAGGGCAGGGTCCCCCCCGGTGTATGCTCTGCAGATGGCCAGACTGAGTGCCTCTCCCCTTCTCTTTATCCCTCTCTCCCTCCCTCTCATTCTTCTCTTATGCAGCAGTCAGCAAATCTGAAAGCGCTTACTGCATATCTCAAAGAGAAGATATACTAGCGGCAGCTGCTAGTATGGATCCTCCAAATACTCCTGTAACCTCAGGCTCTCTCTGAAGCCCCTTGACGGGCAGCTTCTGCTTGCTTGGAGACCCTTGAGGTGCATTTTGTGACACCTGGGCCCTATGAGTTGTTGGTCTCATCTCCAGCAATTTAAACCTGTAGTTCTCCCTCTTTAGCACAAGGATCCCCAAGGCCACTTGTGAAACATGCATAGTCTCTGGTCCCAGCCCAGCATCTGGATTCAGCAGGTCTGGGATGGCATCCAGGAATCCACAGGCGTAACAAGCTCCCTGAGTGATTCTGTGGCAGGTGTTCCCTCCTCCTTAGGCCATGGAGGCACATAGTCCTAAACAGTTCTGATTATTGGCCAGCTTGTCCAGGCGACCTGGGATTGCCCTCTTTAGGTGGAAAGGAGGCAGTCCATTTCCATCAGTCAAAATGAAGAAAACTGATTTGTTAGGCAAAGAAAAGCCAGTAGTGTGATATTATAAAGCTCTGTGTTCATTTGTGTTGGACTCCCAGGTTCATTTTGTACCACGTAGGTAGAACCACCTTGGGTGGTCCAATTCCAGATAACTTAGAGACGGAGGAGGAATTAAAAATGAGGACATGTCCCAAATTTGTTATTTCCTGAATGTTGCATATTTTGTCCTCGGGCTACCCAAACCCTATTTTTTTAAACACCCAAACTTGGCATCTACCGCTCTGAAGTCTGCCCCAACATGTCCTGCAGTCTTCCTCAAAATAAGTAAGGAGACAAACAGCATACAAGGGGCTGTACCCCATAATGAGGTGCTTGTTCATAGCTCTCGTGGGTTGCTTTGGGGGCATGGGTTGGAGTCTTGGAAATGTGTTGAGAGCCGTAAGTGCATCTCTTCCTTTTTTGTTCCTTGAGGCCCTGGTGTAGGGTCAGCAGTTATGGTCTGTGTGCCAGAGCCTGGGCCAGTTTTCTGCTTCACTGCTATTTAAGAAAACTTAACACTGCTTGGTAATGAAACTACATAGCCTTTCAGAACCTAGTTTCAAAGTTGTGCTGTTAGGTGAGCATCTTAGGGGATTCACAGAGAGCAAAAAGTGTCTGGTGGCAGGGAATACGAGGGAAATTGAGGGAAGAAAGAACGATGCCATTTGGAAATGTAGGTACATGGTGAGGAGATTGCTCACTTAAGGGCTGGAAAGTGCGTGTCCTGCAGCACTAAGGCGGTAGCTCCTGCTTTAGCTGGCTGAGGGGACAGTCCCCCCAACTTTCAGAGCTAGGAGGGGCAGCAAATGAACCAGCTGAGCAAGCAGAGCCAGAGTGCAAGCCAGGGCATCCTGACCCAGTTATATTAACCAGCGTGCAGCTCGCTCCTCTGTGGTGGGGAGACATCGTGAGTGTTTCAGGGCATTTTTACACCAAACCTGTCAACACTTTTACAGCTGGAACCACCTAGGGTGCTCAATTCCAGACAATTCAGGGTGAGGTGGAAGAAAGCCTTGCAGTCGTTTGTAGTGTTTGATTAAGCTGTGATCCACACACCAAAGCGGGGTGAGACAAGGCTCCATCTGAATGCTTTCTCACTTCAGAAGATGGCACATTAAATGCAATTATGGGACATTATCGAGTCATTAATACGAGGTTTGCCAAGTTTCTAATAATATGGAGCAGTACTCTTGGTAGTAAGTCAGAGAGAAAGGATACAACATTTTCTATGACAAGCAGCACAAACCTGTCCATGGGGAAAAGGTCTAGAATAAAATATTTGAAAAGGTCAGTAGCAATTAAGTTAGGTGATGGAGCTCTGGTGTCATTTTCTTTTGTGTTTTCCCCAGATTTTCTTTAATAAATAAACACTTTGGAAATTTTGTGTTTTTGTGGAAATTATTTTGATACTTTTTTCACACTTTCCAAATACTTGAAACACTCATAAAATTGCCTGTATTTCATCCTGAATTTAAAGCGAGGTGCCTTCCTCCCTCTGGATAATGAACTAACATGCTATCCCCATCCCCTCAAAAAGGTAGAAAATATATCAGTCACAGTAGGTAAGCGATTGGGCACCTCTGTTCTCAAATAATTTTTTTGGTAATATATTCACTGCACATGGATCAGAAACCTAACGTATATATGCTTCAAAAAAAAAAGCACCAGTTTATGGTACCACTTTATCAAGAAGTGAAATTCAGATTCTCATTGCTCTATCCACAGACTTACCTCCCTCCAGTGACCCCACTACTCCAGGAGTGGTCTGAGGGGGCAGCCCTGGGAGCTCACCGGCACTGCAGACACTCAGGCCCTGCCCAGATCTGCAGATTCAGAGTCTGCATGTGAGGGGTGCACTGGGGGGATCGGTGTGTCTGTTAAAATGCAGCACGGTTCCAGTGAGCTGTCGGCATGGTAGAACATGGTATGGCAGGAGAGGCTTCCAGAACAAAAATGGTGGTAATGTCGCTGGGGCCACATGAACTTGGTGTTTACGTCTAGGAAATGACTGCTGGCCATGTGTCCAAAATGCACTGGGTTATTGTATGTTATCTGGAATAGTCGCCCACCTGCCATCCTTTTATACTTAGATGTTTGCTTTTCACCGTGGCCTTTGGGAAGGGTCAGTCCAGTGTTCTTATATCAGTGGTTCTTAATCAGGTGAAAGGCATGAGTGAGGGATGCAGATATGTCCCCAGTCTCCCTCCTCCCCCTTCTTTCCCGCCCTAGGGGACACTGGGCAACGCCTGGAGACATGTTTGGCTGTCATACCTGGGGGAAGCTCTTGGCATCTGGGGGGTAGAGGCCAGGGGTGCTGTTCAGAACCCTACTGTGCCCAGGACAGTCCCCTCCTCACACCAGCAACAATAAGAGGATTATTTGCCTTTTCCAGAAGTTTTCAATAAATACCCCGTATAATCTTTTCTATCCTGTTTCTCTGCACTGTCTCCAGTCAAAAGGTAGATGTTGGCTCCACCACTGTCCAGATGATCAGATTCATTTGTTCACTTGCTAACCACTTGAAGCCGAGTGTTCTGCCTGTATCTCCCCCTCCTAACTTTGTATCCCAGAGGTGCAGTGCCCTTTCCACCACGTTCTTTTAGGGCCCGTGAGGTGCACAGGAGTAGACCGTTAGACGCTGACCTCCGTCCCGCGTTTAGGGTACTGCTTGCCAGGCAGTCTCCACTGTAGTTACTCTTTGCTTTCTATACTCTGTTCTTTGGACTCAAGCCACTCTGTCCAGTGTGACCATTAATCTTAAATGCTTCTTTCGGCTGCAAATGCGGCCCTGAGTTAGCACCTATAAATTATAATTCTGGTCCAGTGTCCTTGGAGCTCATAGCCACCACTTTAACGATGAAATAGAGTTCACAGAAGAAAAGAGGCATTTAAAATAGCAAAAGAGCATTTTCTTTAGTAGTTATATTGTCGAGATCTGATTTGAGCTGGAATGAAATCCTTACATGTGTTCAGTAAGGTATGACTCAATAGGGGAAAATGTGGGTAAGTTTTTGTCTCTGTGTAACATTAAGGCAGCTCTCCATAATGTAGCGTTTAATCCATACTATAAGGCATTGCTCCCATTTTGCAGATAAGGAAACTGAGGCTTGCAGAAGTTAAGTAATTTGTATCACACAGATGCTGAGCCACAGACGTGGGCTTTATAAATAGGCTGCTCAGCTCCGAGCCTTCATTCTTTCCATTATATCTTGCACCCTTCTTGGAAGAAAGAAGGGTAAATAGAATAGGATGCTTTAAAATAATCCTTCATTAACCTCAAACACATTGAACGTCTCAGCTAATAATTGACATTCCAGGCAAACCACCTTCCATGTGGCTTCTCCATTCCTGCCCTCCAGCCTGTCCACTTGCTGGTTCCCCTGTGTTTGGAATGTGCTTTCATTTCTTTGCAAACCCAGGTTCTTTCTCATTATACTGTACGCCTGTAACTTACATAATACCGTACATCAACTATACTTCAATTGAAGAAAACACAGGTTCTTTCTCTCCTGCAAAACAGCGTTTAAGACACCTACTTTGATCTTAGGTAAGCCCCACCTGATCCCAAACCTAGTCCATTCTCTCCCACAAATGCTGAAGCTTAGTGCTGGGTCTGTGGGGCTAGGTGCCCATCACACAAACAAGCGCGTGCCCACATCTGCAGGTTGTGTGTGTATGTGTATATGCAACAAATGGGTCCTTTTAGGGGGTTGCTTTTTTTTTTTTTTTTTTTTTTTTGTG
>NW_020174373.1:5222268-5338041 GCF_003031525.2 Neophocaena asiaeorientalis asiaeorientalis | reverse complement strand
GGAGCACAGGCTCCAGACGCACAGGCTCAGCGGCCATCATGGCTCACGGGCCCAACCGCTCCGCGGCATGTGGGATCTTCCCGGACCGGGGCACGAACCCGTGTCCCCTGCACTGGCAGGCGGATTTTAAACCACTGCGCCACCAGGGAAGCCTCACTTTGATTTAATTTGATGTTCTTAACTCCTGGAGATGATGTTTAGATCCTTGACTTTTGGCATTTCATCTTTTCTCACAGGCACACTTAACTGTAAACACTTTTTCTATTCATAATTTTAACTGGATCCCATAAATTTTGTTTTGTTTTGTTGTTTCTTTTGCGGTACGTGGGCCTCTCACTATTGTGGCCTCTCCCGTTGAGGAGCACAGGCTCCGGACACACAGGCTCAGCGGCCATGGCTCATGGGCCCAGCCACTCCGCGGCATATGGGATCTTCCTGGACCAGGGCACGAACCCGTGTCCCCTGCATCGGCAGGCAGACTCTCAACCACTGCACCACCAGGGAAGCTCTAGGGGGTTGCTTTGCTCAGAGCAGTTTGTTAAGCTCTGTGGAGAATGTAGAGTTGAATAAGGCACAGTCTTCACCCTCAAGGAGGAAAACAGGCATATAAGCAACAGATTACAGACACTAAAACGGACGTAAAAGAGTGCAAAGGCAGGGAGGATCGCGGCTGGCTTCTTGAAAAAAGAGGGGTCTGAGGTCACCTGTGAAAGCTGAGAAGGATTTGCCAGTTTGGAGAGGGCCCAAGGCAACATGGCAAGGCCAGCATAGAAATGACGTGGTGGCAGGCAGAGGTGAAAATGATGGCGTGGTAGTTGGAAGACAAATAATGATCAGAGGTCTTGGAGACCAAGGGGTGTGTGTACGTCAGGAGAGGCTTCCAGAACAAAAATGGTGGTAATGTAGTTGGGGCCACGTGAAGAAAGGCTTAGAATTCCACGTAAACGAATGCAATTTTATTCTGTAGGCAATGGGGGTCCATTGCTGATTCCTGAGAAGGAGTTTGAAGTGCATTTTCGAAGATCTCTTTGGCAGTGATGCGACGGCTGCAGTGCATGGGGAAGAGGTGGGTATTTGTGGGGGGTGTTCTTATGTCACTCATTTGCCCTTTTCCTCCATTTGTGATGAAGCTACTAAGGGTTGGCATTGTGATTCCTGTGTCTTTCCTGGCAGCACCCCTGCCCCTTCTGTCATCCACAGGGCATTTCCCATTGCCCTGCAGAGAACGGACGCTCTGTGCCTGCTGTAAGTCTGACAGTTGTCCGAGGCTAGAACCACAATGCTTCACGCATTGTGCAGGCAACTTAAAAGCATCCCATGAAAGGGACGAACCACTCAAAGTGTTACAGACCAGGTTTACCAGGTAGCTTCTCGGCTTGTATGCTGAGAACTACATCAGGATGATGGCCCCGCTCCCTCTCCAAAATGCTTATCTTCTAGCAAGGGGCCGACAGTGCTGATTTCTGGAGTAGGATGCCATCATGCACGCCACACCTTGTTCCACCCAAGGTGCCCCTGGAACAGCTTTTGAAACTTCAGTTATTGTATCTATGAAAAGACTTCATCTCAGCCTGACCTTCTAGCATCTACCTGACAGAGAGCGAGGGAGAAATCATCCCGCTTTACAGACCTGGCTGATTGCATCTCTGCACCACAGAAACCGATATTTAAGAGGTAAAAGCTCAGTCACTTAGAAGCAGAGCGAGAGTACCGTTAGCTTTTGTGTAGAAGTTACCGCAGCAATGGGAGTCAGAGTTCTTCCCTCACTTTCCAGCCTCTCCTAAAACCTGCTGTAACACATTGTCCTAGAAAAATACTGAGCTGGGAAATGGTACCTTTTGCTTGCTAAGAATGTCATTATCTTTGATCAGTGTGAGTGCAGCCCCAAAATGAGATACAAAGAGCATTGCTTTTAAGAAATAATATTGCAGAAAGAATAAAAATGATCAAAATGGAGTTCTCATCCAGCCAAACCCTGAATAACCCTTCTCTGCTCCCCTTGCTTATGTGGGAAGAAATGAAACTGACTGGTCCTGGGAATGCATTTCTTGGAGGCCCTGGTGCCCAAGCCAGGTGTGGTCGAGTGCCATGCTTGTTTCTTACTGCCTTTGGCCCTGGTGTGGAAAAACAAGGTGCGAAAACCGATCATTTGCTGCTGTTTCCGTGTACCAGAGTTTTTGCAGAGCTTCTGCATCTCATCCACTAGGGCTGTTTCCAGAGAAGGCAAAACAGGTCATACAGCATGCTTGGCTGAGCCCAAGGCCACACACCCTAGGAGCAGTCAGTGAGTCACCGTATTACACTGGACACAGTGACAGCTGGGAAGTGTCAGGATTCTGGTGTGGGGAAGCCACTGGAGAATCCAAAGATCCCTCTCTCTATTCCAGGAGAGATGTGCTCAACACTGCCACAGTGAATGGAGTTGAACTGGAATCCCTTCTTACCTCACCGGTCCCGTGCAGGCAGAGATGTCATCTGTATGGTCAAGAATATACAGGTTCCTGGAACCTCAGGACTAGAGAGGGCCTTAGAATTTGTCTTGCCCGAGATGTTCGTTGTTCTTAGAGTAAAAGGAGCCCGAGAGAAGCTGAGCGTTAGACAAGATCATGGCGTGTAGTCCCTCAAAGGCTAGTGGCCTCCTGGCTGCCTGGTCTTGCATCACACTCGGCTTCAGAAGGAGGTTCTGCAGTGTTTCTGGGTTTAGCTGCCTTCATTTTCAGGAAAGTCTTGCTCTGAAATGCTTCATATGGTGTCTCCAGCTTACCTGCTTTTGTATCCACATTGGAGACGAGTAGCACAAAGCATCATAAACCATCCTTTGGAACCTCCCAAGTAACAATGCAAGGATCTCAAAGCAACAGTTAACCACCAGTTTGTCCCTTTTCCAAGGAGTTTTGCCAGGCAAAGCTCAGGGTGTTGCCCACGGCAGTGAAATTCATTCCTGGCTGCGGTTCGAGTCATTCTGAGTGGTTTTCTGTTGTCCTGGTTGAGATGTATGCGTGCTTCTGCAGGGAGGCCTGTGTGTGACTCTTGGAGAAGGACCAAGAAGGGCCGGTTCCCCTTCCTTCTCTGCCCTTGACTCCGTGGACCTGAGCTAATTTGCATGCCTGATTTAGCTTTTACTGCCATCTGCTGGAGCGCCCTGAGACACACCTCCCACACACCTGTGCCCTCACGTAGAGCTGTCCTCAGTGGGTTTCTTTCCCCCTCTACCATTCTGTCATCTTCTCACCTGGCGGTCAGAAGGTACGGAGACAGGTGGCAGCACACACACCATCAGGCCCCAGCACCCTCACCAAGCCTCCCACCTCAGTGCCTCCCAGTCTCAGTCACGTACCCCAGTATCTTTTAACAATACTTGTCATGTCTAAGACTCTTTCTGACTCATGAGTTCACTTCGGAGTGGAGACTTCTGTCCTTTGTGGCTTTTGATTTAGAAACTAACGTTCTTGGAGATCCACGAAGCAGTACCGGTGTTTATCACCCCACGGCCATAGAGGGTCAGGACTGTTGGGAAGACGTGCCATGCTTCCAGGGAAGAAGAGTGTTGTCTTGTGTTTTTCCATTGGTGCCATGGGAAGGAGGAGGTAGTTTAGATGTGAAAATACAGTCATCATGGTGGCCATGTTTTGTAGCCACTTCCTCTGAGCAAAACCATAATTTGATGATTTAACATCCAAGATGGTTTTTATAGGCAAGGGAAACATGTAAAATCAAATTAATTTTTATTTTGGACAAATTAATATATAGCATACTTTGCAGAATGTTTTTGTCTTTTAAGTTATAAAGCAGTTAACTGTTCAATGAAGAATATTTAGAAAATACAGACAAGGAGACAAAAAAGGAGAATGAAAACCACCAAAGTCTTATCACCCTGAGATAACCGCTGATAACTGTATGTTCATCTATTTTGAACATGATACAGGCATACATATTTATAGAACTGTAAATACTAGCTTGTGCATCCATCACTATGTCCTCAGCATTTTCCCGTGTCATCGTATATTCTTCAAAACTATGATGATTAACGGGGATGCATCATTCCCCTCGAAGGAGGTACTGTTTCAATGAACTGCTGCTCCGTTGGCTGCCGTTTAGCTGATTTCTAAATTTACTCAATGCATCTGAAGAACGTTAAAAAGAACACTTAATTTGCTAAATGACTCTTGAAGCAAAGCTGGGGACTGTGGTTCTTCTCTTAACTTCTGACGTGATTCCATTTTCAGAAATCACAGATTTACAGCCAACATGGGCGCTGGGGCTTCCTGATACAGTTCTAACTCCAGCATTCGTAGACTGGAGAGGTGGGATGAGTCGTATGTGATCAGCCCCCCAGGTGGCTGTCTTCCTGCTGTCTGTACATCCCCTGCTGTACCAGTGCCTGCTTCACCTACACCCTGCTCACGTGACTGACCTTCCTACATAGTTGCCCCTGTCCCAGCTAGTGATTGTTCTAATCTTTAGATCAGAACATCTTCACCAGGATAGCTTATCAAAGGGGCAGTGAGGGGCGTGCCCCTCTACTAGTTTCCCTGCTAACCAATGAGCCAACCCAACTATAAGTGGTTACCCCGGAGTCCTGCCCACCGTCCGTCGCACATGGTGGGGCGTTGCTCCAGGACCTTGCTTCAGACATGTTAAGTTCCCCCATCCATTAAACCACTGATGTCTCTGTTGCTGACTCTGGGCTCTTAATTCAGACTTGAAGCCCGGCAGGTACGGGGCTTGCAGGCCTGCAGGGTGCAGCCCAACAAGTAGATACACAGTCTCCACGGCTGTTGGCTTATCAGCACGTGGTGTAGACAGGGAAACCGACTGAGCTGGGGTTCTGTGAACTTGAATCCCCCCAACAAGACCATGTGTACGAAACCTGTATCTGGGCTTGAAAAACCGTGATCGTCTAAGTCTGTGAATCCCATTGGGGTGGGTTGCGACCCAGTGATTTTGCCTCCCCACGGCCCTCCCACCCGGGACATTAGGCATTGTCTTGGGACATTTTTGGATCTCCCCGCTGGGGAGAGGGTGCTACTGGCATCTAGTGAGTAGCCTCCGGGGACATTGCTAAAGACGCTGTAGTGCGCAGACAGCAGCCCCTACAAAAGAGAATGATCTGACCCAGATGTCGGTAGTACCAGGGTTGAGACCCTGAGCCTGTAGGTGAAGAGAAGGTCTGAGAAAGGGTGCTGTAACCAGGACAGACCTGAACCCCTCTGGTTTCGATTGAGAAAGATAGTATGTCTGACTTTCTGATACCTACCTGCAGCTCTCCATTTGGTAATTGAAGAAAACAGATTTGTACACTTCTGCAGGGGGCTGCTTTGTGTTTCCCCTTCCTTTTCAGGGACCAAAACTCAGCACCTCGGTCATCATAGATCCAGGACTCTCAGAACACTCACTTGTAGAGTGGGCATGGAAGTCTTTGTACAAATTGGCTTGCTTGTTGAATGTATGTGTTTCCAGGGCATATGCCTTCTCCCGTCACTGGGCTCTACTCTTGATTTTCTTTGCTTTACATCATTTCTTTCCTTGTATCAGGAAAAGAATGCCCTTTCTGTCCACATCAAGGTATACTGTAATTGTCATAGGCCATAGCAGTGCTTACCTTTCATATATTTGACGTTTCTAAACATCACGTATCTTTGCACATTATACATTGACACTCCTAAATTGCCCTGTAGTGTGCCACACGCTGTGTATGTCAGTCTCTAGCTGTGACTTCGAGTCACCCTTGCCGCTGCTAGCTCCTTTGCAGCAGATTGGCTGTTTCGGCAGAAGTGTGTTTCGGTGTTACTTGCTTTTTCATTGTTCTGCTCTCTTCCGCTTTTCTTCTTCAAATAGGAATGGAAAAGGAAAAAGGAAGTTCCACCAGTACGAAGAGAAGTGTAGGCTTCATAAACTTAATACGGCTGTAAGCAAAATGAAAGTAATTAGGGTTATATCAGAAACAGCAAACCTTTAACCCCAGTCAGATGCTCATCACTTCTAGGCTTGTAGGAAATACGATCAATAGTGTCTGAACTTTTTTTTTTTTTTTTTTTTTTGGTACGCGGGCCTCTCACTCTTGTGACCTCTCCCGTTGCAGAGCACAGGCTCCGGACGCGCAGGCTCAGCGGCCATGGCTCACGGGCCCAGCCGCTCCGCGGCATGTGGGATCTTCCCGGACCAGGACACGAACCCGTGTCCCCTGCATCGGCAGGCAGACTCTCAACCCCTGCGCCACCAGGGAAGCCCTGAAAATACGATCAATAATGAAGAAAAGTAAATTTAATGAACATGTACTACAACATACTGAAAATATACTGCTGAAGATCTTGTCTTTAGGTTAGGGTTTAATAGTATTACGTACAGTCCCCTCTTGCACGTGCTCTCCAGGGATATTGCTTTAATTGTTCACTTTTGGCAAATTGACCTTTGGTCTACATTTTCAGGACTGTGTTGTGTATAAAAATAGAGGCTGGCTACTGGTGGAAAGGCTTGACTGCCCTCCATGACTAAAGACCATCTACAGTACTTGAGGCAAGGAAGAAAAATTAAGAAATACACTATTTGTGCTTTGATCTCCGAAATGAATTGCTTTTTTCAAAAAAGGCCTCTGCCTTAATTTCAAACATTAATGACCGTTAAATGAAACTTTGTGTTTTTATATCTTATTGGTAGGAATGAATCACATGGATTTCATTTCACAACAGGCGAAGTATTTCCATCTTGCCAATTTTTTGAAGTCTAGACATTATTTAAACAAATGCCTCCCCTTGAGAATAAAACTGCAAAGAGATCCCCACACTCGTGAGTACAGCCGTCCTGCCATGGGTACCAATTCACATTGGATGATGTATTTTCTTCTACTCCATTTTTCTCACTTTTCACTTTTTTTTTTTTTTTTAAATTAGAAAAAAATTAGTGTTCCTTTAAAGTGGTGCCTCCAATCCTTTCAGGCATAAGGGCGAGATTCTGGTGGGGAGGGGAGGTTGGCTGTTGGCTCTCAAACTTAAGACTGTAGATGATGGAATCCCAGAAACTGGGTATTCACCTGGGTCCTACAACTTGCCAGCAGTCTGTGTGGCCCAGGGCAAAGTGTTTAATTTCTTTGTGCATTAATTTTCTCAACTGAAACGCAGATAGCAGTAGGATGTAAGTTTTAGTGTCGTTTAGAGCGATGAACATGGAGAGGGTTCACGGCATGTGCTTAGCATGCCTGACTGACTTCACAAATGGGCACTGTCCTGGTTACCACCCTTACCCCCCGACCTCCCTGCCTCCCCAGGTGAATGGATTCTGCGTTGCTGCCTTTCTGCACAGGGCATACACTACTTCCCTTTCGTAGGGGGAGACAATGGGACCCAGCAGAGGGCTTGCCGACTTCTCAGACCCCTGGGAGCATTCTGCCCACCCAGCCAGAGAAAGTTCCTGGGCACATTCAAATGGCTTCTCAGAGTGTCCAAACGTTGTCACTGCTGGCCTGGCCTAGAAGAAAACGGTGACAAATATCGAAAGGGGAAGAGGCTAGCTGACTCTTCAGTCGTTTGGTTGAATGTATCTTTCACTAATAGTCATCGACTGTTCCACATTTGCAAGAACTGTGGAAATTGCTTCCCACTGCTGCTTTTCCCTCGTTACAGAAACATTCATCAGTGGCTGACTTACGGCGGTTCTGACGGTAACAGATTTCACCAAGCGTACAGATTCGCTCTTTGGAGGCTACAGCACTGGTGAATTAGTCATAAGGATTTCTATCACATGAAAGAAAAAGCTCTTTGCTTTCCTCAACCTTTCATGTGATAAGCTGCAAAATAAAAAGGCATCTCCTTAACCTCCCAGGCTCCCAGACTGGACTCTTCAGGGTGAAGGTCATGAGCTGCCCGTGAAGACCTTCTGCACAGTGATGTTGAGCGTCAGTGTTTCCTAGGCCATATTTGTTCCCGTGTCTTCCTCGTACGTCATTAGTTCAAATGGAACAACATAGATAATGCTGGGACTTCCCTGGTGGCGCAGTGGTTAAGAATCCGCCTGCTGGGCTTCCCTGGTGGCGCAGTGGTTGAGAGTCCGCCTGCCGATGCAGGGGACAGGGGTTCGTGCCCCCGGTCCGGGAAGATCCCACATGCCACGGAGCGGCTGGGCCCGTGAGCCATGGTCGCTGAGCCTGCGCGTCCAGAGCCTGTGCTCCACGATGGGAGAGGCCACAACAGTGAGAGGTCCGCGTACCACAAAAAAAAAAAAAAAGAAAAAGAATCCGCCTGCCAATGCAGGGGACACGGGTTCGATCCCTGGTCCGGGAAGATCCCACATGCCGTGGAGCAAATAAGCCCCCGTGCACCACAACTACCCCCCCAAAGTCAGTCATGTTTTGAAGAGTTGTTTTGGTGTTAGACACAACAGGCTGCAATGCCATGGAGATCCGCTAAAGCTCAACACTGATATTTTTACTGAGAAAGAGGCAGCACTTTTAGGATCAAATAGACAAAGTCATTACAGGTTACATCTCTGAATATGAACTGCTCAGGACTAAGGGATTCCCATTCCCTGGGACGTTATAAGAACAGGAGTCAATGACGTCTTGCCCTCATTCATTCAGAATATCTTTAGATTAGGCAGTGGGTAATTTATTTGCACTTTAAAGAATCTGTATGTTAAGGTAAGGTAGGAACTCTTTGCTTAATTTTCTCAGTTGAAGTATCAGGGTGGCAGTCAGAGCTGAGCCACTGGATGTTGTGTTTACTTTTAAGAGAAATAAGACACTCCTCAGCAGCTTAACCCATTCCCTCACCTCCATGTATGCCATGGCCCACTACAGGCCTCCTGAACCCCTTCCAACTAGGGGCTGGACTCGTGGCTTTGCATCATCGGATGTTGTGATGGTTTTGTGTTGTCAGCTCTGTTTTACAGAGCTGAGTTTAGAAGAAACCATGAAAACTGGACGAGCCCTGTGGGTATGTGTGATGGCAGGGAATCAGCCAACTCTGGCTCAAACCGCAGATAGATGATCTGGATGATTTTCCAGGGGGTGGAGGGTGTCTCATTCCATTCAGGCTGCTGTGATGCAACGCTATAGACGAAGAGGCTTATAAACAATAGACATTTCTCTCTCACAGTTCTGGAGGCTGAGAAGTCCAAGCTCAAGGTGCCGGCAGACCTGGTGTCTGGTGAGGGCCTTCCTGGTTCTCTCTGAGTCTTCACTGGTGGAAGGGACGAGGGAATTCTCTGGGGCTTCTTTTGTAGGGCACTAATCCCGTTTATGAGAGCTTCACCCTCATGACCTAATTACCTTCCCAAGGGCCCCACCTCCTACTGCCCTCACATTGTAGATTAGCTTTGACATATGAGTTTCGAGGGGACATAAATGTTCAGTCTAGAGCAGGAGGTGTCACCTCACCTCCCCGTGCCCCAGTTTGCACCTCTGTACAGTGAGAGTTGGAAGAAGCGACCGTAGGACCTTTTCAGCTGTAGCAGTTTAGTATTCTGGAAGGCTGGAGGGGTCCTCAGAATTCTTAGGGGAACACGTCTTCACGGTGTTCCTCTAGCTCAGTAGTTCTCAGAGTGTGTTCTGTGGAACAGCGGCACCAGCAGCGCCTGGTGACTTGCTAGAAGGCAAGTTCTCGGGCCCCATCCCAGACTGATTCAGAAGCTGTGTCTGGCAATCTGTGTTTTAACGAGCCCTCCAGATGGTTCTGATGCATGCTCAAATTTATGAACCACTTCTCTGTAGAAGCAGTGTCTAACTGGGCTGTACCTGTAGAGCTTCAGAGAATGCTGATGCCTGGGTTTTGCTGCAGATACTCCCGTTTGTTTGGTTTAGGATGTGGCTTGGACATTGGGAAGTTAAAGAATTTCCCCAGGTGATTCTGTGTGGGACCAGGGCTGAGAAACGCTGTTGTGGAAAGCTATCCAGATAAAATGAGAATCTTGATGTGAGTGTAGGGGACCAAGGCCCAGGACTCTGAATTTTAAGAAGCTCCAATGTCAGCAGAGGTCCTCCGTGAAGCAGATGCCAAAACCAGCTCAGACACAGGAGATATTCCTGGAGGACACGTCTGTATTCATTTCCTCGGGCTACTGTAACGTATGCTGCAACTTTGGTGGCTTAAACAACAAAAATTATACCCTCTTAGTTCTAAAGATCAGAAGAAGTCTGAGATCCAGATGACAGATGGACTGTGCTTACTCCAAGGCTCTGAGGGAAACATCCTTCCTTGCCTCTTTCAGCCTCCGGTGACCCAGCTTTTGGCAGCTCCACTCCAATCTCTGCCTCCTTCTCTGTGTCTGTCTGTGTTCTGCTTCTCTTAAAAGTACACCAATCATTGGATTTAGGGGCCCACCCTAAATCCAGGATGATCTCAAGATCCTCAGTAACATCTGCAGAGACCATTTTTTCCAAATAAAGTCACATTCACAGGTTCTGGGTGGATATCTCTTTTGGGAGCCACAGTGACTGTGAAGGAGAAATATATAGGGTGAAGGAGAAAGATATAGGGTGCAGCAGAAGGCAGGGAGAGCCTACAGATAGTGATGCAGGTCTTGCACTTATGAAAAGAGAGAAAGGAGGAGGACTGTGGGGGAAGTGCTTCAGCCTACACTGTAGATCTAAAATCTACCAAAAATTTTAGCCAGGCTGTTGCGGTGCCCCTCAGAATTCCTACGTCAAAGCTAATGCACAACGTGAGGGTAGAAGGAGGTGGGGGTCTTTGGGAGGTGATTAGGTCATGAGGATGGAGCCCTCATGAATGGGATTAGTGCCTTCCTAAAAGAGGCCCCAGAGAGATCCCTTGCCCCTTCCACCCGGTGAGGGCACAGAGAGAACCAGGAAGGCCCTCACCAGACACCAGCTCTTCAGGTACCTTGATCTTGGACTTCTCAGCCCCCAGCACTGTGAGAGATAAATGTCTGTTGTTTATAAGCCACTTAGTCTATGGTGTTTTGTTGAATGGGTGCATTTTCTCAATGATACCGTTCAACTGTGTTCACCGCAGCAGGTCTGCTGTGGGGAGAGCAGACCTTATGCAACTCCGTGGCTGCAGCAGCCCCCAAGATGATTATTTTGCCCACTGGGAACCTAAATGTTAGAACCACCATGTAAGATCTGTGTTTCAAAGCTTAGAGCTAAGAGAGGTTAATTTTGAGAAGCATCAAGGAATACATTCTCCTCTTGAAGCTCCTGATGCCCCTGAGCCTGGTTAACACTCGGCAAGTCTGAAGTAGGCACAGGTACCTAATTTTGTTTGTGTCTGCCAAAATTATTTGACCAAGGATCCCTTTATCCTGTGTGTTAACATTCTGCCAAACACACACAATTTGGGAATCCCTGCTGTGGATCAAAGGATAAACAGATTGTTTGAAACCTGGGCGAATGAACCTGTCAGTCCAGCAGCCCCAGGAGGAAGGTGGATGCCTGTGCAGCCTTTTGGGGACCTACAAAAGGCCTCACTGGTTCAGAAATGTTCCTCCGCCTACGGGAAGAGGATGTCTCTCCATTAGTGTTTCTTTGCCTGGGTTTGAGGCTTTCATCTTTGCTAAAACGTGAAGACTTGCGGGAGAGGGAGTTTTATTCTGACTTCACGAGCACTTTCCGAGCAGCTTCCTCTAGTGCAGAAACCTCTTCTGAGCGCTTAAAACGAACCGATTACTTTAATAGAGAGGTGCATATGCAACGCATTCCTGCAAATACTCACCTTAACTGGCGGCTAGAGCTTCCCCTGAATGCAGTTTTCAAATTCTTTCCTGTAGAGAGCTGAGGTTCGGTTGGGGAAGAAGGACGCCTGAGGGACGTGGATTCCTGAGGGCCCTGGGAGGGTAGGTCCCAGGAATGAGGGGAAGGATAGAAAAAAGGAGGCAGAAAGACAGGCTCTCCTTACTTCTCAGATGTGCCCAAGGGCAGACGTGACGCACACATTTACACGCAAAGCTTTTATGTTCACATGTTGGCACATTAGAGATGCGTTTTGATTCTAGATTGAACAGGCACTTCCCCCCCTCTAGGAAATACACTGAAGTATGACTTAACATGGTCATGGCGGTTTTATGTGGCAAGGGGCATGAATTGCCCTATAATGAAGCTCTTTTTTACCTTTCATAATCAAGCACTTTTTGTGGGATTCTTGAAGCATATGCAAATAATTTGAATTTTTGCTCAAACAAAAATAACATCACACAAACACATACTGCACGTGCACACAGACACCATGAGTGCAACTTGTGATGTAGTACATGTATATACTATATGTTCATAATATGTATCACAGAAAGGATTCCTGGGGATACACACACACACACAGCACCTTGTGTTTCCATGACCATGTACCAGGCTATAGGAGGAACCGCAGGCAGAGCAAACACAGTGCACCCCACCCCTGAAGCTCCTGCACCTCACAGAGAGGACGTGTAGCTGTGCGGTGCAGCCCAGCCACAGCGCGGTGGGACCTCACAGCACTGCACCCCGCACACTTAGAGGGAGATGGGAGGGGGCGACTCTAATTATTGGGAGCACACGGGTGAGACAGTGCCTGGTGAGAAAGCATGGCTTCCACAGCCCTTCTGCTGAGGCTCCTGCTAAGCTACTCGAAGCAGGGAGGGAATGGGCTTTTAGAGTTTCTCCGAGTTTCTTTCTTTCTTTAAAAAAAATTTTATTGGAATAGAGTTGATTTACAATGTGCTAGTTTCAGGTGTACAGCAAAGTGAATCTGTTATACATATATCCACTCTTTTTTTGGATTCTTTTCCCATATAGGTCATGACAGAGTATTGAGTAGAGTTCCATGTGCTGTACAGCAGGTCCTTATTAGTTATCTATTTTATATATAGTAGTGTGTATATGTCACTCCCAATCTTCCAGTTTATCCCTCCCCTCCCCCCTTACCCCTTGGTATCCAAAAGTTTGTTTTCTACATCTGTGACTCTACTTCTGTTTTGTAAATAAGTTCATTTGTACCCCCCTTTTTTTTTAAGATTCCACGTATAAGCAATATCACATGATATTTGTCTTTCTTTGTCTGACTTGCTTCACTCAGTGTGACAATCCATGTTGCTGCAAATGGCATTGCTTTGTTTTTTATGGCTGAGTAATACTAGATTGTATATATGTACCACATCTTCTCTATCGAGTGATCTGTTGATGGACATTTAAGTTGTTTCCATGACCTGGCTATTGCCAATAGTGCTGCAGTGAACATTGGGGTGCGTGTATCTTTTCCAATTATGGTTTTCTCAGGGTATATGCCTAGGAGTGGGATTGCTGGGTCATATGGTAGTTCTATTTTTAGTTTTTTAAGGAACCTCCATACTGTTCTCCATAGTGGCTGCACCAGTTTACATTCCCACCAGCAGTGTGGGAGGGTTCCCTTTTCTCCACACCCTCTCCAGCATTCGTTGTTTGTAGATTTTTTGATGATGGCCATTCTGACTGGTGTGAGGTGATACCTCGTTGTAGTTTTGATTTGCATTTCTCTAATAATCAGTTGAGTATCTTTTCATGTGCTTTTTGGCCATCTGTATGTCTTCTCTGGAGAAATGTCTGTTTAGACCGTCTGCCCAGTTTTTGACTCGGTTGTTTGTTTTTTTTTGATATTGAGCTGCACGAGTTGTTTGTATATTTTGGAGATTAATCCCTTGTTGGTTGCTTTGTTTGCAAATATTTTCTCCCATTCTGAGGATTGTCTTTTTGTTTTGTTTATAGTTTCCTTCGCTGTGAGTTTCTTTCTCTTCTCAGCAAGTTTCCATTGGGTTTCACTCACAGCTGGATTCTGAATCTCTTGACTCACATAGATCTCCATTAACTTTGTTCTGGGCTTTTGTTTAGGTCAGTGTCCTTCCAGACTCACACTGTCTTGTCATCTAAGTGCTGCACGTTGGTTTGAATTTGTCAGCCACACACATCCATCCTTCCTGGATTTTGTGGAAGTCAGCATTTCTAGCTTGTTCCAGGAGAGCTTACCTGCCAGAAATTTAGCCTGTGATCCAGCGGCTTGTGAGAAATACTCCTTTCTGTCACATTGAAGGAAAATTTCAGTTTTGTTGATAGGAGATACAAATTGGAATCGAATTTTATTGACTGGAAGCACTGGCACCTTTGAAAAATTTCCAAAAGTAGGGATTTTTTTGTTTGTTTATATGAAAATTAACCAAGAATTTACCACAAAAGTCCTACTTACTTGCTCTAAGTTTCAGAGAGAATAGAATCTTTGTATAGAAGCCAAAAAAGCAGCAACATGGATTCATCTAGGATCTCAGAATTTAACTCTTTTGGGACTCAATTCACACATCTTGTAGAAGCAAGTGTGGTGATAGAGATCCTGAAGTAGGCTTTTAAATAGAGAAAACAAAACCCAGACTCAAAACCAACCACTGAGGACTTTTCTTTCTGGGCTCCAGTACGAGGCTGCTGCTGCTGTCGGTGGCCAGTTGTATGCAACAATAGGCAAGGAGCTGGACTTGTACCAGCACAGTTGGGTTTTCATAGATGACAGCATGAATAAATCAGATCAAAACCCACTTTTCTTTCTAGTTTACACAATTTGAGCAGTACTTGGAATAAAAATAGAAAAGGCTGCATGAGAGACCAAGTCATGATGACTTTGTTCCTTGTTTTAAAAGAATACAGGGAATTGTTATAAAAATGAAGCAATACAGAAACTGACAAAGAATAAAATAGAAGATCCACCCAGAATCTCCACCAACTAGAAGTAAACATCACCCTCATTGGGTAACCATCACAGTGAACACCTTTGAAAGTCCATCTCTAGAAGGAAGGATGGAAGGTGGACAGATAATTACAGGAAAATACATTTTCATTTTGGTGTGTGGTATTTATCCAATTTTGTGAAAGTATTATAATTAACTTCACTGGATTTCACAGGAAGAAATGAAACTGATTTTGAACTGAGAGAAGAGCTAAACTTCAAATAGATGATTTTTTTTTTCCTGCAAGAGATATTAACTCCTAAAGGACTGATCTAAGGTTAAGGAAGTAGATTATGAATAACATTAAGAGTTGAGGACATTATGTTTCTCTGAGTTACAGTTTTCAATTTTAGATATTGATTGATTCCCTGCTATGAAATTTGAGGACATTAACAATTTCACACTTCTTTCCATTTTCACTTCTGATTTTCTACATTATTATATTACTTTCATGCTGTGACAGTTTATATTGGGTTGGACAAAAAGTTTGCTCGAACCGACTTTTTGGCCAGCCCAATATACCAGTCATATTATGCTCTGTAACGATACTTCTCACAGTGGCTTAACAGTAGTTCTTTTTAAATGGATCCTTTGCTTATTGCCGGTTGTTTGGCCAAAAAGTCTCCATTTGTGAGGTTTTAGTTTTGTCTCTTATTTGCCTGGGTTTCATCTTAAAGCGGCTTTATCAAGAGGGCTCGTGGGGTCTGTGTTCTCTGAATTCTTTCGTGCTGGAGAATATCTCTGTGTTGCCTCTTTGCTTGAGTGACATCTTGACTGGATTTTGTGTGGGTCTCACTTTTCTTTCTTCGAGATGTCATAGTCATTGCTCCATTATTGACTGCTTTCGGTGTTGCTGCAGAGAAATATAATTTTTTCTCTTATTTTGTAGGTGGTTTGCCTTTGTTTCCTGAGTGCCTGAAGTATGTTTTCTTTATCCTTGAAGTCTTGATGATGTCAAGTCTTGTGGCACTTTTAAAGAAAAATCCAGTGTTAGTAGATCTACTGATCCCAGAGAGAGAATGATAATCAGTGTATAGGAGCTGAGAACTCACTGTTTGTTTTTCGTTGTGAAAAACCTACAGAATAATCACAGCAGCTGCCATTAATTGACTTCTCTGTGCCAAGCTCAGTATTGTTCTAGATGTTTTGGGAATATAATCTCAATTCTCCCAAAAACCTTTAGAGCAGGAACTATCATCCCCATCTTATATATGACAAAACTGAGCTTCTCAGATAATAGGTAACTTGCGAAGTTACTAAGTTGCATAGTTACTAGGTAAAGTTCAGGTGAAAAGAGATAATTTTCCCTCTTGCTTTATTCACGTCCTGGTGTTGATGTTGTCCTGTAGTTATGTACGATGTCAGCATCGGGTGGCTGAAGTGTACAGAGGACTCTGTGAACTATTTTGCGGCTTCCTGGGATTATATAATTATGTCAAAATAAAAAGTTAAAAGAAAAAAAGAACAACGCCTGAGTTAACTAGTCATTGATGCTGGTCTAGGAAGGTATTGAGAGTCATAGCAGAAGTAGAGGGAGAGCAGAATAGATGTCACCTGGGGCTGCTGTCATCTGAAGGCTTGACTGGAGCTGAGAAATCCATTTTCAAGATGGCGCACTCACAACCGGGTGCTGAGGAGTTAGTTCCTCTCTAGGTAGGCTCTCTTGTGGATGCTTGAGGGTTCTCGTGACATGGTAGCCGGCCAGGCCCAGAAAAGGCAATTCAAGAGGTCAAAGTGAAAGCTGACCTGGTCTTGGAGCACTTCTGTAGTATTGACTTGATTAGTCAAGTAAGCCCTGATTTAATGTGGGAAGTGGTTACACGAGGATATGAATCCCAGGAGGCAAGACAATTTAGGGGCCATATGGAGGCTTCCATGATCCTGGAAACCTTTCATGGAAAAAAGTGAGCAGGGCTCTGGCTCTTGGTAGATGTGGCAGTTGAAGAGGCGTGTACCATGCATAACTGTGGGGGTTGAAGCCTGGTGATCAGAAGAATAGAGGTGCAGTAGTCAAGCAGACTGGCAGGCAGCTGGTTTGGAGAAAGTGGGTTGTTGTTTTAAACATGTTGACTTTGAGGTGACCTGTGGGCCAGTCTTTCTAGACTGACCTACAGCTCATCTCTGGTGTTCAGCCCCACACCTGCTACCTGATATCTGGCATCTGTCACCTGAATCTTTCTGGGGTTACGGGCTTAAGCCTTCCTGGCCCCTGCTCTTCCGGGTCTTGGGCGTTCAGCGTACTTTGCCCTGTGAACTGCTCACATCTGCTTTCCAGTTTCAGCACCTTTTGTTGGCAACTGTTGTCTGCTGTTGTCTCTTCTCTTCTTTAAATTCTCGTGACTCTCTTTTTATTCCTTTATTCTCATTTTGCTAAGCTGTGGGCAGGGACAGAGATTCATGCATGGGTTAAATTTGCAAGATTTAACTAGAAGTCAAGTCGTATTTAAAAAGTGGGACTGAGTTTATATGATGCATAAATTTTATTTCATCAGTGAAAAAATTTGTTGAGCATTATATTTTGCGTGTGAAAACAATTTAAAAAGTAATTTTTCATTGTGTATATTGTATATATATTGTCTGCTAGAGACATAGTCAATATTTATTGGTCTTTTCACTCATTTTGTGAAGCTGATAGAGCAAACACCACAGCTTGTATGAGAAATTGTAAAATAAGCAGTAGGTGTGTATCATAAGAGATTTTTTTTTCCCCACATAAATTTCTCTTGGGGTATAAGATGAGGTATTAAACAAACCAAAGAAGTATTGCATCTGATGAAATAAAACTAGCCATACTAGAGCAGAACTCTTGTATAATTATAGTGTCTTTTGGGAATTTTAGGACTTTCCTGAATACTTTAAATGATGATTATTATTTTGTTCTGCATGTATAGCATTTGCTGAAATTCTTTGATGAAGAATAAAACTATTAACAGGCTGACCAGATAAACATTTCTATGAAGAAAATTCACACTCGTTCCAGGCAAGTAGTTATTATGCGAAGACCTAGATCTTGACAAACCCAAGATCTTCACATCTTTCCAAAGACTTCATTAACCCGCAAGTGGATAGCTCTTTCTAGCCTTTCGAAATGTGGTGTCTGGGATCCAGGTGTCCACATGTTCTCTGAAAAGCAACCCCTCTCTGATGATCGCTTCTGGGTTGAGCCTGGTTCATGCGGTTCCAAAGATAACCTGAGACGACTCTTCTGGGAACGCGACTCAGATGGCTGCTGCGGAAAAGCTGGAGTGCACGTATTTCAGAGCGGAGGTGGCAGGTGATTTGCTCCCCAGAAAGCAGACATCATCTGCTCCCTCAGTTGTCTCCCCTCACCCTGCCCCCTGGCCCGCCCACCTCACCCCAAACCTGGAGGCACTCAGTGATGTTCCTGGGAATGCACTGTGGTCCTTGACGCACTGCAGTGATGGGATATATTTAGAATTTCTCATTATTTTATAAAAGACAAACATAATGGTTGTTTTACTCTTACTTATTGAGGAATGTATAAGAAAGACATTATAGCCTCCATCCACAGTACTTCATCTGTTTACCTCTAATTGTAA
This sequence comes from Neophocaena asiaeorientalis asiaeorientalis, assembly GCF_003031525.2. Taxonomy (NCBI): domain Eukaryota; kingdom Metazoa; phylum Chordata; class Mammalia; order Artiodactyla; family Phocoenidae; genus Neophocaena; species Neophocaena asiaeorientalis. Next base: position 5,319,814 of record NW_020174373.1, on the reverse strand, counting down.
CTTTTAAAAATTGATCAGCTACACATGATTTACAGTTTCACAGTATGCAGGTTTCTCAAAAAACTAAAAATAGAACTACCATATAACCCAGCAGTTCCACTCCTGGGTATATATCCGAGAGAAACAAAAACTCTAATTTGAAAATATACACACACCCCAATATTCATAGCACATAGAATTTAAAGAACCTTTCACTCAACTAAAAAAAAGATTTACAGTTTTAGCCACTTTTAAGTGTACAGTTCAGTGGCATTAAGTGTAGTCACACTGCTGTGGAACTATCATCACCATCCATCTCCAGAATTTTTTCATCTTCCCAAGTGGGAATTCTGTACCTTTTAAACAATAACTTCCCATTCCCCCTCCACCAGGCCCTGACACCCGCTATTTTAACTTTCTGTCTCTATGAGTTTGACTGCTCTAGGTATTGCCATAAGTGGAATCATACAGTATTTGCTGTTTTGTGACTGGCTCATTTCATGTAGTATGATATCCTCAAGGTTCATCGAAGCTGTAGTGTGTGTCAGAATTTCTTTCCTTTTTAAGGCTGAATCATATTGCATTGTATGTATTATCACATTTTGTTCATCTATTCGTCTATCAATGGACACTTGGGTTGCTTCCACCTTTTTTCTGTTGTGAATAATGCTGCTGTGAATATGAGTTTACAGATATCTATTTAAGACCCTGATTTCACTTCTTTTGGGTATATGCCCAGAAGTGAAATTGTTGGATCATATGATAATTCTATGTTTAATTTATTGAGGAGCTACCATACTGTTTTTCTCCTTCTTTTCTTCCTTCCTCCCTCCCTCCCTCCCTCTCTCCTTCTCTCCTTCTCTTCCTCTCTCCCTCTCTCTTTCTCTCTTTCCTTTCTTCCTTCCTTCCCTCCTTCCTTCCTTCCTTCCTTCTCTGTCTCTCTTTCTTTTGTTGTTCCAGGTCTTACTTGTGGCAGGCTCCTTAGTTGGAGCATGTGGGCTCCTTAGTTGTGGCATGCAAACTCTTGGTTGGATCATGCGTCTGGGATCTAGTTCCCTGACCAGGGATGGAACCTGGGCCCCCTGCATTGGGAACGCAGAGTCTTAACCACTGCGCCACCAGGGAAGTCCCTACCATACTGTTTTTCATAGTGGCAGCCTCACTTCATACTGCCACCAAGTCTCATTATTGTGTTAAGGTAGCTTTTATTCATGGTCTGTGTGCTAGGGACACTGATAAGATCTACCTTTGTGAATTTTTCTATTTTTAAAAATTGAGATGCAATTTACATACCAGAACCTTTGCTTTGTATAATTCAGTGGTTTTTAGTATATTCACAAAGTTTTGCAACAATTCTGCAATCTAATTCCAGAATATTTCCATTGTAATTTTATTCATTTTCCATTCCTCTCTTCTCCCAGCTCCTGGTAATCACTGATCTACTTTCTGTCCCTACGGATTTGCCTAGACATCTGGACATTTCATACAATGGAATCATATAATTTGTGGTCTTCTGTGATTGCCTTCCCTTACTTAGTGTAATGTTTTCAAGGCTCATCTATGTTGTAGTAAGAATTAGTACTTTATCGTTTTTTTTTTTTTTTTTTTTTTTTTTTTTGCGGTACGCGGGCCTCTCACCGCCGTGGCCTCTCCCGTTGCGGAGCACAGGCTCCGGACGCGCAGGCTCAGCGGCCACGGCTCACGGGCCCAGCCGCTCCGCGGCACGTGGGATCTTCCCGGACCGGGGCACGAACCCGCGTCCCCTGCATCGGCAGGCGGACTCTCCACCACTGTGCCACCAGGGAAGCCCGCTTTATCGTTTTTTTATAGCTGAATTATATTCCATTGTGTGAATAGACCTCATTTTGTTTATCTGCTCATCAGCTAAGGGACATTTGGGTTGTATCCACGTTTTGGCTGTTATGAATATTGCTTCTGTGAATTTCTACATATAAACTTTTGTGTGGACGTATGTTTTCCAGTCTCTTGCGTTGATACCTGGGTCATGTGGTAGCGCTGTTTAACCTTTAGCGGAACTGCCGGACTGTTTGTACACTATGCGCTCCTGCCACCCGTGTGCGAGGATTCCGGTTTCATCACGTGCTCACCGGCCCTTGTTACTGCGCCTAGTTTGGCTTTAGCCGTCCCAGCGGACGTGAAGCGCTGTCTCCTTGTGCTTTTGGTTTCTGTTTTCCTGATGGCTAATGATGTTGAGCATCTTTTCACGTGCTTGTTGAGCATTTGTCTATCTTCACTGGAGAAGTGTCTATTTAAATTCTTTGTCCGTTTTCAGTTGGGTTGTCTTCTTATTGCTGAATGGTGTCTGAATTATTTGATCCTCACTAAGGAAGGATGGTGCTGGCATCGTCCCCTTTGTATGGATGAGAAGAATTGGGACTTGGAGAGGCTGACGGGTGGGGGAGCTGGAGTTCCACTCCAGGCTTGTGAGATGCCTGTGTCTCAACCCCTAACCTCCAGGTGACCCTGCTTCTGCCCCCTCCTGCCCTGTGGGATGTTCACATGACTGTCGTGGGTCAAAGGAGTCCCAGCATCAAGGGTTTCCCAGTTGAACAGTGCTTAGGGATCGTCTTCAGGACACACTTATACACAGTTCATCAGCTGAGTTGCTGAACTTCTGTTTTTAAAATCATTAGATTGACCAAAAGTTTCCATTCTCCATCAGCTTTGCTGATGCCAAGAAAACAGAGCTTATACACGGCTTCCTTGAGAGTTCCTTGATGGTAGCAGCACGCTCTTGATGTGTGTGAGAACATTCGGCTGCTGAGAAGGCTAAGCAGTCGCTCTCTCGGGGTCTGACCGTATTTCTTGAGACATTCTAGTTCGGTAAGTCTAGGCTGGAGGCCTGAGAAGTTATGTCCCTTACTCGCTCCCAGGTGATGCTGCAGGGTCAGCCTACAGGCCCCACTTTGAATAGCACAGGGCTGGTGCTTGGATTCCTGAGGCTCACCGGATGGCATCCAGGATACTGCCTGGCTTCAAGCTTATCCACAAGTCGGGCCCGCTCCTGTTATACAACCTCCCTCCTCCTCACTCACAGTTTCCTGTTAACCAAGAACAGGCGTCGACCTCTGCTCTGAACAGAAACGGTCCTGCACATGTAACTGTTTCTTGCCTAGGCCCACTGTATATGTTGGTGAGCAGAATTTTAATGGCTCGCAGTGTTCTGCTCCCTGGCGTGTATCCCCCGTGTGGCCCCCTCCCTCCCCTTAGGTGTGAGCAGAACCTGTGGCTAGGTTGCAGTATCACTGCTGTGACCTAGTGATCCCTCGGTATTGAGTCAATCTAAAGGCAGAGTATCAGGGCGGGCCTGACCTCTTCTGGAGATCATTTAAAAGGAACTGGACCCTCCCTGAAGTCGCAGTGATTGGAAGCCTCAGGGGGCCCATGGACAGGGTCACGTGGAAAGGAACTGTGGGAAGTTTCCAGGATCTTTCAGTGGCCACCAGCTGACAGCCAGCATGAGAACGGGCCCTCTGTCCTGTCCCTGCAAGGAACCAAATTCTGCCAGCGACCCGAGCCTCAGATGAGACCACAGCCCGGCGAGACCCTGAGCGGAGGACTCAGGTCACACGTGTTCATGCTCTGGACCCATGGAAACTAAGCTAATAAGTTCGTGCTGTTTCAAGTCACATGTAGAAGTAGAAGATGAATACATTATGCAACACACGTAGACTCTGTGGACCCGATGATGAGTGCCATTGCTTCACTGTGCAGAGCAGAGTAATCCCTGTTTCCTCCTCCTCCTAGGGCTGGGCCCACACTTGAATTACCAAGAACGCCCATTGGCCAGTGCCCTAAATAAGACAGCAGCATGCTCTGTGTACTTTTAGCACCAAAAACAATCTCTACAAGCTTTGAAGTTGCAGTTTTTCTTTCTTTGGGACCAGATCAATTTTTAATTTTCTTTTATGGAGTGCTTCTTGCTAGTAGAACAAACAGATCTAAATGGTTGAGAATTTTTTCCCCCATGTATGTTCTGTATCCTTATTTTTGTGCATTTCAGTGTTGTCTTCCAGTGTTTACTCCTTGGGAATGAGGATCAGTTGTCCATCTTATTTATGGGCTCTGACAACTGGGCTCACAGAATATGCACAAAATCTTATGTGTAGCATCTGTACTTAATTGTACCACCTCTGATCCTTACCCGGGACAATGCACAGGCTTGCAGTTGTTTATCTAGATGAATGTCTTCGGTAAAAGCACGTCATCACACCGAGTTTGAGAGGGAAGGGGACTGAGAGATCATCCATTTCATTCCTCTCACTGTACAGATGAGCAACAGAAAGTTGGAAAGCTTCTTATTAAAAACAGATGGCTCATTGAAACATACTTTTAAAAATTAAATGCTGGAGAGGGTGTGGAGAAAAGGGAACCCTCTTGCACTGTTGCTGGGAATGTAAATTGATACAGCCACTATGGAGAACTGTAGGGAGGTTCCTTTAAAAACTACAAATAGAACTACCATATGACCCAGTAATCCCACTATTGGGCATATACCCTGAGAAAACCATAATTCAAAAAGTCACATGTACCCCGGTGTTCATTGCAGCACTATTTACAATAGCCAGGACACGGAAGCAACCTAAATGTCCATTGACAGACAAATGGATAGAGAAGATGTGGTACATATATATATAATGGAATACTACTCAGCCATAAAAAGAAATGAAATTGAGTTATTTGTAGTGAGGTGGTTGGACCTAGAGTCTGTCATACAGAGTGAAGTAAGTCAGAAAGAGAAAACCAAATATCGTATGTTAATGCATATATGTGGAATCTAGAAAAAATGGTACAGATGAACCTGTTTACAGGACCGGAATAGAGATGCAGACGTAGAGAACGGACATGTGGATATGGGGTAGGGGAAGGGGAGGGTGGGACGAATTGGGAGATTAGGTTTGACATAAATACACTACCATGTGTAAAACAGATAGCTAGTGGGCACCTGCTCTATAGCACAGGGAGCTCAGCTCGGTGTTCTGTGATGACCTCGATGGGTGTGATGGCAGGGGAGGGAGGTCCAAGAGTGGGGATATACATATACACATAGCTGATTCACTTCAGTGTACAGCAGAAACTAACACAACATTGTAAACCAAGTATACTCCAATAAAAAAAAAATAATAAAGTAAATGTATCTAGGGGACATTTGGAAAAAAGTAGTGATTTAAAAATATTTTTGAGGGCTTTCCTGGTGGCGCAGTGGTTGAGAGTCCGCCTGCCGATGCAGGCGACACGGGTTCATGGCCTGGTCCGGGAAGATCCCACGTGCCGCGGAGCGGCTGGGCCCGTGAGCCATGGCCGCTGAGCCTGCGCATCTGGAGCCTGTGCTCCGCAACGGGAGAGGCCACAACAGTGAGAGGCCCACATACTGCCAAAAAAAAAAAAAAAAAAAAAAAATTTTTTGAAATTCAGTAATTTTTGACCCCAGGAAATATCTGCAGTGTGATAACCAGCAGGCAGGAGACTTCAAAGGAAGACAGACGGCTCCCCAAGGTGATTTTCTCCTCATGCTCCAGCTGACCAGCACTTGCTTGTCCAGCACAGGGAAGGCTTACGCCACTTGGAACAGTGGGATTGATGACACAAAGAGAAAATTTCCCATTTAAAACAGAGCTCATTCCACCCATTCGGAGTTGAATAGAATGAAGTAGTTCCTTAAAGATTTTAAACAGGCATCTGTCCCGCTTGGAGGTCTACTCTGTTAGACCTTCTCAAAACAGCAGAAGGAAGTTGTTTACATTATTGCAGAGAATTAGGATCTAACTCTAGAACAGATCTCTTCTTATTAAAATCTGCACTGGTTTTGTCCACTCCATTGAAATTACTGGTGATTTTGCCGAAACAAACAGAAAACGGAAGGAAATTACTGCCTCCCACCTCGCGCCCCCCCGCCCCATTTAACTGGTTTATTTCAGTTGACTTGCAGTAGCTTGGAAGCAGCCCTGTGTGGAGGGTAGAAAATCTGGATCCCATTTACCCTCTGGTTCCTGAGGGGCCTTAATGATCTGAGCCGGTCCAACACGTCCTGTGGCCTCAGTCTGCTTCCTCGGGGAGTTAAGCGTTTCAGCTATTCAAGTGTATCCTCTCTTTAATGTTCTGGGAAAATCCACATAGACTAAATGGAGACCAGTTAGACCCGATAAACCTTCATCTTGGTTATTGTTTCTTTATTGTGGGACTGAACAAAGCATTCCTACAAAGGGCCAGATACTGAATATTTCCAGCTCTGTCTTGACTACTCAACTCTGCTGTTGTAGCACAAAAGCAATAAGTGAATGGGTAACTTGCAGTACAACTTCATTACACTTTTTTTTTTAAACAAAAGTTGACAATTGCAGGATTTGGCCCACAGGCTGCAGCGTACTGACCCCTGTTACACTGGTTTCTTTCTGAGGACCTAATGTTGGGCAAAATTAAGGAACAGAGACCTAGAGTGATATCTGGGGATCTTTTAAATCAGGTGTGATAAGGATAAGCTGTATTTTGATGCTAGAGCTCCTACTTAAGCGTGTGACCTTGGGCCATTCAGTGCTCTCACCTTAAGCTTCCGTCCTCTCCCAAACAAGGGTAATAACTACAGTGACCTTTCCTGAGCGCTCACCATCGAAAGTCCTCACCGTGTAATTTACTCCTCACTGCAACTCCACAAGGCAGGTGGTCTCCAGCTGTGCTGCCCATCTGCCAATCAGAATCCCGTGGGGGAGCTTGTGAACTTCCCCGTGTCCAGGCCCCACCCTTTACCATTACATCAGAATCCCTGTGGACAGGGTGGGCACCAGCATCTGTGAAGCTCCCCAGCTGAGTACCGTCGGCAGCCACATTTGAGAACCAGTGTTATCAGGTAAGTATTCTTATTACCTCTGTGGTACAGAGTTCACAGAGGTAAGACTGCCAAAGGATACACAGCAAGAAAGGGGACAACGCAGTCTTCAAACTGGTGTCACTAAAATTCCAATGCTGGGTTTTTACTCTCTGTGTTATTTTCATTCCCCTACTGAGTAAGGTGGGAATCACGCGCCAGGGGCAAAACCAAGATATGTTTGTGTATTTCATAAGCGCTGCAATACGTACGTCATCGTCGTCCTCCTCATCATTATTGGGCATTTGCTAGAGTTGCTGCGTTAGCTGTCTGTGCTGCATAATAAATTACCACCACGTGATTGCTTAAAGCCATTTATTCTCATATTTCCTGTGGGTCATAAGTCTGGGCAGGGCTTAGCCGGGTTCTCTGCTCGGAGTTGGCAGCGTCTCACTTTGCAGTCAAGGTGTTGGCTGGGCTGTGTTCTCATCTGGAGACTGGACTATGGAATGATCCTTTTCCAGGCTTCTCAGTTGTTGGTAGAATTCATTTCCTTGTAGCTGCGGTACTCGTGATGTCTTGTTTCTTCAAGTCCAGCAAAAAAGCATTACTGTAGCTACAACCTACAGAGTTCCACCAGTAACTGCATTAATATGTACAGTACTAGCAGTTGACCAGTATTGGTTTGAGGCTACCCACTTAGTGGTTTTCCTTCTAATCCATGTAAGAGGCAAAATGAGCACAGTGTGATTTTCCAGTTCAAAAAAAGGTTGGTGAAAATTGCAAGTACTTTTTTGTGTGTGGTCAGTGCAGTGACCCACTTTGGAAAGAGCGCCTCTAGCAGGGTGAGGAGGTGAAGAGAGGGGCATTGCAGGAGCAGCTCTGTTCTGACCATGCTTACGTTTGATTGGCCAAAGATGCTTCCTGTTGGAGCACATGCTGTTTTGGTGAGGCTGGGTGTAGGCGTCCCCTTCCTTGAGATGATCTCAGTGGCCATCCACAGGTGATAGTATGAATACCAGTATACTTGACCCTCTTGACTGCAACTTGATTAGTCACCATCGCTAGCAGCTGACGCTTGGGGCCCCTGAGAAAGGGGCGGTGATGGCAAGCCATAGAGACCGAGATGAGAGACGGAGGAAGTAGAGCCGTTGTTACAAGACACCTGTGCATTTTATCTTTGCCAGTAGCTTCCCATTTTGTCCAGTCAGTGAATCCATTCTCCAGGTTGACAGTGATCTCTAAAAGGGGTTCTTTCCCCAATCCACAGGGCACAAGTCCCAGAGACCCTCCCACATGGTCGTATTCTTTTGTGTTTGTTCTCAATGAAACATACTTCAGGAAGCTGTCTTCCCTCTTCCCCTCGCTCTGCACTGGGCGATCCTTGGTCAGTTCTGATTAAGGTGAGGAAATGGCGTTCAATACACGTGTACTGAGCATCTTAGGTACTGAGGCAGGACTCGGGGGCTGGGGGGAATAATGCTTTCATCTGCTCTGCCCTCAAGGAGCTGCACGTGTGATTAGGAGGGACTTCGGGGCAGAGATGAACGAAGACTCTGGGAACCCAGAGGAAGCAGCATTTAACACTTTTGGAAGAGATGAAGGATGATTGTCTACTTAACATCTCTTTGGTCATCCGCTAACATTTTTAAGTGGGCATCATGCATAGGTGTAGGCTCTAGAGCTGCAAGGAGCAGAAAGCAGTGAACACGTGAAACTCAGGTCCTCTGGTCAGAACCTACCTTCTTGTACCGTGGGTTCATGCAGCAGCTCCCGTCTTTCGGTTTGAAGAGAACTTTCCTGTGGCAAATTGCATTTAGGGGCTAGAGACTGAAAGAAGAATCTGGAAAGCACCTTTTCAAGGTTAAGAACCACTTCAAGAAATCCTTTTACCTTTAGGCCAGGGGTTGGCAAACTATATACCCCTACCTGCTGCCTGTTTTTATATGGCCCACAGGCAGATGGATCTGACATTTTTAAATGTCTTTCTTTTTTTTTCAGTCAAAAGATAGTATTTCCTGAAATATGAAAATTAGATAAAAGTCAGATTTCAGTGCCCCCAAATAAAGTTTTATCGGAGCCCAGCCACACCCACCTGTTTACATATTGTCCATGGCTGCGTTGGAGCTACAGCAGTGGGGTGTGTGACCCACAGAGCCTCAAATAGTTACTGTCTGCACGCTACAGAAAACGTTTGCCAACCCCTGCCTTAGGCCACGGGGTAAAGTAAGTGGAACAAAAACATACGCAGCTTGTAAAGTAAGTAGAACAGCGCATTCTGCCAGTCTGTAAAATAAGTGGAACAAAAACACACCACTGTAAGCGTGGCTTTGCGAAGGCTGATCAGTAACTGGTTATAAAAGGATTGGCAGGAGGCTGGGAAACATGAGTCCATTTAAAATAAAATCCATTTCAACGTTTACATCTACTGATGCCAGTTCAAATATAGAGAAGAAAATGAACAAAACCATAATGTTTCTCATTCTGGCAAGAATTCAGGGTAATTGGGGCTGTGAGACATAATCACATACAAGCCTGCTTCTTCTGGAAAATTCTCATGGAGATGACTAACGAATGGTCCACAAGTTGGAAAGGAATATGGAGGCTCCCTTTCACCCTGAAAACAAATTTGACTAGCGTGCCGAACCATTTGAACATTATCAAGACCCATTTTTCTCCCTTTTTCCTCTTAGGCTCTTGCCTTTTTATCTCAGTCGATCAGATGGCATTCCGGCTTATTCATGTAACCAACAAATATTTATGGATCCCTCGCTGCTTGTCACGCATGGCTCTCAGCATTCGCAATTTGCCAGTGAACAAACAGTTCTAAGTCTTTGCCTGAATGGAACTTATAGTCCAGCTGGGGAGTCAGAAAATCCATGTGATAAGTAAGTAGCAACGCACAGCATGTTAGATAGTACAGGGAGACAGGCAGAAATGTGGAGTGGGGGAGAGGGATGGTACATGTTCAGGCTCGGGGATGTTGCAGTTTTAGACAAAGTGGCCAGTGGTGCTGAGAGGCTCATGGGAGAGGTCTTCTTGGTCCATCGGGATGACCAGTACTGGCATCAGCAAACATCTGTGAGTACCTGAGTGTCCCCAGGTAGGCCAGCTACTAGCTCAAGCACAGGCGGAAGTAGGACAGAGTGGAAATGTCCAGAAGGCGCTGGAAAAGCTCTCCAGTTCCTGCCCCACTAATTTCAAATTCAAGAGAATTCTAAAGGCCTGCTGGAAACATAACTTGTCAAGTGGATGAATCCAGGCAGCATGAAGTTCCATGCTGTTGTCTGACGGTGGTCCTCTGGGAGTACTCAGTATCCTGGCTCGACGGAACTTGCCTGAGCTGTACTTTTTCATAGACCTAGAACCTGCCGAATGGGATTTAGATGGATTTAAATAAGCAGGTTCGGGCTTCCCTGGTGGTGCAGTGGTTAGGAATCTGCCTGCCAATGCAGGGGACCCAGGTTTGAGCCCTGGTCCGGGAAGATCCCACATGCCGCAGAACGACTAAGCCCACGAGCCACAACTACTGAGCCCGCGAGCCACAACTACTGAGCCCGCGAGCCACAACTACTGAGCCCGCGAGCCACAACTACTGAGCCCGCGAGCCACAACTACTGAGCCCGCGAGCCACAACTACTGAGCCCGCGAGCCACAACTACTGAGCCCGCGAGCCACAACTACTGAGCCCGCGAGCCACAACTACTGAGCCCGCGAGCCACAACTACTGAGCCCGCGAGCCACAACTACTGAGCCCGCGAGCCACAACTACTGAGCCCGCGAGCCACAACTACTGAGCCCGCGAGCCACAACTACTGAGCCCGCGAGCCACAACTACTGAGCCCGCGAGCCACAACTACTGAGCCCGCGAGCCACAACTACTGAGCCCGCGAGCCACAACTACTGAGCCCGCGAGCCACAACTACTGAGCCCGCGAGCCACAACTACTGAGCCCGCGAGCCACAACTACTGAGCCCGCGAGCCACAACTACTGAGCCCACGTGCCACAACTACTGAAGACGGTACGCCTATAGCCTGTGCTTCGCGGCAGGAGACGACACCTCAGTGAGAAGTCCACGCACTGCAATGAAGAGTAGCCCCCGCTCGCCGCAACTAGAGAAAGCCCACATGCAGCAATGAAGACCCAACGCAGCCAAAAATAAATAAATAAATTAAAAAAAAATTTTTTTAAAAAATATAAGCAGGTTCGGTAAATAACTCCGAAACTCTATAAAACTAAGCTTTCTGAGCTCCTTTTTGTTAACTTGTTTTTTACTGAGTAGAAGATTCCATCATCCTCTGAAAGTAACAGACGAAATTAAGATTCAATTAGCTGGGCTTCCCTGGTGGCGCAGTGGTTGAGAGTCCGCTTGCCGATGCAGGGGACACAGGTTCGTGCCCCGGTCCAGGAAGATCCCACATGCCGCGCAGCGGCTAAGCCTGTGAGCCATGGCCTCTGAGCCTGCGCGTCGGAGCCTGTGCTCCGCAACGGGAGAGGCCACAACAGTGAGAGGCCCGCGTACCGCAAAAAAAAAAAAAGATTCAATTAGCTTTGTCTCTGCTCAAAGTAATTTTCTGAGTTTATAATGCTAAATTTCATTGCTCAGAATCATTTTGAGTATATGAAATGTATGTCAGTGTACACAAATGTATCTACATAAATAAAATGAAATGTGAAAAATATAAACTATGAAAAACAATGTATTATATGTAACATATCTATATATAATGTTACATGCAATTACATGTACATATCCAGTTACATCCATAGAACCCGATAACTTATTTTTGGTATATCTTTAACCAACTACATATATAGAAATACTATATACAATGTATAAATATGTGTCTAAATATATCCTTATTACATAGAGGGGGATGGAGGAGATACATAATGAGGATACATTTATCTGAAATATCTCCTTCGTTTGTTTTGGAAAGGTTTTGTTTTTAAAAGCTGAGTAGGGAACTGGAGCTTAATTTACTTCTGGAAAAAAAGTTGATGTAATTTGAATAAAAAAATAAACAGACTTTCTCATTGTGTTTGAAATGTAATTTGTAATGTAAATTTTAGGAAACATGTTTATTTTCCTTTTCTAGGAACCTAAACAACTTTTTCTAAAGCTCTCTTTGGAAAATTAATAGAGATAACGTAGTCGTTCAAAGAAAGATAAAGTTCAAAATAAGTGAGTTCCACAGATAAAATCACCCGCCGACTCCCAAGAGGTGGTGGGTGGCGTGAGAGGGGCCCATTTAAGCTGCGTCTCCTTTCTGACGCTTACTGGTGCCTTTGTACAAATAACAAAGGACAGAAAGCCCTTGTGGAAATCTTTCCTCTCCGTCCAGAATCAAAACTTAAAGAGAGATTAAAGCATCATAATTGGATGAAACCTCTCCTTTTTCCCCTTAGTAAGTACTATTTGTGTATAACAGTTTGTCCAAAATTAAAATTTTTCAGTATAAGACATAGAGATAATTGATTTTGTTCCCCTGACTTCGCTGTAAATAAAAGCCATCTGAGTTTTTGCCCACTCTTTTCCAGTTATTGTCTCTATTTTTATTCCATTCTCTCCAAGTTTCTGGGTAAGAACAGCCCAGAGTCACCTTGGGGAGCCTGGCCCCTGTCCCTGCCTTCCCAGAGATTATGCTGTTACACTCTGGGATGTGGTGTGGGCATGAGGATTTTTAAAAGCCCTGCACCCCCAGCTCCCCTTCCTAGCATTCTCGTGTTCTCACGTAATTCTAGGAGAATTATGTAATCATCCCAGGCTTCTCAGTGCCTCAGCAAACTGCATTTAATCTTTGCGGTTCTCACCCCTTCGATTAAAAGAAGGGATGCCCTTCCTTTGAACAGCCAAGCAATCAGTGCCTGAGTTAATTGGACTCTTACGGTCTTGAACATGTATTGTTTGGGCATTTCTTTTGTACGGAGAGTCCAATAGATGCTCAAGCCAAGGAGTCCTCATTTGTGAGCACAGGGTGAGAGAAACAATCGATTTACCAGGGTGGGGAGGTGAGGTGGGAATTGCGTTAACTGTTTCCTTCCCTTTCAATTTCAGATTTGGGCTCCTAGCACTGATTAAAGGAGAGAAGAGGCCAGGCAGGCAGGGTGGCCCTGGGGTGTTTTGGCATTGCCCAGGATATTGCCAGGGAGTTGGGTGGCGTGGAGACCTACCAGTTCACCTTCTCCTCGTCCCAGTTGCCGTGGGGCAGATAAGAAAATGGGCTCAGGCAGCAGATAATTCAGCCAGATAGGCCATCTTCACAGAGATCTAACATCTCATTCCTCAGCCTGTCTCTAGGCTTCTCCGTCTAATACAAAGGGAGCTGCTAAGCATCCCCACCTCAGTGTAACAGGACTTAAGTGAACTCCCAAATAAAAGCACTTAAAGAGTGTGGGGCTCATAGTAAGTGCTCAATAAATGCAAAAAATTATTGCTACTTTGGTCCATCTCTTAATTTTTTTTTCAAGCAGTGACAGCATCTTTTAGGGTGTGAAGATTGTTTCTTTTTTCCTCTTTCAAAGGAAGGTGAAAATGTGGAGGTAAACATCTTAGAAAATACATGTGAAGTGAAGTGTAGGTGTTAATTGGAGCAAGAAATCTTCAAAGAAGAGCATTACTTCAAGTGGAGCTCTGCAGACAGTTGGAGGTGCTAGCATTATACTGTTGTGGGAGCGTTCCAGCCTTCAGCCTGGTGGTTCTCCAACGGTGAACTTGGTGCTTATTGTGTCTTAACTCTGGGGACTCCCACCTGTCATCCTTTCTCTCCACGGCTTAGACATTACTCACAGCTCTTTGTTTTTTTTTTTTAAATTTTTTGCGATACGCAGGCCTCTCACTGTTGTGGCCTCTCCCGTTGCGGAGCACAGGCTCCGGACGCGCAGGCTCAGCGGCCATGGCTCATGGGCCCAGCCGCTCCGTGGCACGTGGGCTCTTCTCGGACCAGGGCATGAACCCATGTCCCCTGCATCGGCAGGTGGACTCTCAACCACTGCGCCACCAGGGAAGCCCACAGCTCTTGGTTTTGCTTTAGCTGCTTTTACTTCTGTAACTTTGTTAACCTTTATCTCCCTCACCCGCGCCCCCCGCCCCGCACCCTTAATTACTCTTCTGTACATTGAGTCCCCTCTCCTGATGCCATTTTTTCTAAGTCTAGGAACAACCTTTAGAGAGTATGTTCTGTCCATCTTAAATAGCATTATAAAAAAATTCAACTGGAGGGAATTGGACATGCTATTATCATGGGTCCATCGTGACCTTAGCTTTGTTTGTCATTACATTCATTAAGTACTATAATATATTCAACATCCACTGAACAGAAGAATTAGGAAGTTGCTAATCACTTACCCACCTATACTACTTCTTTATCTTTCCTGCCTCCTCGCCCCAGAAGTAGCCCGGAATCTGTGATTGGGTTTTTCATTCCCTTGCTTTGATTTTCTTTCTCTTTTTATCACATGCATGTGTGTACCTTAATAATAGGTGATTTACTTTTGCTTGCTTTTGTATTTTATATAAATAAGATCCTATCGGAACTTGCTTTTTTTCACTCAACCTTTATTTCTATGATGTCATTCATTCAGTTTGATGTCTATTAAGTATTAAGCCAGGGAGCTATGCCATGATGACTTATCCGTTCTCCTGTGTTAGGGCATCTGGATTGTTTTCAGTCTTTTGCTTTTACAAACAGTGCTGCTGGAAGTGGATTCTCAGTCTGGACTCCTATGCACGTGTGCTAAGCTCCTCTTGGATCATAGTCAGGGATGGAATAGGTCAATGGTGGAGGTGCATTGTTTCCCTAAGTGATACCAGTTTATACACTCACTAGCAGGGTGTTTCTGTCTTTTGGTCCTTTAGGATTGAGGGACAGACTTCTCTCCTGAGTCAGATAATACTCACTACTACTGTTTGGACCCCTGTACCCACCACCATATCCACTCCCATCTCCAGCACCATGGTACAGTGTGCTAGAGGGGCACAGTGCATTCTTTGCACCTCACGTACTCACTGTGGCCTTGTAAAGCAGGTGTCATTATGCTCATTTTGCAACAGAGGAAACCTTAGCTGACGGATGCAGCATAATCGAGAGTTGACCCAGATGAAGTAGATCCTGGACTCCAGCCCCATTCTGTCTGAGTCTAAAGCCCACACCGTGTTCACTGGCGACCCTTCTTGCCTCTTGTTTGTTATTTATGACCAAAGTCACCAATGTAATGGGAAAGCAGGTGTCATTTCCTTTAGAAAAGGATTCTGTGAGAGTCTCCTTTGAGGCAGCCAAAAAGACATTTTTAAAGTCAAATCAGTCTTTTGTGGGATTCTGGGGAATCACTTTTCCTATGCTTCTGAATATCTGTGTGACGTCTGCTTTTCTGGGATCACAAGATTTCAAGAGTGGAAACAACTGGGATGGTTTTAAGCTGCAGTACACGATAGCTAGGGAACTAGCCAAGACGTCACTTGATTGAAGAGTTGTATCCCTAGGTTTCCCCCAGCTGTCTGTCATTCTCAAGTAGTGCAGGAGACCTAGAGCAGGAGACAGGAAGGATGAATTATGTATGGATGTCTTAACCTGAACGGGTCCTCTCTTTTAGAATGAACCCATGCTGCACACCTGTGTGATTTCCAAGCCACCCCTTGAACCATATATATATATATTTTTTTTCCCCCCTCCCACCCCCCAGAGTATTTCTAGGCTGTCAGGATCACTTCCTAATGTGTGTGATGTACTCCACAGCATCGTCTACTAAAATAATATCACTGTATCTGTCTGTTCGTAGCAAACCCAGGAGACACTCAGTTCTGCTTCACATCTGGAGTACATCAACTGGAGTAGAAACTTGACTGTGAAAAACGGTGCAAGTACCTTATCTTTGCGTTAGCAGGTTATAAACCGGTCCTGCCTTAATGCGTATTTTAAAGTGTATTTTCCATTAAAAGAGCAATACCTCCATCGTTATGATCAAAAACTATGAAAAACAGACAAGAGTAAAAAGAGGGGGAACAAAATCATTTGTTGTCTCTATCACCGGAAGACATGAACTGCTAACATTTTAGTGAATCTCCTTCCAGTCTTAAAAAAAAGTCTATATTCTAAGATTGTGATCACACCAGATATATAATTCTGTATTCTTCATTTTAAGTTTAATATTATAATGTATTTCTCCATATTTTTACATATTCCTCTCAAACATCATATTTAGTGGCAGTATAATTCTTAAATAATTTTTTTCCTTTCCCCTTTCTATTTCCTGCTTTTTTTGGTCTTCTTCAAGGATTCAGTAAATTATGGCCTATGAAGTTAATGCCTGTTACATAGGATCTTGGCTAATATCGTCTGTATTTCAGTGACCTGGATGCATCTTACATGATACTAGAAATGAAATATATCTAATCTATCTATGTAAAAACCAAAGACGTAGTTCACTAGTGACAGAAATGAGGTCATTGGGGATTTTGGAGTGTAGCACTTCTCACACTGGTCACACTGGAGAGTGTATCAGGCTCACCTGGAGGACTTGTTAAAACACAGATGCGTGGACCCCAGCCCTTGATTCTGACCTGCTAGGTCTGGGACAGGGCCTGAGCATATGCATTTCAAACAAGCTCCTAACCACAGACCACACACCGAGTTGCTCTGACACGTAAAGCCAGGTTTGGTAATAATTTTTACACACTCGCCTAACTCTGCTGTTGGTAATTTAATATAGGCAAACAAGTCAATAGGCCCCATGCTTGGGTCTCGTATTGGTCTCACATGTATTGGCCATGGATGGCATTGATTGGGGGAGCTTGATAACATCAAGCTATGTGTTAACATTAAAAATTGCAGTTAAACTTTCAGGTTCCTTTTGCACTCATTTCCCTGCTTATTGTAAATGGGGGGTGGGGGGGGGCGGGAGTCAAAGTACAGTTTTTTCCCAACCATCCGTACGTAAATTGATGCAAATTTAACGATGCCTTCTTTTTGCCATCACCAGCTGGGGTCCTTGACCATTTCTCTCTCTGATTGCTTTCTTGGACTTCACAGTAAGCGTAAGACAGAAAGTCTTTTAAGGTTTGTCCTTGCTTAGCATCTGGGCCCCCTGGCTTAACTGCCTGCAAAAATTCTCTGCTCTGGGGATCGTGGAGGAGAAAATTTGAAGCTGGATGTGGACCACACCCACCCCCCTCACAGCAGTTGTGCCTCAGAAAATGAAAACCAGTGTTGCTTAAATGAATTATGCAAATCTGATGTGGATTGGGGGTGGAATCAGGTTGTCTCCCAAAGCAGAATGCAAGTCACTTGGTTGTCCACAGCCATTTTCCATTCTGTGCACAGTTGCCTTCCTAGGACACAATGTGTTCCTGGGGATTTACACTGCACTGAAACAAGCTCACAATCCACCAATGCCATATTTCAAAAGGTTTTTTTCAGCGTGTTCTCCCCTCTGGTAAGATGTGGGCTGTGTACACGGAGGAGTGATGTTTTCCAAGACTCCCGAGGATATGAAATCTGTGGGCAGTTCCCCACTCTGCTTGCAGGGTCTCTTTTATGTTTTCAGGCAGAAATCCCCATGGAACTGAAGATAATTACTTTTTATTTTGTCTTCATCACACAAGGGGTTCTTTCAAGTAAAACGCCTTCCAGTTTGATGGGACAAAATGGATCTTTTCGTTTCCCCTGAGTCTCATTGGCATGAATGACAAAATAAACCCTTATAAAACACACCAGGTGGAAACAGTCATTTCGTTTTTTGAGATAAACTTTGTGGACTCCTCCATTCGACACAGGCTGATGGTGAAAATGCAAAGGGAAAATTCAGCCCTGCCTGTTTTCAACTACCTTGGAATCTCTAAGTGTCCTTTGGGACCAAGTGGCCCAGTGTGACTTAGGAGAATGCTCTCTGGGGAAGACACAGATTTCATTTTAAGAAAGAGAGGAAGGAGGGCTGTGTCCTGGTTCTTCTGAGATGCTAGGATTATCCCTACCAAAAAATGGTAGTTTCCTTAGCAACAAGAGATAAGATAAAAGGCTCATGAATTTTCCCCACCTACTCATTTTCTAAAATGCCGTGAAGCAGATGGTTTGGGTAATGCAGGTATTCCAGAGTCTAATTTACTCAGTGTGGATAGAAGGAGCGTAAATATTGAAGTGTTTGTGCTCTGCAGTTTGCAAAACTGCAGCCTGACAACTCTTTCAAAGATGAGAGCTTTCCAAAGATCCAGCCTCTCTATCAATAATCCAAACAGGATGTTGGCAAAGAGAAAGCATCGGAGGACCCAGATCCCTTAGCCTGTGTGAAGGAGATAGGCAGGGCGAAGAATCCAGTGCGCTTGGTAGCACCGGATAAAAGAAAGCAAGGCTGTCAGAAGGATAACTAGAAAGAGACAGAGGTCCAGTGTTCAAAGTTGTAAACCGTTGGGTACTGGCAAGACATCTTTACAGAATCTATTTATTTGACGTAGTCACACAATTTAGCATTGGACAGTGCCGCTTTCAATGGGGTTGCTTATTGAGACAGTGTCTTTGCATTTCATCTGCTCGATGGCTTTTCTTTGCCTAAGCCTGGCGCATCGTGGTGGATACGGTTACTTGGCTTTATGACTGAAGCTATCTCACGTGTGTATTAGAAGTGCGTGAGGAGACAGGCTCACCCTGGGTCTCAGGTGGGAAAGGGCTACAAGATGAGGATTTTCGCTCATAGGTCAGACATGGAAAAGCTCTCTGTCGCTTGCATTGTAAATGATTAAAAATGATTTCTGGCTTGTGTTTCTGCACAATGAAAATTTCTGTCCCTTTAAGATTTCTTTGGTGCCTGTAACCGAGATTCTTACTGTGCTAAGACAAATATGTGATACACGGATAAACTTATTTTTTTAGTTTTTCTTATTAAAAATTTTTTTGAAGGTTGGACAATATTACATGTTTCAGGTGTACAATGTAGTGAGTCACAGTTTTTAAAGGTTACGCTCCATTTACAGTCATAAAATATTAGCTGTATTCCCCGTGCTGTACAATATAAATTTTGAAAATGGAATTTGAAACGTTCATATATATCTGTGTTTGTAGATGTATATGAACGTACATACTCATTCCCCGCCCCCCTCTCGATGGGATATCCACCTGGATCGTGTGTCTCTTTTTAAGACATACAGATTTATTTTCCTTTTATATACATTAAAGGTAATGTACTTATATCCATTCTTTAGTTTATTCCAGGAAAATGGTACAGGAAAGTACCAGATAATTGTACGTCTCCAATGAAAAAGGTAAGATAGCTTGGCAGGCAGGATGGCTGTGTTTCGGTGCTTGTCAGCCCCGAATACGGTTTGCAGTGTTCTTGGCTGAAGTCTCCATTGTTTGGTGAACACGAGGAGTCTTTCGCTGAGATTTGCTGCATCCCGGACGATCTCCAGACAGTTGTCAAGTGTGACTGATAAACACAATTTAATTTCCTCTTTTTAAGAAATAGCTTGAATGTATGCTGACACTTAGGTCGCGAATATGTCAGTGTTCCATTTTATGAGGGCTGTGAAGTCCATGATTGTTTGGCTCTCATGGGATTCATGCCTTCCAGCCCATCTCAAGCATGTCCTTAGGAGTTGATGCCTTTGGGGTCCCCTAAGAGGACACACCCCGTTGTTCAGCTCCGGTCAGTCCTGCTTGTTTATTAGGCAGGATGATTAAAGTGGTGGAGAGCTTGGAAGAAGAATTCTCCAGATGGCGAGCTTTCCAGTCCACATTCATGCAAGCTTTCGGGAAGACTCCAACTTCTATTTTAGTTTAAGGGATCAACTTACATTATTTCATGAATGAAATGAGACTTCGGGCTGAAGATAAACTTTTCTGCTGAAACTCGTAGCAGCCATAATACATGGTTGAAGGTATCTGGATTGCCCTAAACCCTCTCTTGATTAATAGCTGACGATGGTTGATTTTTGGGCTGTGAACAAATTAATGTACCAAAAATGTGGTTTATACTTGCAGCTTGGATTTTGGGACACTCATATAATAGTCCTGGTGTTAGATACAGTGTTAAAGCTGGCATTTCAATTTTAGGCTACTGTGTATACCTTCCTGGGGCAGTGTTTTTCCAGGATGGGTGTGTAAATGCAAAATGATCCTGTGACACGGATTCGGATGTGCAGGACAAAGGTGTGCATGATATGGGGCCTTTGAAAATCATTTTCCAATATCCATGTTTTTGTTTCCATTCAGAGATGTGAGCCTTGCTACGATATTACTAACGTCTTTCAGCAGTGACTTTCGACCTA
This sequence comes from Neophocaena asiaeorientalis asiaeorientalis, assembly GCF_003031525.2. Classification (NCBI taxonomy): domain Eukaryota; kingdom Metazoa; phylum Chordata; class Mammalia; order Artiodactyla; family Phocoenidae; genus Neophocaena; species Neophocaena asiaeorientalis. Next base: position 5,299,756 of record NW_020174373.1, on the reverse strand, counting down.
CTTTTGAAACAGGACGATCAAAAAAATTCACCTAAGACATCTGAGCCTGTGTCATTCCATGGGGCCAAGAAATAATTAGAGGAATTTGAGTCCGTGGTATTTTAAATTTATATATTTATTTACTTTTATTGTGCTTCACTTTATTGTACTTCACAGATACTGTGTTTTTTACAAGTTGAAGGTTTGTGATAACCTTGTATTGAGAAGCTCTATTGGCACCATTTTTCCAGCAGCACTTGGTGACTTCATGTCCCTGTGTAATATTTAAGTAATTCTCTCAACTTTTCAAACCTTTTCATTATCATTATATTTGTTTTTTTAAAATTTTTTTGTTTGTTTTGTTTTTTGGTGGTACGCGGGCCTCTCACTGCTGTGGCCCGCCCCGCCGTGGAAAACAGGCTCCGGACACGCAGGCTCAGCGGCCATGGCTCACGGGCCCAGCCCCTCCGCGGCACGTGGGATCTTGCCGGACTGGGGCACGAACCTGTGCCCCCCGCATTGGCAGGCAGACCCCCAACCACTGCGCCACCAGGGAAGACCTGTTTTTTTAAAATTTTTATTGGAGTGTAGTTGCTTTACAATGTTGTGTTAGTTTCTACTGTACAGCAAAGTGAGTCAGCTATACGTATACATATATCCCTCCTTTTTGGATTTCCTTCTCATTTAGGTCACCACAGAGCCTGGAGTAGAGTTCCTGTGCTATACAGCAGGTTCTCATTAGTTATCTATTTTATACATAGTATCAATAATGTATGCATGTCAATCCCAATCTCCCAATTCATCCCCCCCGCCAACCTTCCCTGTTTTTTTTTAATAGCAGTCAACTGTTTGTGGTCTCTTTGGTATCCAAAGAATCACCTTTGCCTGGCCTGATACCCTGATTCTGTTTTTTTTTCCCTTCCAGTTTTATTGAAATATAACTGACATACAGCAATATATAAGTTTCGGGTGTAAAGCATAATTAATTGACTGACATACATCATGAAATGATTATCCAGTAAGTTTGGTAATAACATCTATCATCTCACATAGATATAAAATTAAAGAAATAGAAAACAAAATTTTTCCTTGTGATGAGAACTCAGGATTTATTCTCTTAACAACTTTCATATATGATATACAGCAGTGTTAATTATATTTGTCATGTTGTACATTACATCCCTAGTACTTATTTATCTTAAATTTGAAGTTTGTTCCTTTTGAGTCAGTGTTATTTGAAAGAGTTTTTCAAACACTGTCGGGAAGGAATCAAGGTTGTGCTAATAAGTTGCTTGAGTTGGTTTTCCTGTCTCTCTCAGTTTTGCTTTTATTACCTCCTATTTTAAATTAGACGGCAAATAGTGATCGCGGTCCAGCCAGCGTGTAGGGTTAGATGTCTCTGACAGGCACTTTTGCTGCTCTCTTGGACTCGTGTGCGCCTGCGTCACTTTTCCATTTATTTTTACGGGGATGTGTTCATATTCTTTGACATTGCACGTCTCCCCTCCTGATTGTTCCCTTATGTGTCCTTTCCCACATTTAAGCAGTGAGGTTCTTGTGAGCTCGTTGCCTCACTGCACAAAGCAGAAAATTACAGGAGGCTTTCCGCCTGGCTTTGGTTTCCAGGAGCCGCAGATCCTAGCGAACTGGAGGGCTCTTTCTCGATAGAAAATTTGGGGAAGTTTGTGGGTTGAGGAGAGATGGCTTTCCCAAGAAACTAGAAGATATTAGTTGGGGCCCCAGGGTGACAGAAGAGGAGGTGTGGATAGGAGCGCTTTCCGGGAGGCGCCCTGTCCGAGACCGCCCGCTGAGCAGAGGCGATGAGCAGGGACACAGGTGGAGGGAGCCTTTGAAGGCTCCGTAGAGATTTTGGGAACCTGCCATCATCAAGAAGAGCAGCAGCCTCTGGCGAAACACCCACTTCAGGTGTGACCATCGTGAGCCCTGTCTCTGGGCAAGCGTCGCTCGTCTCTTCTGTTAACAGGGCGTGGGGCTGTTTCTGGGAGGGGATTTGCGGGTTGGGGACGCTCAGGCTGGTCCAGGTTAAAATCCTCCCCCTCTGTCGCAGAATCCTATTCTTTTCTCGTTAAAGCTGTGGCTTTGACTTAGAAATCAGGCTACACGTTCAAGCTCTCTTGCAGCTCTGCTACTTATAAAATGAGAACCTGGGCCTTATTTTCAGCACAGTCTGCCCTGTGGTTGCTGGATGTGAGTGTCCTAAATCGGTGAATAGCTTCCCTGAGCCTGTACATTTCTTGCGAAGCTTCTAATGCCATCAAGAGAATTCCTCCTGCACTTAATTAATCTTTGTAACTATCACTGTCCCCTCTCCAAACCTCAGCTTCCACCTGTGCCTCCTCTCCATTAACCACAGGTGAGGTCTCGGTAGTTACGATGCCCCTACATGCCACAAGTGGTCACCATCCTGTTTGTGATCAGTGATCAGGTCCCTACTGCTGTCAGACTGGCCACCCACTTCCAAAATCCTATCCTGAGGGTCTTCTTCCTGAAGCCACTGTTGGTACCAACTGTCTTAGGTCAGATTCTCTGAGAAATGGACCTGGAGCCAATAGCTTGTGTAGAATATTTAATTAAGGAGTGAAATCCCAGGGAAGCAGGAAGCAAGGGAGAGAGGAATATGGTAGGCAGAATACAGGTCTGCCCAAAGATGTTCTGAAACAGCGCATGTGATATCTTACATGGCAAAGGTGCCCAATGAGGCACGAGGCCAGGTCTTGTCAAAGTGTGCCCTGAGGGACTCAGCCTGAGTCCCCCACGCTGGTCACTGCAGTGGAGGCTAGGCCGATATGTGGCGGACAGCCTCAGGGACAGATGGGGCCAGGAGGACCCAAGGTGATGCCTAAGGCACGCCATCTGAATCAGGCAGAGGAAAGGGAGGATGTTCTAGGACAGGTGCCTATGGGCCATTAATGTTGGGTTCCTCCGGGAAAGTTCTCACAAACGCGTTCTTAAAAAAAAAAAAAAAGATCACAGTTCTCTTGAGAAACGCCTCATTTTCCAAAGAGCCTTTTCTTTTTTTTAAAGTGCTTTTATGTGTACAGTCTGTTTCTATTCCGTAAGTACTGGTGTGGCTGTGGATGAGGTGCAGCCATATATTTAAGACTTTCTGCTGTGCTCTCTTTCTCCAACTTGCCCTCCTTTGGCTGGTGATTTTTGTCTCTGTCCCTGGGAAGCTGAACCCTGGTGCTTTCTCGAACGGCGTGCCGATACCCTGTGCTCCCTCCCAGTCTGGCACACTTGCCTCAGGGTTCAGGGTTTCTGAATTTCTCAGCTGGACAGCCTGGCTCACAAGCCCGGGGCCCCTGATCCTGGCTTCACCTTCTGCTTTGCCCCAGGTTTTCAAGTGTTCTGCTGGATTCCAACCTCTATGTGAGCTCCTATTCCTTAATAATCTGAGGTGGCATTACATATTATTATTATTTTACCTTTTAAGCTAAACTTTTCATTGTAAAATGAGACATAAATACAGAAGAGCACCCCAAAGTACATAAAGATTAAATGGCAGAAGCACTCTTGTCAATATCATGTGTGTCATAAAACAGCACGTTAACCAACCCTCTAGAAGCCCCATCCTGTACCCCTTCCCAGTCATACCCCATTCCCCTACCTCCACGTACACACTATCCTAATTTTTATAGTAATTACTTCCTTGAATTTCTGTAGTTCTGTCCCCTGGATACGCATCCCTAGGCATGATGGGTTTTATCTACTTTTGTAATTTGATGCCTTTTCAATCACTTTTAATCTGTGCTTTTCTCCATTCCTTTCGCTGTTGTTATTTGTTCTCACAATTTATCTGTTGAGGAACCTGGGTTTTGGACCCGTTGAGTTTCCCAAAGTGTGGACCTTGCTGATTGCTTACTTACGGTGAAGATCAGTATTTTCCTCTGTTCTCCGTATTTTCTTCGTTGGATGTAGAGGCTTCATCAGACCCATGTTCAGTCTGTTTGGCGAGACTATATATAAGTGGTGTTGAGTTCTTTCCTCAGGAACCACAATAATATCTGAGTTTCACTCGTTTTTTGTGACCTTAGTAGCTGGTAATATGCTGGGTCTGTGAATTCCCTGGAGGTTGCAAAATGGTGATAATCGACCCCATAATTTTGTTTTCATTTATTATTTGTAATAATGTTAGAAGGAGTCACTTCTCATTTACTCTTGGGTATAATTCAGACAGGAAAGGCAGGATAAATGCTTGATTCATTATCAATTTTATGGTCTTCATGGATTAATTTCTTATAAATCTCAGAACGTGATCAATTAGTTTTTAAAATTTTAATTGTGAACTCCCGGTTTTAAATTGCAGTTTTAATCCTTATTGAAGTTCAAGTTGTCCCATCTGTAATTGGTGACAGCCTTTTCATGTTGACTCCTGACTCATTTTGACACATCCCTCATAGTCATGGATGGGTTTCTTTTTACTTATTTTTTATTGAGGTATAGTTGATTTACAATGTTAAGTTTCTGGTGAACAACAAAGTGATTCAGTTATACATACATACCTATGTTTATATATATATTCTTTTCCATTATGATTTATTGCAAGATATTGTATATAGTTCTCTGTGCTATACTGTAGGTCTTTGTTGTTTATACATTCCATGTGTAATAGTTTGCCTGTGCTAGTCCCATTTCTTTAAGTCATCTTCAATTTCCTTGATCAGTGTTTTATAGTTCTCAGTGTATAAGTCTTTGACCTACTTGATCAGGTTTATTCCTAAGTATTTTATTTCTTTTGATGAGATTTCATTTTTTAATTTTATTTTTAAATTAAATTTTCTTTTTTCTTTTTAAAATTTTTTGGCTGCATCGGATCTTCGTTGCTGCCCGCGGGCTTTCTCTAGTTGTGGCGAGCGGGGGCTACTCTTCGTTGCGGTGCACGGGCTTCTCATTGCGGTGGCTTCTCTTGTTGTGGAGCACAGGCTCTAGGCGCGCAGGCTTCAGCAGGTGTCGTGCGCGGGCTCAGTGGTTGTGGCTCATGGGCTTAGTTGCTCCACAGCATGTGGGATCTTCCCGGACCAGGGCTCGAACCTGTGTCCCCTGCATTGACAGGCGGATTCTTAACCACTGCACCACCAGGGAGCTCCCTGATGCGATTTTACAAGGGATTGTAATTTTACTTTCCCTTTCTGATATTTCATTGTTAGTATAAAGAAATGCAACAGATTTCTGTATGTGAATCTTTTGTATCCTGCTACTTCGCTGAATTCGTTTATCAGTTCTAGTAGTTTTTGTGTGGAGCCTTTAGGTGGATGGGTTTCTTGATATCGGCCATGATAATGTCTTTGAGGTCATCTTGTACACTTTGTGTCCCAGGCTAGGAACTGGCTATTTCTGCAAAATTCCTTGGGCTCTTTCACTGGGAAATGATACTGTAAGAACATAATCTTGGTGCTAGGAACATGCATTGTTATTGGATACTCGTTGTTTCTAGGACATTACAGTGGACAGAACTGAAATTTTTATTTTAAAGATAAATTACTATATGAGTTTATAGCGAGACTTTAATGTTTCTTTTGGAAAAATTTACCTCCTTTTTTCACACCAATGATCCACAGTCTCAAGAACACTGGGAAGGATAGAATTCAAATATACAGATACAAACTACTATATATAAAATAAATAAACAACAAGGTCCTACTGTATAGCACAGGGAGCTATATTCAATATCTTAAAATAACCTATAATGAAAAAGAATATGTATATGTATATATAACTGAATCACCTTCTTGTACAACAGAAACTAACACAGCATTGTAAAATCAACTGTACTTTAGTAATCAAAAAAGAATATGTATAATCACCCATTTGCTTTATCTAACATCACACACACCACAGTCTCAAAATAATACTTTTACTACCACCACCACGAATATGCTTACTAAAAGCAGTTACATTTTTTTGCATCTGCTGGCCTCATTCTTTCTTCATTTTTTAAATGTAGTATATTTACATTGAGTGTACAGCCATTACATGCTATACTCTTTCCCTTTTAACTCTGTTGTTTTTTCTTTTTTTCACTTTTTATTTTATACTGGAGTATAGCCGATTAACGATGTTGTGATAGTTTCAGGTGCACAGCAAAGCGACTCAGCCATACATATACATGTATCCTTTCTCCCCCAGACTCCCCTTCCATCCAGGCTGCCACATAACATTGAGCAGAGTTCCCTGTGCTACACAGTAGGTCCTTGTTGGTTACCCTTTTAAAATATAGCAGCATATGCATGTCGATCCCAAACTCCCTAACTGTCCCTTCCCTCCCCGCTTCCCCCCTGGTAACCATAAGTTCATTCTCTAGGGCTGTGAGTCTGTTTCTGTTTTGTAAATACATTCATTTGTATCATTCCTTTCTAGATTCTGCATATAAGCGTTATCATACACTATTTCTCTTTCTCTGTCTGACTTCACTAAGTTTGACAATCTTTAGTCCATCCATGTTGCTGCAAATGACATGATTTCATTCTTTTTTATGGCTGAGTAATATTCCATTGTATATATGTACGACATCTTCTTTGTCCATTCCTCTGTCAATGGACATTTAGGTTGCTTCCATGTCTTGGCTATTGTGAGCAGTGCTGCAGTGAACATTGGGGTGTATGTATCCTTTTGGACCATGTTTTTCTCTGGGTATATGCCCGGTAGTGGGATTGCTGGGTCATATGGTAATTCTATTTTTAGTTTTTTAGGGAACCTCCATACTGTTCTCCATACTGGCTGTATCAATTTACATTCCCACCAACAGTGCGAGAGGGTTCCCTTTTCTCCACACCCTCTCCAGCATTTATTGTATGTGGATATTTTGACGATGGCCATTCTGACCGGTGTGAGGTGATACCTCATGGTAGTTTTGATTTTCATTTCTCTGATCATTAGCGATGCTGAGCAGCTTTTCATGTGCCTCTTGGCCATCCGTATGTCTTCCTTGGGAAAATGTCTGTTTAGGTCTTCTGCCCATTTTTTTGATTGGGTTGTTTGTTTTGATGACATTAAGCCGCATGAGCTGTCCGTAAATTTTGGAGACGAATCCCTTGTCGGTCACATCATTTGCAAATATTTCCTCCCATTCTGAGGATTGTCTTTTTGTCTTGTTTATGGTTTCCTTTGCTGTGCAAAAGCTTTTGAATTTAATTAGGTCCCATTTGTTTATTTTTGTTTTTATTTCCATTACTCTGGGAGATGGATCGGAAAAGATGTTGCTGCAATCTATGTCAGAGAGTGTTCTGCCTAAGTTTTCCTCTAGGTAACTCTCAGCTGGTTTTTGTGTGCGAGTCATGATGGATTTAATGCTCACCAGTAGCTTTATGTTGAGATTTAATGCTCACCAGTAGCTTTGTATTTGCTGAATACAAAGACTCCAGGTTGTGCTTACCGTCCTTGAGTATTTTAGATATATTACTCCATTTTTTATTGAAATAAAGCCTTGCTATCAAAGTCTGATAATGATATAATTTTTTCATTATATGTTCCTTTCTAATTTTGCCCATAAAGGCACAGAATTCTTTTTCTTTAAAATTCAGAACTTTTACTGGACCATGTCTTCATGTGGGCTGTTCTAAGTCAGTATGCTCAGAGATGGTAGTTGCTCTTTAAATATGTCATTACAAATCTTCATTTCGAAAATTTTTCTTGAATTATCATTTTTAGTATTTTTTGCCTTGTTTCAGTTTCCTCCTTCAGGGATTTCTGTTGTCAACATGTTGGCTCTTCTTTGCTCATTTAACTGTCACTTTCTTTCAAATCCTTTTATCTCTTCAAATTTTTAAAAATTTGAAAATGTCCTTTTATTTCTCACAAGTCACTGTTTATTCTCATATTTTTCCTAGTTTTTTCTTTACTTCTGAACATTTTTTTCTTACTTGTAGTTGTCTTGAGTTCTGTCATCTGATTTCTGAGAATTTCTGTTTCTGATTTATGCTGTAATTTTATGTTATGTGTCACTTTTATTAGTGTCTTTTAGCGCTTTTTGAAATATCAAGTTATAGTTGTCAAGTGATTTATGAGGATGTATTTTCTGGCATGCTTTCCTTGTCTGTAGGGATGTTACTCTGCTCCGTGTTCTTTCTTTTCTTACAATAAATTTGAATCAGATTCAACTGTGATCCCTGAAAATTTCAGTTTCACATGAAATTACTTTTCCTAAACTTTTAGAAGTAGCTGTGTTCACAGTTGCTTTGTAGCTTCAGCTACAGCCCTTCCTGTTCTTCTGTTTTCATGTTAAAAAATATGATGAGTTTGTTTGCCATTCTCTTTGCCTGTCTTTTCTGTGTGCTGCGCAGTTTGGCTTCCACTCCTCGTGTGGGAACCCTGTCCTGAAGGGAACGCTGGTGGGCCGGTTAGAAGAGTATGGGGGCCAGACTGCCCCAACCCCTTCAGACAGGCATATTTTGCGCCCATTTGTCACTGAGCTGAACAAAACTCTTCTCAATTCCAGCTGCTGTTCTCAAATTGGCCCACCATGCTTGCCGCGCAAAGCGGCTGGCTCTCTGGGGGTCGTTCTCTTTCTAGGTCTGCCAGGATCCCTGGCTTCCCTCAGCTTCCTCCTATGAAGTCTCTGATTCGTAAGTCTTGTGGTTTAGGGATCGTGGCTATATGGTGTCACCAGAGTTTGTTGTCAACATGGTGCATGCATTTCTGGTTTTGTTGTCTGGTTGTTCTGTCCAGTTTTATGTGCAGATTTGGGTGTATTCAGTAATTATGCCCCTGCTATAGCTGTTTCTTCCCCAAATCTGACTGGAACATTATTAAACAGTGACCATCTGTGAATTTCATGAACACAGCAAGACACAGAGACTTCACAAAAAGAGTTCAAACCTCATCTCCAGATAGGCATTCCAATGCTTTGTTATAACCTAGTAAAATTAAGCCCCGAACACAGACTATTGTATGGCCCAAGTAAAAATAGCTAGAACAGGCCAGGATCTCAGTGTTTGTGTAAATGAGTGTGCAAGAGGGGGCACAGGTGAGGCATATAGGGGCTCTCAAGGCATCAACACGCTCCACTTAAAGAAAGAAGCAATCGTTGGGCACTGTCTGTCCTCAGCGGTGTCCTAGGAACCGGGGATATCGGGATGGAGAGCTCAGAGTTTGTGCCTTCCATGTGCTCTCAGTCTGAAGGGAGAGTAGAATTGGGAGCCAGGAAGATTCGTCACTGTTGAGCAATGGAAGGAGCAAACTATTTATTCCTTTTCATCCAGATTGAGACAGAAAAGCAACAGGAAAAACAACCACCCAGGTTTCTGCCCCAGGAATTTAATTAAATCTTTACTGGAACTGCATTTTTCAGTGTTTCTCTTTGTGTGATGAAAGGTACAGGATTGAAGGCCTAGAAATGGACCCCGTTTTTAGTTGTGTTAAGCCCAAGAAGATGTGAAAGGGAGGAACGAAGCACTGTGGTGCACAAAACGGCCGCTGATAAATGGTTCTTCCTCTCATCACTGGTTTAGACCGTGTTCTTTCAGAAAACCAAACATGTGGTGTGTGTGTGTGTGTGTCTGTGTGTGTACATATACATGTCTTTTTGGGGGGGGCTTTTACATGTGCCCAGTAATTATCCATAGGAAAGTCTCGGACAATAAGTAGCCCCGGATATACGCCACATTGATGGGGAGATTGAGGATCTCAGGTACCCTTTTGGGGTGTTTTTTATGCAGAGATGGAATGAACTAAAGAGTTTGTTTAGAGGATCTCAGATTGTTTAGAGGATTTCAGAGCAGACACGGTGAGAGCCGGGTTGATACTCCTCCAGGTGTGCCTTGTGGACGACTGGGGATTATGGAGCATGGATCCAAGTGTAGAAAGAGTCCCTGATTTGAGGTTGTGGCATGGTCATTTAGAGCCCGTACTCCTAGCAATGAAAGACTATATAATATTTAAAACAAATACGTCCCCATGGACTTGCTTGGCAGTGAAAAATGTTCATTTGGAAGAGTTTTTCAAACGTTCAGGTCTTCTTGTGGTTAGTTAAGAGTTATTGCCTCGGGGCTTCCCTGGTGGCGCAGTGGTTGAGAGTCCGCCTGCCGATGCAGGGGACACGGGTTTGTGCCCCGGTCTGGGAAGATCCCACATGCCGCAGAGCGGCTGGGCCTGTGAGTCATGGCTGCTGAGCCTGCGTGTCTGGAGCCTGTGCTCCGCAACGGGAGAGGCCAAAACGGTGAGAGGCCCGCGTACCACCAAAAAAAAAAAAAGAGTTATTGCCTCACTTGTGTTAATCTTCCATCTTTGCTCGGGGTTGTCCATGTAGGTAAATGCAGGGAGAAATGGCCGTGATGGCAGAAGGAGGATGAGGCAGAGAAAGGGCAGTGACGCGATTGATGATATGGAGGGAAAGAAAACCTCGGCAGACTCATTTTTATGGCTTGTTAACTGATATGTAGAAGGTTTAATCAAAGGACAGCTTTATTTTGGGAATGAGATTCTCTCTGTGTTATCTAATTAGCCAGGTCATACACCATCTGTTTTTGTGAAGCTGGTCGCATTAAAAATCAGCCAGTTGTTTTGTTTTTTTTTTTAAAACTCTTTACCCTGTTTCAGGGGAACAGACATCAAAGTGGAACATTTAGGGAGAGCATAGCTTTTCTGAAAAGTTAATGCTTTAGGGTTGGCAAACTGGGGTGTACATCATAGAAGTAGCCTGAGAGTAGCAGTACAAAATAATAAACAAAGTAAGAAACACTCACTGAAATAGATACAGCCTTATTTGCCTATTTACAAATTTGCAAATTGTCCCCACAGTCTTTTCCAATAGCGCAGAAGATATCCATCAGTGGTCTTTAGGTGTGGATAAAGTAGAAGGCTTGATATGATTCAACTTGAGCCAATACACTGACAACAAGTGCAAACACTTTATAAGATTGTTTTGGGTCTTTATGTTTGTTGCATTGAGTGTATGTGTATGTTTGTGTGTGTGTCTATGGTCCTATGCTTATAAATTCTGCAGGAATCAAGGCATAGAAAATAACTGGAAACATACTTGAGAAGACATTATTATAGACCTCATACTCTGGACCTGGGTTTTCTGTTTAGGTGGAAACTGCCATTCAAGTATCTGGAGCTATTTTCAGGACTACATGGCTGTGTAGTCCCCGGGCAGCAGGAAACATCTATTTTACACGCAGGAAAGATGGAGAGGAGGAGGTGGTGCGATTCAAAATATGTTTGTCTCGCGTATTCTCCCCAAAAGAAGTGTCGGTATGTTTTCGGTAGAAATAATTTTCAAGCATCATTTTACTGGACACCTATTATGCCAGGGACTGTACTATATACTTGACTTCCTTTGATCTGTTCCCTTACAACCACTCTGAATGAGGACCGCTGGAGAAAGGATTCCAGGAGGGATGCTTGCCTTAGAGTTAGATGGAATCATATTCCCTCAAGCGATGCTCCAAACTGCATTTGGAAATGATGTTTCTAGAGGGAGAAAAAGGAAAAGAAAGGGGAATGTACTATAGGCGGTGCTTTACACAATTACTGGGAACAACACACCATTGTCCTGGAAATTTTCCTTTGTGAGAGGCTGTGTGACTTTTATCCGTAACTAGGCATTATTGCTCAACTAATTATGTGGAACCCACTCTACCCCAACACTCAAATGCTATAGAATTACCGCTGTGTAATTACACAGCACGAATATTTTGTAAAACATGAGTTAAAGGGAAAAATATTTTATAATGGCAGCAGAGTGAGGTAGAGACAATTTCTGACCAACTGTACAGAAATCAGTCATCAAATTCCAAGCATTTAAGAATTCTTTGCCTAATGCTCATTGTTCTTTCTAGCACTTGGGCAGTTTGTAGAAAGTCACAGTTTACAGTGCCACAAAGGTAAATGTATTGGATTTAAAACAATTCCACTGTGACCTAACTGAAAATATTACTGAACTCGGGGGCTGTCTACTAAAATTCAGTTTAAAATATGTGAGGTCCAGCAAGACAGTCTTTTTTTGGGAGTCAGGGCAAGGTGATGTCCTGAAAGCTTTCTGCCAGTAGAGTTTGATTTCAGTATTTTTGCTAAAATGCCTTATTTTTGTTTCTGTTAAAGAGCTTTCCCTGAAACTCCCTGGGAGAAGCCTAAAGCAGATTTTAAAAGTTGAAGTGAACTTACTGGAGATAATGGTTATTAATGGCTTCACGTTGGCTGCGAGGACCCTCTCCCCGCTGTCTAAGATTCTGTCTTCTCTGCCTTTGATCTTCCCGGGAAGCTTTGAAGCTGCCGTCATCTTAGATTTTGATGTGCTGTTCTTGAGTCATTGTTTTGAGTCCTTGGAAGAAGCAGAAAGGCTTATGTTCTTCTGTGCCTATTTTCTTTTCTTTGGGAAAGTTTACATGCCGTTGTCTTGTTGCTGATCCCTTCACACAGCGTGGGCGAAGCTCACTTTGATGGTAGTGGGAGCCTCGTGCGTGAGGGGGATTAATGGATGTGTGAGAGAAATTGGGCCCCATGGGATTCTTTCTCCATAGGTTTGAGCTCTCTGTCTCTCCTTGTCTTGCTGCTTTTCTCTGTCTCGGTTACTCTCTCTCTCTCTCTCTCCCCCTTCCTGCTTCTTTCTTTTCATCCCTCTCTTCCTTAATTTTAGAATTTTTTTGGCATTAAAAATTCCCAATCAACTTCAAAAAAATGCAGGCATCAATGACCATGTTATATTAGTCGTTTGAAGAATGTTGTCCTTGTGGTAGAAGATGTGACAGATTAAAACCAGTTTAGGAAAGAGCTCCTGACACAACGCAGTAAGTTGGCACTTGGGGCACAGGCAGCCCTATGGGACACTGCTTTCATTTTTGGAGCAGTAGAAATTATAAAGTTTGCCCAGAACAGTGTTCTGGGGCAAATCACATTCCCTGAAACATAGTTTTTCTTCAAAATCTAACAGTTCACCTGCCGATGCAGGGGACACGGGTTCTAGCCCTGGTCCGGGAAGATCCTACCTGCTGTGGAACAACTAAGCCCATGCGCCAGAACTACTGAGCCTGTGTTCTAGAGCCCACGAGCCACAACTGCTGAGTCCGCGAGCCACAACTACTGAAGCCCGTGTGCCTAGAGCCCGTGCTCCGCAACAAGAGAAGCCACCGCAATGAGAAGCCCGCGCACCGCAACGAAGAGTAGCCCCCGCTCGCCACAACTAGAGAAAGCCCGCGCACAGCAACAAAGACCCAATGCAGCCGAAAAAAAAAAAAAAAAAAAGAATCTAACAGCTGTCCATGTGAGTTAGGAGGATAAACCCCGCTAACACTGTCCGCCTCTGAGGAGTAGCGTGTGTGTCCAGCAGCTGTTCATCACGACACTGATGAGTTGATTAATCCAGCGTCCTGGCGGACCTGTGATGCCTGAGTGGGAACCAGCTGGTCCTTCTTCTGCTGTATGTGCAGCTTCTTGGTGATACTGTGGGGAAAGAGGTCTCTGCTTGATGCTCAAGAGTGTGTCCAGGGAGGTTGTTTAGACTCTTGCTGGTTAAAATCGCCTCTTTCCTCTCCTCTTTCAGAAATTGTGTTCCCATGAGTAAGGCCATCGCCAATGGTAAGCATCGAGGGGGAAGAAGGTGCTCCTCTTGAAAGGAAGAAGGAGCTGAGGTCGGCTCTAGAGTTGGTACCTTTCCTTCCCTGGTGTGAGGATGTGAGTGACAGGATGGCCTGGAGCTGGGGCCTTTCTAGAGAGATGGCCAGGGACCCAGCGAGTAGGGGCCACAGAAGAAGTAGGTGCGTGCTTGCGATACCTTTTGGCCCTAGAGAGTGCATACTTGAAAGTGGCGTTTGGGGAAGGGAAGGGGTGATGAAGAGGAAGTGACGTGATAGGCCAGGTCTGGAAGTCCTAGGAAGTGCTCAGCTATTTTCCCTCTCAGCTTCTTGGCTTCCCTGAAAGAACTGTACTTTGCTCTCTCTCGGGATCAGAATAACAATATACTGTATATTATGGAACAGAGCGGTCCACAGTGTCTCTATGAAGGTCTAGAGAAGGAGATGTTTTAGGCTCTGAAGGTATAAGGTCTCTGTGACAGCTGCTCTGCTCCACCCTTGCAGCGCTAAGCATCCATACAGCATCCATGGCAAAGAGATGTGACCGGGTGTCCATCAAACTGCATTTACAAAAACAGGTCTTGGGTCGCATATGGGCTCTGGGTCCTGCTCTGTCGACCCACACTGGAGGCCACCATGCTTGATGGCCATGGGATTATTGTTCATCCCAGCGACTGTAATGTTAATAGTGATAATTGTAAGGATAATAACTATTGAAATCATAACATTATTCTTATTGTAATACTGTTATCATTGTAAATAACCCTTACAAGGCCAAACGTGCGGCAGGTACTGTTCTAAGCATTTGACATTCAGTTTTTACAGAGTTGACACCCATCACTGTAACTAATGTTACCACAGGTTTATAACCCCCCAAAGAATCCCCGTACCCATTAGCCATCACCCCCCCTCCCCCAGTCTTCTAGGCCCCTGGCAAACCCCTCAACTGCTTTCTGTCTCTCTGGGTTTTCCTATTTTGGACATTCGTATAAATGGAACCATATAATACGTGGGTTTTTGTGTCTGACGTCTTTCACTTAACATAATCTTTGCAAGGTTCATCCATGTTGTAGCGTGTATTAGTAATTCGTTCCTTTTTTTTTTTTTAATAGCAAGTACCATTCCATTGTGTGGATAGACCGCACTTTCTTTATCCATTCATCAGTTGATGGGTTTTTGGGCTGTTTCCACTTTTTGGCTGTTATGGATAATGCAGCTATGAACGTTTGTGTACAAGCTGTCATGTGGTATATGTTTTCATTTCTCTTGGATGTATACCTAGGAGCGGAATTGTTGGGTCATACGGTATCCCCCCATGTTTAGTTTTCTGAGGAACTTCCGGACTGTCTTCCAAGCAGCTGCACCATTTTATGTTCACCCCAATAACAATATAGGAAGGCAACCATTTCTCCACATCCTTGCCAACAGTGAGGTGCCCTATTTTGTTTTGTTTGGCTGTTATGGATAATGCAGCTATGAACGTTTGTGTACAAGCTGTCATGTGGTATATGTTTTCATTTCTCTTGGATGTATACCTAGGAGCGGAATTGTTGGGTCATACGGTATCCCCCCATGTTTAGTTTTCTGAGGAACTTCCGGACTGTCTTCCAAGCAGCTGCACCATTTTATGTTCACCCCAATAACAATATAGGAAGGCAACCATTTCTCCACATCCTTGCCAACAGTGAGGTGCCCTTTTTTTTTTTTGTTTTTTTGTTTTTCTTGCGGTACGCGGGCCTCTCACAGCTGTGGCCCCTCCCGTTGCGGAGCACAGGCTCCGGACGCGCAGGCTCAGCGGCCATGGCTCACGGGCCCAGCCGCTCCGCGGCACGTGGGATCTTCCCGGACCGGGGCACGAACCCGTGTCCCCTGCATCGGCAGGCGGACTCTGAACCACTGCGCCACCAGGGAAGCCCACCCTTTGTTTTGAGAATACGTGAGAGTTGACTGAATTGGGGGCAGGGAGAAATGCAATCAAATGTTTATTTTGGTGCTCCTCAGTGAAGAAATGAGTCACCTTTGCAGACAGAATGACACGTCACGCTGGGACCTGAATCACACGTGTGTTTACAGTGAACCCTAACCTCTCATCATCTCGAGCTCTTTTTATAAAGTATTCTGCGTATGTGTAAGCTTGGCCTAAGGTCATTAAAATTATGTTCCTTCAGAAACACTGTGGTACATATTTTTGAGAGTTTCTGCCTTTTCATTTGTGTCATTTTACGTCATTGCAGCGAGAATAAAGCAAAATGCAGTGTCCCACATAATTAATACTTAAGAACTAACTTAGTAAAGCAACAATCAGGACCAGTTTTTAGTGGAAATTGAATGTGACGTAGTCAGCAAGAGGAAGAAAAAAATCGGTAGTCAGGAGAGCCGAGTTCTGCCTGCAGCTCTGCCTCCAAAATTTTATAATTCTGGGTAAACTGGTGATTTTACTGCCTCCACTTTCCCATCTCTAAGCGGGGTCCCAGCCTCTTCCGTTTCTTGCCTCGCAGAGCTGTTGGATGTAGCATGAGGCCGCGTATCTGGATGCACTTTGGAAAAGGTGCAGGAGTGTGAAGGTGTCCTGCAGAGTCACACTGGAGTGGAATTATTAGTAGAGCGAATAGCAGCCCTGTACGTTGCTAGACATCATCTAACCACCCACCGTTTTCTTCTCTTCCGTGCTGACCCTTCTCTTGTACCCGTGTTGCTCTTTGGACCCAGCCACATGCACGAGGCTGGTGTCCCCAGAAAGAAGAGGAACTGGCTCCAGGGAGCAGCCAGCCAGTGGCAGCCACAGAGGCACACATGGTGGGCTGGAGCAGCTGGCCAGGAAGTCTCCCACCCTGCCAGGTCACAGAGCAGCTCATCCGCAACAGCTTTAGAGTAAACGAGAGACGGTGCGGCTGCGTTAGGCAAAGGCATGGTCTGGGCTGCCTGAAAACCACGGTGGAGGCTGTCCGCGCCCCCAGTGGGCAGGAGGGAGTAGACAGAAAGCTTGCGTCCCGGCACCAGGAAGCTTTGGATGGCTTTGCTTGTGTCTGCAGCTCTTTCCATCCACACACTGCACCTACGAGGCAGGCGGGACGGCAGGGCGGGGCAGTGTAGAGGTGTAAGGCTGGACATGAGGCCTTCCAAATGTCAGACGGAGACACGTCTGCCTCTGGGGGCGGTGCTGGCGGCACGGAACATTTCCTTTGCCAATGGGGGCACGTATCCCACGCAGAGAAAACTCTGCTCTGAGATTGTGGGAGGATTTTTGCCTCTTAATTGAGCTCAGGTGTAAGACTCGTGCTGAGATTTAATTACCCTTTACCTTTCAAATTCCTTGAAATAGTAACGATTTGCAGAGTACACCCACATTCTCTTAAACGCACTAATAATTTTCTCCAGCAAGCCTAATACCCAGTACGGTCTGTTTCTCTGTAGCTTTCATGTGTCCTACTCGTTTCCACCCTTGGCTGTCTCTGGGCCTTTTGGGATGCTCTGGAGGAATTTGGGTGTGGGCCAGGGCCCGCCGTGTGAAGGCCTGTGCTTCTGCACACTGTGGACCCTGATTCACGGGGCACGTTGAACTGACCTCGTCTTGCACTTCGGATTCCTTTTACCCCAGCAGCCATAGTGTGGTTGGCGCTCTGGTTTATTTCCCGCTGCTCTTTGTGTCTTTCTGGGTTACCTGACACTAGTCACTAGGTTTGTATAGGTGAGCTTGAAGGAGGTCAATACTTGTAGGGAAAGAAGACACTTGGAGCTGTCAGTACTCAGGTAGAGCATGTGTGTGTGTGCCTCTATATGTGCGTGAGTGTGGTGTGTTTGTGCATGCATGTCGTGTGTGTGCTGTGTGTGAATGTGTTTTGCAGATGCAACTCAGTAAAGGTAGGAGACGTGAAGAAACCACTTCCTGGGTGATGTGTCAGGGCAGCAGGTGGCTGGAGGAGCAGAGTTGGTTGCATCTTCTCTGCAATCTGTGACCCTGGGGTTCAGTAGAGATCTCTGGGCTCTTGGCAAGGATGACTTTCCCTTTATCGTTGCTTTCGTTTCTCCTTTGGGACTAATGATGATAAGAGGGTCTTGCGTGTACTGCCTGTGTCAACGGAACAGAGCACTTGGCTTCTTCGTCAGGGTCCCTCCCACAGCTGTGCTATGACAGATGACGTGGCCAAGTGTCACACGCTCCAGCCAGGTCCCGGGGCAGCTGCAAGGGAAGGACAGGTGGCTTTTGTTCCACGCCCGGTTTTGAGAATGGACTCCACATCGTGTTAGACAACGGAAACAGCTTTGTGAGCTAGGCCGATCCAGGCGTGACAGGGAAGCAAGGACAGCTCCATGTCCAGAAAAAGGGCAGGTATTTTTTTTTTTTTTTTTGCGGTACGCGGGCCTCCCACTGTTGTGGCCTCTCCCATTGCGGAGCACAGGCTCCGGATGCGCAGGCTCAGCGGCCATGGCTCACGGGCCCAGCCGCTCCGCGACATGTGGGATCCTTCCGGACCGGGACACGAACCCGCGTCCCCCGCACCGGCAGGCGGACTCTCAACCACTGCGCCACCAGGGAAGCCCCATGGCAGGTATTTTTGTGGCCTCATCCTCGTGCCTTCATGTCGTCTAAAGCCCAGGGTATGTGTCAGGATATAGAAGCAAGTGAAGTCCCTGGGAAAGAGGCGATGGACCTTTTCAGCCTTCCCTGTAGCCCTTAATTGCCCTGAAGAGTATTCCTGAAGTGTCTTCTACTTAGGGCTGCTGGAGGGGCACTCCAGAACCTTCCCAGACACTTAGAAGCATTTCAGACATACTCTGGGAACGAATGCGTCTCTTCAATGACTGATATTTTCCCTATTTTCATGGGCATATTCATTTGGCTCCAAACATAATTCTAGTGATATTATAATTTAATAGCACGATTATTGTATTCTCTAGAAATACAAAGATGATTATAAAATATTTATGGCGTTATCGGAGTTGATGGCGCATAATAAATATGACAGTGATTTTTTTTTTTAAGAATAAATGGTTTTTATTTACTGGTTCCAAGACTAAAGTATCACCACTGAATACACTTAGGTCCTAGGATTTGTGAGTGAACATCTGAACTTGTGGAGCGTCATTTAAGCATCTTACAGATCTGAGATTTTTTAGATAGTGCCTATATATTTGCTTCAGAAATTCTGTATTCTTCTAGTCAACACATTTGCAAAATGTAGATTCTATTTTCCAGACTCCCACTTCCACAAATATTGGAAAGCCTCTAGTTATCAAGCTACACACAGAGAAGCTATGTGTACAACAATATGACAAAGATTTTGACTGATACGTATATGTCAGTGATTAATAATTTCAAAGTGTAATCCATAAATACTAACTTGCTGACACGCTTAGTTTGTGTTTACCTAGGAAAGGACTCTGAAGTGAGGCTTTAGTGCACGTAGATTATCGGGAAGCCAGTCTTTTCAGAAAACACGGGAAAGGGGAGTGAAGAAGCAAGACGGCAAAGGGAAACCATCCAGAAAATCTTATGTCAGTCAGCTGGGTTGCACTGAAGGTAAGTGGAGCTTAATGCACTCACCCGAGGAGCAAGGGAGCTGGGGTATTTATACACCAGCTTGCCTCATTGGTCATTGGTTGCTGGCTGCTGGGGGTGGAGCTTAATTTTCTAGCACTTCAGGCCTTCGGGTGCACGCTGCAGTCACTAGGGGCGCCCTCGGGAAGTGAGAAGTGAGGCTGTGTGGTAAGGCTCAGGGGCTGCAGGTGGCGCACCAGCAGCGTCTACCACAGCTCCCTGCAGTATATTCCTGATCTCAGAGTGAAGAAAAATATGTGAGATAAGTATTGAATTCTGTGGAAGCAATTAGAAAACCAAGAATGACTTGCTTTTATGAGATAGACCACAAATGGACCAAAGGGACTCTGAGAAGGGATTTATAATGACTGGAGTGTTTGGGAAAAGCTCCTCAAGGAAGGGGAGTTTAGCTTGTGCTTTGAATGAAGGAAAGACTTTGGACTGTGGAGGGGAGAAGAGGAAAATTCCAAGCAGGAGAAATAGCAAGAGCAAAGAAGGGGAGTGTGCAGAGATTCCTGGAGATGTGTCTTGTCGGGGGTCAGCGTCTCCAGGGGTCCCTGTGCTTCTGTGCATCCTGTGAGCCGAGCGCAGGGTGCCCTTTTATTCCAGAATGTCTTTTCAAGGGTGTCTGTGTACAGAGACAGATGGAGATAGAGTCTCCCTCTGGGGCAGAAAGCAGGCTAGCTTTCTCTCCAGTGTTATAAAGATGGTATCTCCCTCCAGGGCAAAGGTCAGGCAGGCTTGTGTCTGTTAAAAAAGATTCAGGTTCCCGAAGCTCTGGTTTCCTCTCCTAGAATGCATCTCACTATATGCGCAGGTGTCCCCTGGCCTTTGCGTCACCTGGTGGGAATCGGGGAACGGGCCCCGCTGACAGCAGTCCGGCCGCTGCTAGGGCCGTGAGTAATAGGGTCCTTTGTCTCTGACCCAGGAGCCTCGTGTTTTCTGCCAGCATCTGTGAACCTGTCGTGGCAGGCTAGCCCATTTGCTTGCAAGTAGGTACAATTTCAGACCTTTCATAGTTAGGGGTATTTCTAAGCACTGTGCTTGAATAAATGGTCTCATTCAAGTCTCACACATCCCCATGAACTAGGCATTGTTATTATTGCCCACATTTTACGTCGAAGGAACCTGAGACTCAGAGAGATTAAATGACGTGTCCAAGGTCACTCAGCTTGTTAATGAAGAAGCCAAGGTCCAAAATTAGGGTATCATGGCTTCAAAACCAAGTTCCTTTCCCCACCCTAGCAGCCCCTGCGGTGACATCTTTGTGGCGGTGCAGGTGAGGGCGGTGGATGTGGCAGCAAAGTGAAGGCCGCCCCTGGTGGGAGGCATCGTCCGGGCAGGGAGTGGCAGGGAGGGGAGGTCGCAGTGCAGGACTTGCGTCTCACTTAACAGCCAGGGAGGAGCGGCAGGAATGTAGTTAGTGAGACTGGGTAATTTAAGAGACGTCTTGGAACTTAATCTTATTGCCAGGCTGGCACAGTGTTCATCTCCACTGCTTCTCAATCCAGGACTCGAACGCTGACTAGGCTCTGAGCCTGTGGACGGAGGGCGGTTCAGGGGAGGGCAGCAGCGTCCGGAAGAGCGGAGTGGTTTGGGTTTTACGGTGTGTCATTCTCTCGTTCTGTCTCTGTCTCTCTCTCCCTCTCTTTTTCGGTCTCTGTCTCTCTTTCTGTCTATCTATCTATCCATTATATGTGAACTATTTCAAGAAACTCTAGACTGAGATTACAAATTAAAATAAAACCAATCTGACTTCCTTCACTCAGTATGACCATCTCTAGGTCCATCCATGTTGCTGCAAATGGCATCATTTCATTCTTTTTTATGGCTGAGTCATATTCTGTTTTATATATGGACCACATCTTCTTTATATGATAGCACTTGTACGTGGAATCTAAAATATGATACG
The DNA here is from genome assembly GCF_003031525.2 of Neophocaena asiaeorientalis asiaeorientalis. NCBI lineage: Eukaryota > Metazoa > Chordata > Mammalia > Artiodactyla > Phocoenidae > Neophocaena > Neophocaena asiaeorientalis. The sequence continues at coordinate 5,278,797 of NW_020174373.1, read as the reverse complement.
AATGAATTTATTTACAGAACCGAAACAGACCCACAGACATAGAAAACAAGCTAATGGTTATCAAAGGGGAAAGGTGGGGGGAGGGATAAATTAAGGGTTTGGCATTAACATATACACACTACTATATATAAAATACATAATCAGCAAGGGCCTACTGTAGAGCACAGGGAGCCCTCCTCAGTGCTCTGTTATAACCATAGGAAAAGAATTTGAAAAAGAATAGATACATGTGTATGTATAATTAAATCACTTTGCTGTATACCTGCAACTAACACAACATTGTAAACCAACTCTACTCTAACATAGAATAAAAATTTTAAAAATAATGAAATCGATTTGAGGCATACTGTGGGAAGGCCCACTTTTGGTCTACCCGCTTTGCGGGCTCGTGTTTACTGGACGTAAACAAACGACCGGTACCTATCAGCTGTTCACCCACGTTTGCTGTTCTTTTTGCAGTGGAGCAGGCGCTCGAGTCTACATGAGCCACACACACGTGGTTCACCCGGAGTGTCTGCTCATCCACTGTGAGGTCTTGGGCGAGTAGGAAGAGGTATGAGTGTGAGGCTCCTGGACCCCACCCTGCTCTCTGTTGACCCTCAGGCAAGGAATTGGCCCTTTTAATTGTGGGGTTTTTTAATTTATTTTTTGGTGTTTTGTTTTTTAGCTGTCCACCAGGAAAGGAGAAAAGGAATGGTCCCGGGTGGGGAGGGCACCTGCCCAGGTCAGAGCAGAGGCCTGCCCCTGGAGCACGGGGTGTGGGCGGAGGAAGGAGGGCCCTTGCAGGGAGCTGTCACCCCTCTCATTCCCGGCTCTGTCTGTGCTGGTGGCTGGCTTTGGGTGAACAAGTTCCTCTTTTACAATGCAAACACCACTGGGAGGGTGAAGGAACTCGACTGATAACATGGTGCACATCTGTTTTGCCAGATTGCTTTTCTCTTAATGCCCGCTTCAGCTGCTGCTCTGCAGGAAGCGAGGTTACCTTTCTTCTTTGGGAAGGGGAGCATGTAATTCTGAAGTATGGGATGCCATGGTGGGTGTGGCAGGCAGGGTTAGAGCTCTGGTCTCAGGGAATCAGGGATGGAGTTATTGTTTATTGAGCATCTTACGGTGACCTGGCATTCGGTTGGGCTCTTTGTAGAGGTTAATGATGCTGGATTTTCCCAACAGAACCTAGGAGGCCAGTATTCTCTCCCCCGGTGTGCGGATGGACAGATGAGCTCTGATAAAGCACTGTGGCCCCCATTTTATTGCAGAGATGCCTTTCCTTACAGTCTAAGAGGAAAAAGGAACTTCTAAGAGGTGAGGATAAAATCACCTGGCATGGTCCTTACCAGGTGGAGAGGAGGGAAGGAAGGAGGAAGAATGTTTATTGACCACTTACTATATTCTAGGTGCCCGTGGGCACCTTACATCTCTAGTTATTTAGTCCTTAGAGCAAGTCTGTGATACACGGTTTCTACTGTACGTATGAGAACACACACTTGCTGAGAGGGTAAAGAATTTCTTCAAGGTTTCAAAAATAAGAAGCGCCGGAGCTGGGATGAGAATGCAGTTTTGTGTGACTCTGGACAAGATGAGGTTGGCCAACCAGAGTGCCCAGTGCTGGCAGCCGAGAGAGGCAGAGGACATCACAGGAATGGGAGAAAAGTTTAACAGTCGGTTTACAGAGCCGTTCAAGCCCAACAAAGGAAGGCAAGGGGTAGCTCTCCATGGATCTCACATAAATGAAGCAGACCGAGTTTTGTGCTGAAGGGAGGCCGGGCAAGCGCCCCGTTTCTTTGTCTTGGAAGTTGTGTGCAGGACTGGAACATACGCCTGAGCCGGTTTCTCTAATTGGCACTCGTGGGGCACACGTGGTCACGTCACCATCAGCAAGGATTCAGTTCACGCGGCCCAAACATGCGTGAGGCTCACGGGCCTGGGACCCGCTTCCATGAGGAGCATGGGGGGCCAGGACCCGGCTCTGAGGTAGGACCCTGCCCTGGGGTGGGGCGGGCAGTGGGAGATTGCAGCCTGGGAGCGGTGGTCAGTGCTTGGAGCGTGAGCTAGCTTAGGGAGGAGTCTGGTGGTCCAGGGATGGTGGTTTAAAGTGCAGTTTCCTGGGTTCCATGGAGAATTACAGAATTAAACTAATGATAGGGGCAGGACCTGCAATTTCACAAGACCCGTAATTAATTCTTTCGCACATTAACATTTGAGAGAAAGCTTGATTAGGAATATACATTGATCCTTTAGAAAGTGCTCTCATGTTAATGTAGGTATGTCCAGCTAGAAGTGTAACGATAACATTTATTAAACTGCAGTTACGTGCTAGGTTCTGAGCTAGGCATTTAAGTGCTATTTTATGTGACTTAAAAAATAAAACCCGTGTTGTCAGAACGGTTATTGATATTCCACGCGTGAGGAGTGTGAATTCAAGAAGTGAAGTAGATTGCAAGATTATCTAGCAAGTGGTAGAGCCAGGACATAAACCCAAGTGTCCTAAACAGAGAGAGAGAGAGAATGGCTTGGATGGAGGAAACACAGTTGGGGTGGGATGGGATTGTGTCCTGGGTCCTTGCCTGGGGTCAGAGGCTGGACAGCAGCCCCTGGAAGAAAAGGAAAGGAAATCTTAGACCTGGAATAGAGTCCGTCTTTAAGATAATATCTTAAAATAAAAGGATGGTAGGACATGGAGATTTATGATTTGCTTTGACCAGCTAACAAGGTAGAATCCAAGTCCTAGAAACGAGACACAGTTTCCAAGCTCCTAAAGTAGGATTTGTGAAATTCTGCACGAATGTGGAGAGAGAAATGATCATGAGCCCACGTCAGGTCTGAAGCAGGCAGACAAGGTGTAGGAGGTGGAAGTGTGGAGGCAGGTATCCAGGCAGCAAAGCTAAGGGATTCCTCTAGTGCTGGTATTTTCAGTGAGACAAGCCTGACACGAAGGGCTGTTAACCTCAGCGTCACGATGCCCATGTGCTAGCTTTCCCCAGAGATGAGGATCCATGGCAGTCAGCATGTGTGCAGCTTGAGAGATGCTCAGGAATCTCAGCTTTGGGAAGGGCGGTCTGGACAGATCCACCAAAAACTAGGCCGTCTGAGGGGATTCAAGGACTCCATTCAAATACGGTCACAGAAGGAGACTCAGACCGAGAGAAGAGACCACAGCCCAGTACAGATAATTTATTGAAGAGACCACAGCCCAGTACAGATAATTTATTGGAGCAGGGTAGAGGCCCGGGATGAAAGAGGTCTGGGAATCAATTGGCCACTGGATACAAATAAGGGCGTTCCGGCTTACTTCTTTAGTTGGTGACAGAATTGTGTGGAATTTTGGATGTCTCCTTTCCTTTGGTGCTGATATAATCACATCATGTCTCAACACGTGAGACTAGCCTTATGTTCCTCCCCTCCTTCCCATGACACCATCCTTTTCCTTTGCCCTGTGAAAGTGATACTGGAACACCAGATTAAAGAGAGGAAAGACAGGCAGGTAGTCCTGTTTCGACTGTGGCACCAAATAGGCGCGTATACGGAACTGATCAAGGGATTAACGTTTTCTCTTTTCACTGGGATGCTGGGCGTTCTGAGGGTAAGGAATTCAGCCTTGAGGATTTATACTAAGACGTACCCTCCTGCAGCTGAAAGCCTCAAACACTTGCTAACGTTTGAAAGCTGCATACTAAAGGAGATACGTTTCTGAAAAGGTGAGAACTCTCGGGAACGTTTGTGACGAACACAAATACTTCAAGTCTAGCGTTGAGGAATAATTTTCCGTATTTTATAAACACAAATGAAAAGGGAAGTGTAATCATATTCAGCAACAATGCTTCAAAAAAGACTGATTTAAGTTAAATTAAAACCCATAAGTGCGATTCTCTCTTTAAATATCAACATAGGTGAGGGGGCTGCTGACGTCAAATTTATATTGCTGGTAGAAATGTAGGGCCGTGCCTAGAATCTAATGGAGCGTCATTGACATTTTTAGGCCATTTATTCACATTTGTACTTCCTGATAATGATTATGTCTCAATCACGTCTTGTGTGATAAGCCATTCAATGACTTTTACTCAAATGTGTCTTCATTCATTGCTGCCGAGTGACCCAGAGTCACGGATGTTCATCAGCCACTTTGTCTTCTTTACAAAAAAAGAGAAAACGATTCCTAACTAACCCTCGGGAAGGCTGTTTAAAATTTGATTCAAGTCTAAAAGCCAGCCAGGTAGTACATGGGGTTTCTCAAGTGGTTCAAACAGTATTATTAATTTGCATTTTTAGGCTTTTCAATGAAATTATTAAAAATTGGGAATTTAAAGCTGACTATACAATATGGACACTTTAACAGATTTAATTTTTTATCAGTGGTTGCACTTTGATGACAAACAATAACAAATTATTACTGAAAATATTAGTGTTTTCCCAAAAGATTGCATCAGTTAATCCTCTACCTGTTTTCAGAATCTTGGCTTTTATGGTCAAGTACCTGATAGTCAATTTTAGTACATTAACAGATTTAATTTTAATCAACGCAAGCAACTCATTTGAATTTTGTCTCACTCCTACCCCTAACTGCTGAGTTGTCTCAGCCAATGGACAGACACTAATCATTTTTTTAAATTGTTGGCATACGTTAACTGATTTAGAAATTTCATGGCACAAATACATTTTTGAGGATAAGATGACAATTGAAGTTTAGATAATACAATCATACTTTTGTTTACACTTGTAATTCTTTTGTAAGAATCAAGACTTTGGCTTTACAGTTGTTTGGGAAATGGAAAAAAAGTTTTTTTAAATTTTTATTTCATAGTGGAGTAGAGTTGATTTACAATGTTGTGTTCGTTTCAGGTGTACAGCAAAGTGATTCAGTTCTACACATACATGTATCTATGCTTTTTAAGATGCTTTTCCCATATGTCTTATTACAGAATATTGAGTAGAGTTTCCTGTGCTATACTGTAGGTTCTTCTTAGTTATCTGTTTTACATATAGTAGTCTACATATAGTAGTCACAATAATCATTTTGTTTCTTTGTGGGTTTTTTTTTTTTTTTTTTTGGCCATGCCCTGTGGCTTGCGGGATCTTAGTTTCCCCACCAGGGCTCCAACTCGGGCCTTTGGCAGTGAAAGCGTGGAATCCTAACCACTGGACTGCCAGGAAATTCCCCACAGTAATTATTTTGATCAAAAATTTTAAAGCATTGAATTGAAAATTTCCCTTTAGTCACATCAGATATATATATATATATTTTCAGATAAACATTTTTGATCTCCTGCCTGGGCCCACTGCTAAACTAGGTGAGATGAGAAATAAAATGATTCTGAAGTGGACTTTTTAAAGTGTGGAATAAAAGGGTAATAATGTGCGCTGTGCTGAAGTGCTAAATTGTACAATCTGACCTCCCCGAGTAGAATATGATACTGCAGGTCAGTTACACAGTGATGGAGGAGTAAGTGTGCGTCAAGGTCATCAGGGGCAGCTTGGTGCAGTAGAGGCATTTCCAGGGATTTTCAAAGAGTGTATACATTTTTCTAACGCAGTAGTTTTCAACCAAGGGCCATTTTACTGTCCAGTGGCTGTTTGACAATGTCTGGAGACAGCTTTGGTTGTCACAACTAGGAGGGGTGCTGCTGGCATCTAGTGGGTAGAGGCCAGGCACGCTGCTAAACATCCTAGAGTACACAGGACGGTCTCTTTTCCCCCAACAATTATCCTGCCCAAATGTCAACAGTGCTAAGGGTGAGAAACCCTAGGTTAGGTGGAAGGAGACAAAGTAGAAGTTCTAAGTAGGGTAGAAATGTGGATTTGGGAATAAATGTGGTCCTGGATGACCTTGGGGCCAGTGGGGAGGCTTCCTGGTTATAAGGAAGGAGGTGGGGAAAATGGAGGGAAGTAAGATTGGAAAGCAGATGGGCCACGAGGAGAGACTTCTGCATTTGTTATTCAAGGTAATTTTGGCTTCAGTTTTGGCAATATTATGGACTAGATATTCAAAAATATCATATGAAAAAACCCACCAGAATAGGATGAACAAATTAATAAAAAATATCTTTTTAAAAGCAGGACTCGGGGCTTCCCTGGTGGCGCAGTGGTTGGGAGTCTGCCTGCCGATGCAGGGGACGCGGGTTCGTGGCCCGGTCCGGGAGGATCCCACATGCCACGGAGCGGCTGGGCCCGTGAGCCATGGCCGCTGAGCCTGCGCATCCGGAGCCTGTGCTCCGCAGCGGGAGAGGCCACAACAGTGAGAGGCCTGTGTACCGCAAAAAAAAAGGCTCAATTGACAAGAAATACTCAGGGTTCAAAACGAACAAAATAGCAAAAATACAAAGAGATTGGGGAGGCACTGAAGAAGACAGCTGCCCTGTGAGCATCTGTTGATAACTGGTAGTCAGGAGTTTAGTTTAGTGAGCCACTTGGGGCTGTACATCAATATAAGAGCTAAAGCCAGCCAACCAACTAACCAGCCAACCAACCAACCAACCAACGAAAAACACTCATCCCACAAAGGGACACTTTAAGAGCTAGCCTCGGTTCTGGGTGGAGGGAAGACAGTTTTTCTCAGAAACTGTGATCACAAGCGAGCCTTCACCGGGGGCCAGAATTTGCAGCCCTTTTGTGGTCTGAAGAAAACGAAGCCAGGAATTTAGTTCAAAGTCCGCCTGGATTGTTAGCACCTCTACGCACCTGGCAGAGGCCAGTGCAAGCAAACCATCTTTAGAGGTACGCACTTTAGACCCACCTTCAAAGGCTGCCTGGGAAGTTCCAAGGAAGATGAATTCACAGCCCCAAACCACAAAACACCCATAGTCAACTGCCACGAGTGAGAGTCAGCTAAAGTCACAAACAGCAGAGTCAGACGTGTGAAGTCCTCAGGTAAGAGAATAATCAGACCGAGTTTGGTGAATTGAATAAATATAAAAAGGAATCCGTAAGGAAGGAGAGATGAACTGAGCAAATATAGAAAGGAATCAACAAGGAAAGAAGCAGGTATGAAAAATAACCCAATACGTATTCTACATGTGAAATCAAACAATTTAACGTGAAAACATCAAATGTAGAGTAAGTAGAAAACTAGAGCGGAAGAGAACGAGTGAGCTGGAAGGCAAAGCTTTAAAAAAATCACTGAGAGGGCAGCTCAGACAGTTAAATATAGGGAAAATATGGAAGTGAGGACAAGGGGGATACATTAAGATGGTTATATCATAAAGCTACTTAAGAGTTCCAGAAAGAGAGAAGAGAGAGAGTGAGGGAAAAACATGTCAGAAAAGGAATCGATGGAACATGTAGCTGATTGAATATGAGGGGCAAAGGAGAGGGAAATTTAAAATTCTGAGACTGGGAGATCTTGCTTTTGGTAACAAATGGGGGTACTGTGAAGGGAAACCCTTTTGGAGGACTGTGGACAGTTTGGCTTTGAAACACTGAGTGTGAGGTGATGAGCTAATTGGGATATATGGATATAAAGCTTTAGAGATAAGGGAAGTATTGAGGCAGAAATTTGGGAGACGATGGAAGAGATTTGAGTGGTCCTGAGGAAGGGCAATTCCTCCAAAGAAGGAACTATGAACTAATTTTAGAGACCATTATCCTAGAGTTTTGAGAGAGGGAAAGAGAAAGGTAATCACGTTAACGGGGAAAGAAAGGCCGAGACAAGAGCGAGAAAAACTGTTAACAACAAAACATGAGTGCTTCCGGACAAAATGAGTGTTGAGACAATTCCTGTGAGGTGGATTTGGTGACGTCAGATGGGAGGGCTTCAGGGCGGAAGCGTGGAGGACACTTCAGAGGGTCGGCAGCGTGGAATTCTGGCTCTGGTGCTAGTGATTAGCACCCAGGACCCTGTGTTCTGGCTCTCTGTGGTAGAGGGACGTCTTTCACCTGGCTGAGCTCAGTGGACACGCTTAGTGATGTTCATACTGAGGTGTCAGCTTTTTAAGGACGTGGCGCCGTCTCGCGTGAGGGCCTGACAGCCTGCTCCCCTCTGGTTAGCTGCTGTGCCTGGGCCTGGGTCCTGGTGACTCACCTGCCCTCCGGGGTCTGGGTGAGGCAAGGCATACGGAACAGCAGTCTGAGGGGCACGCTGCCTGTCCTAGTGCTCTGGGTGGTTGAAACCTTCTCCTGGGTGAATCTGCGGTGAGTTTCCCATTTGGTGTTTATGACAGTGGGGAAGTGTAGCAGATAGAAAGAACATGGGCCCTGCTTCCAGTTTGAATCCCGGCTCAGCAACTCCGGAGCTGACTGGACCCTGGGCAGTTACCAGACTTCTGAGCCCCGGTGCCGCGGAGACCCAGCCATGCCGTGGGAACTGCTGTGACCACCTCAGAGGAGTGAGAGGTGGGCAGAATGAAGGCAGAATACCTGCAACGGTTCTTGGCAATTAGGAGGCTCTTAAAAGCTGGCTGGTGTGACTCCTACAATCCCATAAGCACTGCCAGCAGGGACAGTGGGTAGATGAGTTGTACGCTCCGCACTTACAGCCCAAGCGGTCATGCTACGGCTAAGAAAATGCAAATGTTAAGTTTACCTGTGTGTTTATGCACGTGTATAAGTATGTACATGTGTGTGTGGGGGTGTGTATGCCGTGTAAGGCATTTTCTGTTTTTTCCCATTTTACAGTTGGGGACACTGAGGCTGAGAAAGTAACTTACATCTCAAGTCCCAGTTTTTCTGTGCAGCAGAGACAGGATTCAGTTCAGCCTCGATTCTCAGTTTTGAAGTATGGGTCCCAAGACTCACGGAAGCTGTGGACTACAGTTTTGCTAACATGACCGTGAATATTTTAAAGTATGATAAGAGGGCACTTTATACACAATAACCCCTTCAGTGGAGTCCTGAGAGATTACAGAGATTGAATTGTGATCGGGGAAAGAATTCCTGTGTGTTCTCTCTCTCTCTCTCTCTCTCTCTGAAGGTTTTCATTTCATTGTGTCATCAGGCTGAAAGAATCAAATCACCTTCCAGAAATTAGTTGACTAAATTGCTTGGAAAATAGCTTTAACAACAGCGGCTGGTTTCAAAATAGGTGAGTCTCCTTTGCAGACCTTTCTTTCGCCTTCCTCTGCACCGGGCGCCAGGTGATGCTCCGCGCTATTGGAGGGAGGTGGACCTGGGGCCCAGGCTCCCGGCACATCCCAAGGATGCGGGGCCTGAGCGTGCCTGTCTCATCAGGCAGTCGCTTCCCCGATGAGCTGTGAGGTTGGTAAGAGCAGGGCTGTGTGATGGATTGGAGAGGGTTGCACTGTTCTTCAGACAAATGGCAAACATATATTTTACAACCAGAAGATAAAAATGGTAATAGCCACACAGAAAAGAGGAGACAAGCCTATTCATGGGAAATCATTTTTAAAAGCTTACAGTAATACAAATAAATGCCTTTCTATTTTTCCCCTAGCATTTTTTATATCTCAGGAATAAAAAGGTTTGGCTTGTCTCTGGGGACATAGTGTAATGGCATGAAAATGATATCTTACATTTGTGCAGTGAGCTGAAGTTTCCAGAGCTCTCTGAGTGATGGTCAGGAGACGTCTAACAGTCAGGGGAGCCAAAGGGTACACTCCCGGTGTCTTCACCCCATGGCCACACGCCCTGTTAGCCTCTTGAGAGCTTGCCTTTGTCAGTTACACTGGCAATGAGCTGTGTAATATTTGCTCTGCCTTCTGTTTGCTGAGAGGATGGTCATGACCTTGTGGATGAGAGTGCTTTTTAAAGTCAACGGTACCGATGATGATGATAGCAATAATAATATCATCACCATTGTATTTGTCACGTGACTATTTTAAAGAATATATTTATATTTATTTATTTATGTATTTATTTTTGACTGCATTGGGTCTTCACTGCTTTGCACGGGCTTTCTCTAGTTGCAGCGAGAGGGGGCTACTCTTCGTTGCGGCGCGCGGGCTTCTCATTGCGGTGGCTTCTCTTGTTGCAGAGCGTGGGCTCTAGGTGCGTGGGCTTCAGTAGTTGTGTCACGCAGGCTCAGTAGTTGTGGCTCACGGGCTCTAGAGCACAGGCTCGGTGGTTGTGGCGCACAGGCTTAGTTGCTTTGCGGCATGTGGGATCTTCTCGGACCAGGGCTCGAACCCATGTCCCCTGCATTGGCAGGTGGATTCTTAACCACTGTGCCAACAGGGAAGTCCTACCATGTGACTCTTTATGAAAAAGTTTGATGACCTAGGTCTACAGGAGGCGAAGAAAATGTTTGGATTTCTTAGATAGGGAAGAAGTTCAGGAGATTTATTCACTTGATCAGGCTCTTACAACTGAAAAGTGATGATTCCTGAATTCCAATTTAGCCATCTAGTGTAGTGGTTCTTAAGATGTGTGTGTGTGTGTGTGTGTGTGTGTGTGTGTGTGTGTGTGTGTGTTCACTCATATGTGTCTTCCTGTGGTCCGTTCAGGCAGAGCAAAAAGAAAATTCATTTTCCCATCTGCGCTACCAACTCCTGTTTTCCAGTGGTGACAGACTGAACAATGAATCTGCCCCCTCCAAAGCAAACACTGGGTGTTAGTAGTGAACTATCCCCTTACAGGCTTAGTTCTGGGGATTATGTGTATGTCCACTACAGCAATCAGCGTATGGGTGATTCCCACTTGAATCATGGTGTATATATATGACTTAAAACCCAATTATTGGAAAAAAATATGGGCAAAATATGATGGATCGCATCATTGCTCTTGGTTTCATCAGATGACCCTCAGTAAACAAAATTGATGATGATGAAGTCATTACATACATATTTACAATATATAAATCATCAGAATCAAGAATGACAGCAGTTCAGACCATCCCAAGTCACAGTGGTGCTGACGATGCAGCAGCCTCAAGGAGCACCCTTCTTCCAATTTGGGAGAGCTCCAAGCATCCGCAGAGACTTAGCAATGTTGCTAAGGGTTGTTTGGCGACAGACATCTGGGTAGAAAACTGAATTAGTGTCTTTGGAAAACGTAGTTTGGTAGTTGTTAACAACTCATGTGGTCGATGACTAGTTGTAGCCCTCTGCCGTACATTGGGATATGAACAACTACAGAGTTGCACATTGTTGTCTTTTATAACATTGCCTTTTTGCATCTCGCAGGGGGAGGATAAATACTTGCCCACAGTCATACATCTGTTAAGGAGCAGTGTCAGGATTTGAACCCAGGGTTTCTGTCAGGAGCCTGTGCTTTACCCACCTGGAACCCTGGAATCCCAGCATCCACAGGACTCAGGGGGTCTTTGAGCCGCTGTTGTTGTAAGCAGAATTGTGCCTGTGGGGATATCTATGGACTTGATTCTTTTAATCCTTGCAAATAAGGTCATAGCTTACATCAGTTTCTCAAAGGGATACATAACCATAAAAAGGTAAGAAGCACAATGTAAGGGATATTTTCCCTTAAGTTTATGGAGCAAAGGAGACCAAAACTAAACAAGAAATGGTTTGAAGGATGGTGTCTCTCTACACAGTCCAAATGACACATGAACACTCTCTGAGGGAGGCAAAAGAATATGTAGGGGGAGATCCAGACTTTGCCCAACCAGCGATCCCACCTTTAAACAAAAAGGAATTTAAAAATACGATAGCAAACCTTAAGCGGTAGAATTTGGGACTGGCTCCATTTTTCTATTTGTTTAGCACTTCCAACTGGGATGAAATTCTGAGCCATTATTTTCACACCCTTTTCTGAGCTTCCTATTTCTCCACATTGTCATTTCATTGTGAATTTCATAGTTCTTCAGCTTTTTTTTTTCTCAAAAGAAAATAATTTCCCGCATATAGTACAAACCCCTGCTAGTCTGTGGCAGTGAATTGTTATCCTTTTAAAAAGTGAAAAAGTCTTTATAGAGATGGAAAGGCCCATAGACATCATTTGATTCCAGACTCCATTAAAAAAAATTATTTTTCGATTTACACACAGTAAAAACTACTCTTTGTGGTAAACAGTTCTGTGGTTTTTGACACATGCATAGAGTTGTGTATCCAGCACCACAATCAGGAGACAGAGCATTGCCAGTGCACCCCCAGATTTCCTCATGCTTCCCCTTTTAGTCACACTCTCTCCCTACATGAACTCCTGGCAACTCCAGATCTGTTCTCCACGCCTCCAATTTTGCCTTTTCCAGAAGGTCATATAAATGGAATCATGACGTCTGTAGCCTTTGGAGACTGGCTGATTTCACTCAACGTCATGCCTTTATGATCCATCCAGGTTGTTGCGTGCATCAGTAGTTTGTTCCTTTTTATCGTTGTGTAGTATTCCACTGTATGGATGGTCAAGAGTTGAACGACATTTTGGATGTTTCTGTGGCTTTTTGGGGATCATGAATAAAACACCTATAAACATTTGTGTGCAGGTTTTTGAGTTATATGGTAAGTATATTTTCTAAAGTGTTTTTGTACCCATCTGCATTTTGTATACAAGCTATGTATGAGAATTCTAGTTGCTTCATAGTCTCTCCACCATTTGGTATTGTCATTTAAAAAAAGTATTAGCCATTCTAAGAGATGCATAGTGGTATCTTACTGTGGTTTTAATTTGCATTTCCCTGACAGCCAACGACGTTGAGCATCCTTTCAGGTGCTAATTTGTTTTCTTTCTTACTGTCGAGTTGTGAGAGTTCTTTTTACATTCTGGATCCAAGTTCTTTGTGATTTCTGCGGTTTACAAATATTTTCTCCCAGGCTCTACGGCTTGTCTTTTCATCTCCTAATGACACGACTCCCATCTTAAACGAGAAGAAACTGACACATCGACAGACAGCTTTTGTTGGCTCTGCCATAAACTGACTGCACGTGACCTGGGCTAAACCATTTAATTTATTCTGTGTTTTGTTCCCTGTTCTGTAGGACCAGAGTGAGGGGTGAGAATATTCCTGAGATTCTTTGTAGCCAGAACAGTCAGTGATTCTAAGACCGGCCCAAGTTCACATAGTTAATTAGTAGCAGAGTTGGGCTTGGGCTTGGGCTTCCTCCCACCTTCTGCTGCCTTTGATTGCAATAGAATTATTTTCACTTTTTTAAATCTAACTTTTTATTAGGTAGTACATTTACTAAAATTAAAAGTTAAAGAAGTGTAAAAGGGTATACTGTGAAGGAAATCTCCCTGTCACTCTTGAACAAACGACGCACGTTATTATTTCTTGTGTTCCTTTCTGGAGCTTTAAAAAATATGTACAGGGCTTCCCTGGTGGCGCAGTGGTTGAGAGTCCGCCTGCCGATGCAGGGGACACGGGTTCGTGCCCCGGTCCGGGAAGATCCCACATGCCGCGGAGCGGCTGGGCCCGTGAGCCATGGCCGCTGAGCCTGCGCGTCCGGAGCCTGTGCTCCGCAACGGGAGAGGCCACAGCAGTGAGAGGCCCGCGTACCGCAAAAAAACACCAAAAACAAAACAGAACAAAAACGTACAACCACGTTTTTATATGTGTTATGTTTATGTGTGTGTTTTCTTCCTCTCCATTTTAAAGTGAATTATTGGCACTACAGCTTTCTTTTTTTTCACTTCTGATAGAAATGCAAATTAAAACCACACAGAGATATATTTTTTTCAATTATATGTTTGAGGCTAAGTGTATTTTCAAGGGACTAAAAGCCATTTGTCTTGTCTTTTCTGTGAATTCTCTGTTCATATAGTTCCCCTGTTTTTCTCTTTTCTATTGTGTTGCTGACAGTGTATCTGTGAGTTATTTATTAGAGAAATTAACTTTGTGATATATTACAGTTTCCCCCCCAGTTTGTCATCTGTCTTTGAGTTTGCTTACTGTAGTGTTGCCCTGAGGAGTTCTGACTTTTATGTGGTTGAATTCATCCTTATTTTTGTTACTTCCGGCATTTGGCCACAGTGGGAAAGGGCTTCTCCCCTCTAGTGCTGAAAGAAGGATTATCCTGTGGTTTCTTTGGTTTCTTAGTTCATTCTACATTTTATATATGCTTAAATATTTGATCTGTTTGGGAGTTGTCCTGGCATAAAGTGTGAGGCATAGATCCAAATATACGACTCCGGAAGGCAGCGCATTTGTCTCAACACTATTAAATAGTCCATCTTTCCCTTCTGATTGTAGTTGCCACCTATAACGTATACTGTGTTTCCAGAATTTTTTTATTGTGGTAAGAACACATAACATGAGATCTACCCTCAAATGTTTAAGTGCACGTTGCAGTATTATTAACTGTGGTCACAAGGTTGGACAACAGCTCTGTAGAACTGGTCTCGTATAACTGAAATTTTATACTCGTTGACAACACTCAGTTTCCATATTTTGGGGGTTCTATTTCTTTTTATTTATTTATTTATTTTTAATAAATTTTATTTATTCATTTATTTATTTTTTGGCTGCGTTGGGTCTTCATTGCTGCGCGTGGGCTTTCTCTAGTTGCGATGAACGGGGGCTACTCTTCGTTGCAGCGCGCGGGCTTCTCATTGCAGTGGCTCCTCTTGTTGCAGAGCACGGGCTCTAGGCGCGTGGGCTTCAGTAGTTGTGGCATGCAGGCTCAGTAGTTGTGACTCACGGGCTCTAGAGCACAGGCTCAGTAGTTGTGCACGGGCTTAGTTGCTCCGCGGCATGTGGGATCTTCTCGGACCAGGGCTCAAACCCGTGTCCCCTGCATTGGCAGGCAGATTCTCAACCACTGCGCCACCAGGGAAGCCCATGGGGGTTCTATTTCTGAATTCTCTACTGTATTCCATTGATTTTTTTCTTATTTATGTTAAATTTAATATGTAACATAAATAAGTTTTAGCATGCTGTAGGGCTAGTCTTCATTACTATTTTAGTTTCTTCAGACTTTTTTCAACATTTTATTTAAAAAAATTTCAAGCATATGGAACTGTTGAAAGAATTTTACAGTGAATATCCGTTTGCCCACCACATAGATTCTACCATTAACATTTTACTAACCTTGCTTTAACACACATCTGTCCTCTATACACTGGATCCATCTTATTTTTTTTTGATGCATATCCAAGTAAATTCGAGATAGTAGTACACTTTCCCCTAAATAGTTTGGCATGCATTATCATTAACTAGAGTTTAGTATACGTTTATAGTATTCTTTTATTTTGAACTAAAACTTACACACAGTGAAACGCACAAATCTTAGGTGCATATTCACCGGGTTTTGACCAATGCATGTGCTTGTGTAACTCAAACTCTTATCAAATACAGAACAATACCACCACCCCAGAAAACTCCCTTATGCCTCTTGCCAGCCAATCCTGATACACTGCCCGAGAGGCTACTGCTGTTCTGACTGTACACAGTGTGCATGCTTTTGTGGAAGGCTTCTTTTACTAAGCATAACGTTTTCGAGACCTAACCACGTAGCTGCGTGTATCTGTAGTTTGTTTCTTTTTACTGATGAGTGATATTCCGTGTGTAAATGTGCCACATTTGGTTTATTTATTCTCCTATGAAGGGACAGCCAGGCCCTTTGTAGGTTTTTGCTGTTATGAATAAAGCTGCTCTGAAGGTTCTGGCACAGTTTGTTTTGTGGCCCGTGTGTTTTCTAAAAGAGGGGAGGGCGAGAACACAAATGAGTGAAACGGCTGAGTCCTGGGGTAGGTTTTTAGCTTTTTAAGAAAGCCCCAGTCTTTCTCCAAGGTGGCTGCACCATTTTACACTCCCACCAGAATGTATGGGAGTTCCAGTTGCCCTCATTCCTCGACGTCATTTGATATTGTTAGTCTTTTTAATTTTCCTCATACTGGGTGGGTGTATGGTGGTGTCACATCGTGGTTTTCTTTTGCATTTTACTGATGACTAAGTGATGAGTTTGAACATTTTTGCATGTGCTTATTGTCTATTTGAATGTCTTTCCTTTATGAATAGTCTGTTAAAATCCTTGCCTTTTTTAAAAAAATTGAGTGGTTTACATTTTATAATTGAATTACTTTAGATTTCTGTTGGCTATAGTTACTTATCTATGGTTTCCTATGAAATTTAGGACCAGCCTACCTAATTCCTAAAACAAATCCTTTGGGTTTTATTTTAAATAGATTTAGGGACAGTCATGTCATGATGTTGATTCTTCATACTCTGTAACTTGGAATGCCTTTCATGTATTTACATTTTCTTCTCCCTCACACGAGAAGAACTTAAAAGTTATCTTCCTGGGACTTCTCTGGTGGCGCAGTGGTTAAGAATCCACCTGCCAATGCAGGGGACATGGGTTCGATGTCTGGTCCGGGAAGATCCCACATGCCGTGGAGCAACTAAACCCATGTGCCACAACTGCTGAGCCCACGTGACACAACTGCTGAAGCCCGCGCACCTAGAGTTCATGCTCTGCAACAAGAGATGGCACCGCAATGAGAAGCCCGCGCGCCGCAACGAAGAGTAGCCCCTGCTTGATGCAACTAGAGAAAGCCCGCATGTAACAACGAAGACCCAACACAACCAAAAATTTAAAAAAATTAAAAAATAAAAAAAGGGCTGTAGTAACAGTTTCCTTTAAAAAAAATTATCTTCCTAAAGTTTTACATGTTTCTTATTTCTAAGCATTTTATCTTTATCTATTTTAAATGATTCCTTGCCTTCAATTTTATGTTCTAGTTTGCATTGTTTACATATAAGAAATCTATTCACCTTGAGGCATATTAAAAAATTTGATGTTTACCTGAAATTCAAAAAAAGAAAGCTATTGATTTCTGCACATATATATGTTTTATTTCTGGATGTTTTCCGTGGGAAAGAAGCAGTACAGTGTGCGAGGATAGCTGGCTTTTTTCCTTAACCCAGGGTTTTACATATGAATTTATTTATCCTTTACTTCTCAGCCAATGAAGATGCCAGATTAAAACATTTTCTTTAACAATTCAAATTTCTCTTTTTCCCACTGCCATAGCGACATAACAATGCCTCCAAATGTAACGTGTGCGTGTGATTCTTCATTTAATTTTACCTTTTGTGCTTCTGGAAGTTGATTTTGTATAGGACACTTCTGCTGCCAGCTGGTTCGCCCTTACTTCTCTTCTTGCAAACAAATCATCCATGTTCTGTGCCTCGGGCTGTGCCCCTTGTGTTTGAGAAGCGTGTTTTTGCTGGTTCCTTGGCAAATCTCTAGCTGCTGCCTCATCCCTGTGGTTTTGTTTGCTTCTGTCTTTTCCTCAACACACCCTGATCGATCTCCAGTTGCACTGGCAGTCATTTTGATACTTTGAGGTCGGGGGTTTGACTTGCTTCTTGTTCTGCTAAAAACATACTTTTCAAATGCTTGTTTTTCTTCTCCTTTATGCCTTTTGTATTTCCATGAAGAAAATGGTGGAAATACTGAACTTCCGTTCTCTTTTCATGCTAAGTCTTTGAAATCTAGAGTGTACTTTTCACTTACATTGCCTCTCAGTTTGGACTTCCACATTTCAAAAGCTCAGTAGTTACGTGTGGTTAGTGACAGCCATATGGGACAGTTCTAGAAATTACATCTATTAACTTTCTCTGGGACAGGGTTTCTCATTCTTGGCACTGTTGACTTTATGGGCTGGATAATTTTGTTGCTCTGCGGCAGGAGGGAGGGCTGTCTTGTGCATTGTAAGATGTTGAGCGGCATCCCTGGCCTTTACCCACTCGATGCCAGTATCCCTGCCCTTCTAGGATCCAGCAACCAAAAATGTCTCCCAGACATCATCCAACGAGACCATGCCTATAAGAAGTAGTCACAGACACCCAGATGCGTTATTTTTAGTTGTGCTTATTAAAAGTCATTGATGACTTCTCCCAGCCTGTGGCAGTTCCCTAAAGAGCTAAGAGAGTATATGGAGATGTTGGTTGTTTTTTTTTTTTTTTCTTTTTTCTCCACGGAAGCCCCTGGAGATGTTGTAATAGGCATTCCGTTCCATCTGTTTTCATGTCTCCGTGCTCCGAAGAAGCCATTTGGTAGCGATGAATTAGTTATTGATTGGAGGGCACACTGGATTGTTGAAATCCTCTTACCAGCCCCTTTCGAAGTGTTCTGGATCATCGTGTTGTAAAAGCCTAAGTAAATACTTGAGAGACTACACTGCTGAACGCTCTTTCTGAGAATCGCTGTCACTGTGAATTTAATGTTCATGGAACTTATTGCAATGCAGTGGGAAAATGGATTCATTCTGTTGGAGAGGAGCAGGGATCAGTGGTTTAGTTTTGATGAATGGATTTATGATGAAGTGTTTATTTTCAGCGATGATGTTAAATAGACAAGTCCTTCAAATGTCATCTAGAAGCCCGTAAATCTGTGTGAGAAGCCCAGCTTTTTTCAAAGACCCATGAAAGACAGATGTAGACTGTATTTAGATTAGCAGGCCGCCATGGATTTGCTACAAGCAATTATTTTTTAAGAATGAGGGACCGGGCTTCCCTGGTGGCGCAGTGGTTGAGAGTCCGCCTGCCGATACAGGGGACACGGGTTCGTGCCCCGGTCCGGGAAGATCCCACATGCCGCGGAGCGGCTGGGCCTGTGAGCCGTGGCCGCCGAGCCTGCGCGTCCGGAGCCTGTGCTCCGCAACGGGAGAGGCCACGACAGTGAGAGGCCCGCGTACCGCAAAGAAAAAAAAAAAAAAAGAATGAGGGACCTTAGGGACCTTTTGTTCTAGAGGTTTCGGTAGGGATGAGCTGGAGAAAGAGGTAAGTTACTAGCTTGAATAAAACCAAGAGTTCCAATTTGGAGTGTCAGTCTCCCCATGTAATGAGAATATTTTTTAAATGTCAGGAATATATGCTGACTGACAGAGTTCAAACTACAACTTCTAGTTTATTTTCGGTCCATATAGTTCATTTTTTTGTGCTGTGAAAATTCTGATGAACATCAGGTTATTTCCAGCTGAAGGGGGCAGATTGCTCAGATTGTGGGATTTGAATTTATAGCCTCTCCATAAGCAGAGTTTGAAACTATTTTTATTTTAAACAATAATTAGAAAAAATGGGGAAAGAAAATGTCAGTAGGTAGGATATTGTTCATGTAGTGTAGTCAGGTCAGTGTTCATGTTTCACAAAGGATGAATACTTATATCCAAATTATTCATCCAACAGATGTTTTTTTGAGTATTTGCTATATACCAGACACTAATCTAAGGCTGGAGGCACAAAGGTTAGTAAGAAGGATGCAGGCTGTACTCACAGAGATTATTGTGTGAGAAGAGAGAGAAATGGGCAATGTTTAAAACATTCAGTAGGTACCATGGGGGAAGAATAGGGCTCAGCGGGATGTACGGGAGAATCTGGGGTTGGCGACTTTCTTGGATTCTCGAATCTAGAGATGTTTCTAGAACGTAATAGTCTGAAAGAATGAGCAGGAGTTAGTCTGGCAAGTGATAGAGATGGATTTATGTTGTAAGAGGGGCAGAAGGTGTGGGAGATTATTCTAGGCAGAGGAACGGCATGTGCAAAGGTCCAGAGGTTAGAGAAAGTCTGATATTTGGGGAAAATCAAAGTTCACTTCTGTAGTTCACAAGTGGAAAAAAGCTGGGAGCTAGTTTGTGTGTTGTGACGGTGTTATAGTTTAGCTTATTTTCCAGATATATTCACTCCCTTGCTTTTGGGGAACATACTTGCTCGTGCAATTGCTGTTGGTCTTGGCCACGTGACTTGCTTTAGCTAGTGGGATATTAGTGGACGTGATGTCGTGAGGCTTGAAAGAGCAAGCTTGAGTTAGCTGGCTCCTGGATTTGTGACCATGCCCAGCCAAAATCAGCAGAGCCACCTACCTGAATCCAGCCTAGATCAACCAACCCTTCGCCAACCCACAGACCTGTGAGCTAATAAACACTGTTGTATGCTGCTGAAATTTTGTAGGTGCTTGTTGTACAGCAGGAGCTAACCGATACACTAGAATACCAGAACAGTGATCTGCAATTCAGCCAATCCCTGTACAGATGACATGTTTAGTACCATCTGTATATTGCTTGAATTGATTGTAGAATGAATAATGCATTGACAAAAGGGAAAAATGAGTATTTTAATGCAATATGATAGCAAGGTTATAATTTGAGTGACCGCAAATAATACTGTTCGAATTCAAAGTAAGACCTTTATTCTTTTGTGCATTCATTCAACAATGTTTATAAACAATGTTTATTGATAAAAAGTACAGTGTATCCAACACTGTTTGGAACTAGGAAGACAGTCCTCATGAAGATTATAGTGGAGGATCCAGAGGTTTCTCGAGAGAGTTTCGTAGAGATTAAAGAAAAATTCTCTACATAAAAACTCAGTGGATTGGACTCCCCACTCTGGCCTCTTGCTTACTCCCTGACCATGTGCTCCCACCCACAGTTGACTTTTAAGAAAGGCCAGATGTTCTTACTTCTTCACAGGTTGGGACCAGAAAAAAATATGAAGGGAGAGATTTCAGGTGCCCCCCAAATTAAATTCTCATGCCCAGAGGTATCCTGAGACTCTAGAAGCAGTTTCCAGTGGAAGTGTGAAAAGTCCTTTCTGGGAGATATTTAGGCAAGGGTGTGAAAAAATCTTGGGGAGAAGTTTTAAGTTCAGTCATTCCACAAGGGGTTGGAGAGCAGAGCCAAACAGCTCCACGGTCCCAAGACTCTCTTGCTGATCTGTGTGAAATGACTATCTATGGGCAGAATTTTGGTTTCCATTTTTAGTTCAGCTGGCTCTAAATTTGATGTTGTTAACGCATTGTTTAATGTGTATTCCATTGTGGCAGCTTGTCTGCTCTCAGAAAGAAGCTAAAATAATCAATTCCTAAAAATATCCTGCAAGCCCAGTTGCTTTTGGCACGTTGGACGCAGGCAGGCTTTCCTATGGAAAGTTTAGCGAGCTGGGTATTTTTGTAGACCTGTTCTCGGTTGTAATCATCACCACGCTGACAACCATCTGTGTCAGTCTGTTTATTCGTTCCCATTTTATTCAAGGGAAATGAAAATAAATGGGCAGAACCGACTCTCTTGTTCCAGGAAAGTAGAAGAGAAATGTAATAGAGGCATAGATCTTAGAGATGGAGTCGTGACATAACGTGCAAGTCACTCTTTTATTTATGAAGCCAAAAAGGGTCTGCATTCACAATACGGTCCAGAGGAAACGTTAGGGAATCTGCTCAAAAGAAAATTCTTAATTGTTAGCACCACGAACGGTGGGACAAAATGCCTTGGACACAGCTTTACTTCTGCCATTGCTGCCAAATAAAAAGCATAACCTGAATCGAATCAGGAGAAAGCATCAGGCCAGCCCAAACTGAGAGCATTCTACAAAACAACTGGCCTGTACTTTTGGAAAATGCCAGTGCCATTCAAGACAGAGAAAATAGACATGAGAACTAAACGCAATATGGATCAGTGGAGAGGTTTTCCTTAAAAAATGTGACTGGGAAAGTTGGTGAAATCTGAAGGTGACAGTAATAATGTATCAGTATTACATTTCTTCAGTTTAATAACCATGTTGTTCTTAGGAAGTATACTCTGAAGTATTTAGGGTTAAAGTGTATGATGTCAACAATTCACTTGCAAACGAGCAAATGGAGTGAAATGTTTTCGGTTAGTGAATTTGCTGAGGGTACATGGAATGCTTTCTAGGCTTCTTGTGATTCTTCTGTAAATTTTAAACTCTTTCGGAATAAAAAGTTAAGAATTTTTTAGCAGAAATTCTTAATGTTTCAAAAGGTTATGGCAGCATAAATTCCTAAAAAAATCCTTTACCCCCCAGTCTGATGTGTGAGCAGCATGAACTTTAATTCTGCTGGTATGAATTCGTTGGTAAAAATGAACTTAAAAATTAAGTTTCTTAACCTAATAAAGAATTGTTTAACTGTAGCTAATTGTTCAAAGGGATCCACAGGTAAGAAATAGTTTGTTTAGATTTATCCAATGACAATACTGATTTTAAATTAAAAAATCAAACAATTAAAGTAATTAATAGCCTAATATTAATTTTCTAAAAATCAGTTGCATGTTCAAACAAAAGGAATAAGCTTAGTGGTGGATTGGTCAATGTCTAGGTACTTTTATGACTAAAATAATTAACTTTTAGCCAATTTAGTAATCTCTAAGTTAGTAAATGTGACTGAATTTTTTGCGCATTTAAGTCGTGACTGGAAGCATTATTTCTTAGAAAAAATTTAAATGTATCTTCGTAGGTAAAAGAGAACTTTATGATCTTTAAAACACATCCACAAATAATTTTTTTGTCCTTATTCTTTAAAAAACATTTAAACTGACTGTATTGAGAAGGAAAATACGGAAGGAGCAAACCATGTAGAGGTCTGCCTACTTGAGTGGGCCCATTCTTTTACAAAATAGAGATAAATAAAATCTTTCTTGTCATTCTTGATGGCAGAAAGTCTCAAAGGTGAATGCTTTGTTGGCCTCCAAGAAACGCCGCTGCCGATCTGGGATGAGAACCAAAACGAGGTGTTGAGTTACTGAAACGTCTCTGGACAGTTGGTAGGAACCGGGGCTCCCAGCTCTCAAGTGCTGCCCCCCGCCCCCCGCCCGTAGTCCTGGCCTCTTCTTTGGGTACCTCAGACTCCGTAAAAGCCAACCACTGAGGAGTCAGAGTCGGGCATAGCCAGGAACCTCCCAGACCTAACTTGCATTTATGGGATGGTACCCCTGTTAGATATCTTGAATGTGATGCGTCCCTGACCTCAGGACATTGAGCAAGGTGAGAAATTCAGCTTTCAGAAAGGAGGAATCCAATTAAGGATTTAGTGTAAATCTTTGAACAACATAGGTCTCCAAAGTGACCTTTCTCCTTTGAACCAGCGTGGAGGGTGGCTCCGTGCCAGCCAGAGAAAACCGACTCTTTGTGGGTTTAGATGGCAGGAGACCAGGTCTCCCCTTAGGTGCAGCTGGGGCTGATGTTCCCACTGAGAAAGGGAAAAGCAGCCGCTCGCAGCTGGGAGCCAGTCTGGCATTCGCAGCCAGCCTTGGTTTGCTGTGGCTGAGCAGAAACAATTTCACAGAATTACCAGTGTCAGATAAGGCCAACCTAAAACCACGATGGTCAAGGAAAACACCAGGACCTCTCCGTGATCAAGGCGGAACGTGGACAAAAACACAAAAGGACTAAATGTCCCACTTTCCTGGTTAATACGAACGACTGCTACTTCTTTACTAATTACAGCTTCAGTCTTACTTCCTGCCTTCTAGAAGACTTGATCAAAATGCCCAGTGATATAATTACCTCTGCTTTCTTACAGCATCCAGTTCAAAGCAAAGCCCTACTTTCTTGAATCCTTCCTCAGATCACCTAATACAAGCCCATATTATATAATAACACCTCAGTGAGATGCCCAGGAGTCCCCAAGATGTGGTCCTCTGGTTGCAATGAATCAATAAACCACTATAATTAGCTGCAGTTGTTTTCCTGTCTGGCCTTTGACTGAAACACATTGATATTATCATGATTCTGTAATGCTCAGGAATACTTTCTTAGAGAACTTGGGGGAAAATAAAATAAAAAGGTCATTTTTCAATCACCACGTGACAGAGTGATTCTTAAAGCAGTGTCCTCTGGCCACTGAGAATCTGAAAAAAAACAAGGGTCACTGGCCACTGGCTTGTAATTGTGACTTGGGTGGCATAGAGGATTTGGGGAATTCTGATCTTGCTAGGTTTATATTTCAGGTAGTTGTAGGAAAGTAAAAGATTTATGGATTCTCTCCCTACCTCTTTATTATTTCCATTATTTTAGCCAATAAATAATTGTAGAAATTAGTTATCTAAGAAACAAGTTTTGATTTCTTAGGAATGTTTTAAAAATAGGTGTCCAACATAGTTAAAAAGTAGGAATTACTTGGTGACATTCCGCTAGGTGCTCCGTTTGCAAACAAATAAATCATCTTTGTGCCATTAACGAAAGTATAGACATACTAAGAAAACACATAGTAGAAATAACATTTGAAGTTTATCATTAAGGAGAATAAATCAGAAGTTAGTTGACATGGAAACGTTGTAATAAAACTGCACACGAGAGAATCTGAGGAAATAGGAGGACGCTTTGAAATGATAATTGTGTAATGCTCTGAACTGGTTGTTAATGCTGAGCCTTTTGGAGCAACTGCTTGTGTTAAAAATCTTCTGTTTAGTTATTTGAAAACTAATAAAGCTGCAGTTGATGAGTTTAATTTTTTGAAGTATAGTTGATTTACAATGTGGTAATTTCTGCTCTATAGCAAAGTGATTCAGTTATACATACATATATACGTTCTTGTTCATATTCTTTTCCATGATGGTTTATCACAGGCTATTGAATGTAGTTCCCTGTGCTCTATAGTAGGACCTTGTTGTTGATCCATTCTATACATAATAGTTTGCATCTGCTAGTCCCGAACTAGCATAGACCACAAGTCTTATCTCTATAGCTGATGACATTTTAGAATGGAAAGCAACCTAAGAATGCCTTATTGTTGCATGGAGACTGTATAAACTGAGGCATGGAGAAGTCTGAATAGAGGAGATACCTGATTCTGATTCATTGATCGTTCCACCTTGCCGGAGTGCAAAAATGTTAGTGAAAGATGTATGTCACTGATTCACATGGACCTTTTCCTCAGTTGGTTCACTGTGTCTAAACTTACGATGTATTCTTGTTTTTGACTTCATGAGTAGATCGTCTAGAACAGGTTTTCTCAACCTTGGCTCTGCTGACATTTTGGGCTGGATCGTTCTTTGCTGGAGGAGGGTGCTGTCCTGTGTGTTGTAGGATGTTTCGTAGTGTCCCTGGTCTCTACCCTCTGGACGACAGTAGCACTCCTCCCACACCTCACCCAGTTGTGACAACAAAAACTGTCTTCAGACTTTGCCAGATGTTCCCTGGAGGAGTGGGGGGAATTAGCCCCAAGCTGCTCTAGAGTACCCCTACATCACACAACTCAGTGCAGTGATGCTCCCTAGGGCTTCCGGGTCCCCGAAGGCTCGCAGAAGGGAAAATTCTCCCTGGTGGGGTGTTGGTTGGGTCTTCATCGCTTTACTTTAGATTTGTTCTTGTAAAGCAGTCTTCCCTGGTCTCATCCTTCTCAACGTTTCTTTCCATTTTGGAGGCAAACGTGGAAGACCCGATTGTCAAATTTGTAGGTAACACAGAGGTGGGAAGGGTGGCACCTACACGGGGCAGCGGAATCAGGACTCAGACAGCTCCCTGAGGCAGCTGGGTGCCATCGTCAGGAGAATATGGTCTACGCAAACTATTGTATATACGATGGATAAACAGCTGGGTCCTACTATAGAGCACAGGGACCTATATTCAACATCCTGTGATAAACTATAATGGAAAGGAATATGAAAAAGAATGTATATATATGTATAAGTGAATCACTTTGCTGTACTGCAGAAATTAAGACAACATGGTAAATCAACTATACTTCAATACAATTTAAAAAAAGGGAGAGAGAGAGAGAATATGGTCTAGAGCAGACCTGCTGAGGTTGGAATTCAGTCCTGGGTGCTAAGGGATCTTGGCACGTTAACTTAACTCATTTGTCAGTCTCTGCATCTGTAAAATGTCTGTAATATTAGCACCTACTTCATGGGATTGTGATAAAGATCAAGTGATTTAATATTTGTGAAAGGCTCAGAGTCTGGCACCGAAGAAGTGCTCTATATGAGTACTTGTTGAGTTTTTGTAAATCGTCAAATAATTGGCAGAAACCAGACAAAATGTAATGGGGGGGGGGAATGCCAGGTTTGCTATTGTGTTTAAAAATAGAACTTGTTTGGGGGTGTTTGTTTAATAGAGAAGTTCATGAGAAAAGGCCCTGAGAATTTAGTCATGGCTGGAACCTAATACAGGCGATCACGTGGGCAGATCCAGCAGGTCGCCATCCCGCCTTCTCTGCCTGTAGCAAATTGTTCCTGCAGGGCTGTGGAGTCAACTTTCAAGTCAGACACCACCGGACTCGGAAGTGTTGGGGGTAGTGGATGTGGCTGGAAGGAAACCGGGCATCATGTCCTGTGGAGAAGAGCTAAATGTATTGGGGCTTGGTCTGAGGACTGTTTAGCAGGGCCGGTGACAGACAGTGTCCATGATTTCAAGGTTGATGTTTGGCAGTGAGAGGTGTGTTCCTTATGCTTCAGAAGGCACACCTGGGAGTCCTGCTTGACACTCCCACGGGCAGGGAGTTTTGCATCTACCATAAGGCCATATTCTAGTAACAAGATGCATCTCTCCATAGATGCGCTGTGCTGTGAGCTGGCGTGAGCACCCAGGTACCAGTCATGGAGGAAGAGATGGAGTCTCTAGATTCCTGTTTTGAACGGGATGCCGGACTGAAACCTTTAAGATATCTCCCAGTATCAAGATTCAGTTGGTCTGTAAATGCTGAATTAACAAGTAGAATTTTTATGAGATGGTCAAAATCTCAAACAGTAGCAAAATGTTTATAATGAAACAACACAGTTCCTAGGCCTCCCCGCCCCTCCCTGTTCATAGGCCCACCCTTATTTCTGCTTTCAGTGCTTGGTGTATCTATAACAATAGTTTTAGAATCCTCATTCTGGAGGGTCGATAACATACTTTCCTTATTGTCCTACTCACTGCTTCTGACCCCTTTCCAACCCAGATTTACCAGCTTCTTGTATTAGTTATGTATTGGGTTGGCCAAAAAGTTCCTTCGGTTTTAAAGTAAAAATAAAAGACACGTTGTTCATTTTCACCAAGAGCTTTATCGCACAACGTATTCACCGATTTGTTCCACTGCCTTCTGCCATTTTTCAGGCAACTTCATAATTCCGTCTTCACAAAACTTTTTATCTTTTTGAGCAAGGAACTGTTCCGGGTGCCTTTTACAGTCTTCCAGGGAATTGAATTTTTTTCCATTAAGAGAATTTTGTAAAGACTGAAATCAATGGAAATCCGAAGGTGCAATGTCTGATGACTATGGCGGATGAATCAGAACTTCCCAGCCGAGCTGTAACAGTTTTTGCCTGGTCATCAAAGAAACACGCGGTCTTGCGTTATCCTGATGGAAGATTATGTGCTTTCTGTTGACTAATTCCAGATGCTTTTTGCAGAGTACTGCTTTTAGTTGGTCTAATTGGGAGCAGTACTTGCTGGAATTAATTGTTTCATTTTCCAGAAGGAGCTCGTAATAGAGGACTCCCTTCCACTCCCACCACATACACAGCATCACCTTCTCTGGATGAAGACCGGCCTTTGGTGTGGTTGGTGGTGGCGCATTTCGCTTGCCCCACGATCTCTTTCCGTTCCACATTGTCGTGCAGTGTCCACTTTTCATCGCCCGTCACAATTTGTTTTTAAAATGGAACGTTCTCGTTACGTTTAAGTAGAGAATCACGTGTGGAAATACGGCCAAGAAGGTTTTTTTCGCTTAACTTACGTGGAACCCAGACATCAAAGCGATGAACATAACCCAGCTGGTGCACGTGATTTTCAGTGCTCAATTTGGATATTCTGAGTCTGTCGGCTATCTCCCGCGTGGTATAACGTTCATTATTCTCCATTAATGTCTCCGTTTGATCTCTATCAACTTCAACTTGTCTGCCCAACCGTGGAGCATCGTCCAGCAAGAAATCTCCAGCACGAAACTTCACAAACCACTTTTGACCCTTTCGACCCGTCACAGCGCCTTCTCCATACGCTGCACAAATCTTTGTTTGCGTTTCAGTTGCGTTTTTACCTTTCTTGAAATAATAAAGCGTTATATGCCGAAAACGTTGCTCTTTTTTCTTCTATCTTCAATACGAAAACGGCTCCACAGAACTTCACCAATTTTGATAAGTGTTTTTTTAAATGCACGCTGATATGACAGCCGTCACCATGCGGTCTAACAAAATTGTTTCAAAGGGAGTTAAAGACAGCTAAGCACTATTAGACCCAGCTTACGGAAAAAACCAAAAGAACTTTTTGGCAAACCCAATAGCTCTGCATAACAAATGACCAAAGGCTCGGCACCTTGAAACGCTTGCATTTACTAAGGATTCCTTCTGGCAGGCCCTAATCCAATTCTCATCCGATACGGTTTCTTATTTTAGTAGGTCTGGGCTGGGGCCAGGGAATCTGCATTTACTGCAAGTTCCCAGAACACGCTACAATTCGAATAGCAGGGCTTTATAGTGAAGAGGAGGGCCCAGAAGCGCATGAAAAGATGGATGAGGAGAACAGTGTTTAAGGTTTATAACCGTAGTCACTTGGCTGGATGAGTCTGTGTCAGCAGGATGCCATTAGATTCCAACTTTGTTTCTCTCTGGTTCCTGCTTTGAATTTTTTTCCCACTCCTGGTGACCCCATAGCTCTTGTACTGAGCAGACATAAATTCAGATGTTTTTACTTAGTAGCAAAACTGCCATGTGTCACCCAAGTGAAGGCATCCTTTCCACCCTAGCTTGGCATTGACCAGGTTCAGCCCCTGCCAGGGAGCAGCGGGTCAGGGTCCGCTTCCTTACTGTTTTCCTGTCTTTACCCCCCATGCAGTAGGTCACTTGCCTTCTCAGACCTCATTCCATCCCTAGGCTGTTCTCTCAAGTGTGCGGGACCCTCTTTTTTTTTTTTTGCGACACGCGGGCCTCTCACTGCTGTGGCCTCTCCCGTTGCGGAGCACAGGCTCCGGACACGCAGGCTCAGCGGCCATGGCTCACGGGCCCAGCCGCTCCACGGCATGTGGGATCTTCCCGGACCGAGGCACGAACCCGTGTCCCCTGCATCGGCAGGCGGACTCTCAACCACTGCGCCACCAGGGAAGCCCCGGGACCCTCTTTTTGTTCTCTAAGATCTCACTTGATCCTTCTGCGCCAACCTACTGATTGCTTGTTAGGACACAAGTGACAAGTGTCTACCTGGGACTTCGTTTCTTGGCTCTTATGAGTAGGTGCCAGTGTTTCTTGGATTTTAATGATTTTTCTTCTTGGTTTACTGACAGATCCCTTCCTAAGAATGGTTGCATGGGACATAAGCTGTGTTCTTGTAAGTCTGAACATTTCTTTATTCGGTCTCTACACTTGACTAATGGTTTGACTGCATAGAATTTTAGGGTTTTTTCCAACATCAGAACTTTGAAGATACTCCCCCTCGTTTTTAAGGTGCCACATTAGATCATCACTTCTAGCATGTCTCAAAGATGGGCCAGGGTGAAGACTGTTTACTCATCTCCTCAGTAACTCATAAGCCCCTGTGATGCGGATGGAATTGTTTTCCTTCAGTTCTGGGAAAGTTAAAAAAAATTTCCTTGAAAATATCCTCTTCCATTTTCTGTTATTTGTTAGGAATTCCTATTAGTTTCATCTTCCGAATTCATCTTATCGTTGTGGTTTTACCATGTTCTTACTTTCCCAGTGTTCTCGTTTTCTGATTTTAAAAATTTCTTTCTGTGCCTTCCCTGGTGGCGCAGTGGTTGAGAGTCTGCCTGCCGATGCAGGGGACACGGGTTCGGGCCCTGGTCCGGGAGGATCCCACATGCCGCAGAGCGGCTGGGCCCGTGGGCCACAACTACTGAGCCTGCACGTCTGGAGCCTGTGCTCTGCAACAAGAGAGGCCGCGACAGTGAGAGGCCTGTGCACCGCGATGAAGAGTGGCCCCCGCTCGCTGCAACTAGAGAAAGCCCTCGCACAGAAATGAAGACCCAACACGGCCAAAAATAAATAAATAAAATAAAAAAAAATTTCTTTCTTATTAGCAGGATTTTGATTTTTGTTTTGAATGAAATGTTTTCTTAAATGTGTCTGAGAATGTTAATTTTCTTTTTTTCTTTTTCATCCCCCCCTCCCCATTCATCTTCATTTGTGTTGTGTTCAGTTTTCTCCCTTTTTTTTTTTAAATGAAAGCTTCTTTCTTTATTTTTGGCTGTGTTGGGTCTTCGTTTCTGTGCGAGGGCTTTCTCTAGTTGCGGCGAGCCGGGGCCACTCTTCATCCCGGTGCGCGGGCCTCTCACTGTCGTGGCCTCTCTTGTTGCAGAGCACAAGCTCCAGACGTGCAGGCTCAGTAGTTGTGGCTCACGGGCCTAGTTGCTCCGCGGCATGTGGGATCTTCCCAGACCAGGGCTCGAACTCGTGTTGCCTGCATTGGCAGGTGGGTTCTCAACCACTGCACCACCAGGGAAGCCCCAGTTTTTCTCTTTATCTTAGTCTTTCTCTTTCGTAGTCCAGGCTTTCCTCAAATGCCTCCTGATTCGTGCTTATCCCATTTCGCAGTAGAAAGGAGGCTGAAGGCCCCATGCATGTGGAAGGGGCTTATTGGCTGGCAGCTTCAATTTGGGTGGCAGGTGTTCCAGTGCTACAATTTGATACCCTTCCTAGCTGATTGAGTTCTTTGTTTAACTTTGTGGCAAGAACACTCTCTCCTCAGGAATGGATAGGTTTGGCTGCATGCTTTTCTGCCTAGAGAGAGAGAGAGAGAGAGAGAGAGAGAGAGAGAGAGTGTGTGTGTGTGTGTGTGTGTGTGTGTGTGTGAGACAAAGAGTGAGTATGCAAGTGTTTGTGTGCATGCATATGTGAGGGTGTGTGTGAGGGAACGTGTGTGTGCATGTGAGAGAGTGTGTGTGCGTATGCACCTGGGTGTGTGTGCTTGCTCTCCTGTTGTGTCTGCAGACCTTCACTCAGTCCCGGGGTTTGCTGCTTTTCCCTCCTTCCCTCCTTGGATCTACTCTTGCTCTGCAGCATCCTTGTTAGGACTTTCTTCGGTGCTGTGACGTACGGCTGGCCTGTCTCCTGTGTTCTCGTGCCCTCTGTAAATCTTCTGGGCTGTAGTCTCCTCTGCTCAGTTGTGTGACTAAATATTCCTCCAGTTGCTCTCTGTCTTGAGACCAGTGGTTCCTAACCAGGGCAGTGGTTCCCCCAGGGGATACTTGACAACATCTGGAGAGAAGTTTGGATTGTTTTAATTGGGGGTGAGGGGAAGATGCTCCTGGCGTCTAGTGGGTAGAGGTCAGAGATGCTGCTTAACCTGCCATGCTCAGGGCAGCCTCTACCACATGGATATCCGGTCCCAAATGTCAGCAGTGCTGTGGCTGAGAAACCCTGATCTAGAATCCTGTTGAAATTGCACATCTGTTAATAACTTAATACCGTAAAATTTTTGTTGCTGTGGATTTGTTATTTTTCGTCACTCATTTACCATCATCAGTTTAAAAAGTTGTAAGAGAGAAATAATATAAAGTCTGTGCTGTCTCCTTTCTTGAACTGGAAGCCTGAGAGCTGTGTTGTTAATTATTCCTGTTTGTATTGCTAAAAACAGGCACCGAGTTCCCTGACATAATCTAATAGCTCTGTCTTTAAATATATTTAAATGAACCAACCGGGACTTTATAAATTCCTCTTTCCTGCTCCTTATTTTTATTCTCATTCCCATTCTTCTTCCCCGCATATGGTAAGGTGAGACTTTTTGTATATGTCGGTATGGAAAATGCAGAGCTCAACCTGTCAAATAGAAAACTCCATTGAAATGCATCCCAGCTGCTGCCATCCAAGAAGAAAAGTGTTTGTTTGCAAAAATGTATACTTAATTCCAAACATTTTTGCAAATCATTTTTCACAAAGACATTTGGATATTATCTCAAATCATTTGTAATTAGAGACATTTGACCCCTAGTTTCCTGTTTTTTATAACTGCATTTTTTTTTCTTTCCACATTACTCCACAGAGGTAAACTTAGCCCTGCATTTTGTACAAGCCTCTCACTGCCCTGTACGTTCAGGGCTCCATACCTTACCAGTGACGGGCAGAGTGGAGTTCTGAGAGCTTCCTTGTCATAGCTGACGAAAGGGAAATTCCCTCTCTGGTGTGTCCTGTTTGGAACATGTGTTTCTTGTTTCTCTGGCATTTGGCAAGATAACATTATAAGATGGCAGGAGGCAGGACAGACATGCCGCAGTAAAAGTGTCCTAAGAAGACACTTAGTTCTAATTACTGCTTCACACAACACGGTTGAAGGCAGGAAGAGAAGTTAAGTTTGGTGCCGACAAGGAGGGTCACAGGGGACGGCAGGAGTGGCTTAGTTACCGCTGTTTGAACTTGGTGTTGCTCAGGAGGCATTAAGAGCACGAAGCGGAGGCGTCCAGGCCAGAGGGTGTGTTCCTCCAGCAGATCAGTTACTTTATTTCCGCCGCTTCGGGGTCACAGAAGCGACGCCGAGGCCCCAGTCTGCTGGCTCTTGTGACCAACTGTCGGATAAATCTGGATGTATCAACACAAGCTCATCTCGGGGAGCAGGGATGCAAAGCGGGAACTCACTCTAAAAAAAAAAAGTCCCACCTCTCACAGGCATAAATTATCCTTCTTTCCAGCTGTATTGAGATGTAACTGACATATAACAGTGTATATGTTTAAGGTGTCCAAACTTACATGGATTTGATACGTGTATATATTGCAGTGTGGTTGTCGCTGTGGGGTGAGCTGACGCCTCCATCACGTCACGTACTTCCCATTTTTTTTTGGTGGTCTCTTTTAAGATTTATTCTCTGAGCAACTTCCATGTATAGCACAGTACTGTTAACTATAAACACAGTGCCCAAAAGGCACAAATTCAACAGAACTATCATAAACTGAAACGTCCAGAAACCATGGGTGTATTTTAATGACCCGGGCAGGTTTGTACGTCAGTTGCAGTTGAAGGCACTTCAGGTAAGAGCTTTGGAAGAAGACAGGGTCTTCAGGGGGAACACCTTCACTGCCACGGGTAGAAATGGCACACAAAAGTAGAGAGCAACACAGCACCTAGATTTTCCCGATTTTGTGAGACTACCTGTAATTTTTTTTTTTTTTTTTGAGTTATGAAAAAAGCCTCTTCCCTTCCCCAAAGTCCTGGACCTTGTAATGTGAGCGTGGTTCCAAGATTATTTTGGCTTATGTCTCCCAGAGGATGAGCCCAAGAAAAAGGCTTATGCAGGACACTCTACTGGGGAGAGTAGCCCCCATGGGCAGGGGCAGAGACAGTGAGGGTCAGGCAAGAACACAGGGAAGGGACGCCCATGCAAGAATGATGTGTCACCTCGGCCACCAGGGCTGGGAGCTAGCTGATTCCTTCACTGAGACTGTCTGTGAAGTCATACGGGATGTTTTTCTGACCGTCCAGCCAGGGCAGGAAAGAGAGAAGCATTTGTCGATTGGCTCCAAACCCGCCCCGATCAAACATTTGCCCTTGTGGGACAACCACTTCCCTCCATCTTTGGGTCACACGGTGTGGGTTGTGAACTGACGCCCAGGCTGACTCATGCATGAGCCTCAAGAGAAGCTCTTAGAAGACAAGCAGGGGCCATAGGGCTGCGAGGAGGTGGGGAGGGGCTTCACGGAGCCGGTCAGAGCGTGCGCGGGACTGGGTGCTGCAGCAGTGGCTGGCCCAGGAGGCTGGTGAGGCCAAGAGCATCTGAAGTTGGTCCTGATAGGCATCCTCTTCTAGGACACCAAGGCTCAAGTGTGTTCGCCACCTGGGGAGCTGGCGTGCTCAGAACAGGCATGATTTTAATAATCAAGCAGGAATCTGAAGGGCAGCAGTGTGACCTGCAACAAGTATTAGTTCTTTCACGGTTACAGGAAAAATCTCGTATGACCCTATCTTGCCACATTTAAAAATAGTATCTTTGTTTTCTAGAACATGCTCTAGTTATTATAAAAACAAGAGGTCAGATCCAGAAGGGTCCTCTGTGCTGCGCACAGGGTACAGATTCTCCCTGCTGCCGTGAGGCTAGGAGTGGACACTGGGCTGAGGTGATCCTCCTGTGGGCCCCACCCACAGGCTTCTGCTTTGTTTCCTGGAGCATCGCGTGTGTTATGCGATGCAAATTTGCTTTCACGTATTAGAAAAGTGCTGGAGCTTTTTCTCCCCTCATTTTAGTATCTTTAAATGATGAAATAAATACACATATAAAATTGCAAGAGGATATTTCAAGACTAAAGCCCTTACCCCAAACCCTGGAGACTAGGGGCTTTTAGAACTCAAACTTTTCCAGATTTTGGAAAGGTGAAATACGGGCCTAAGCCATTGTGAATCCCATACCACCAGGGTCTGGAAACAGGCCATTACCAAACACATTCAGATCTCTGCAATGAAATGTACGAATATTCACACCGGCGCAGCCAATAAAGACTGTCATAGCTTCCCTCGTTTCATTTAGGTTGTTGCCGCCGTGTAAGTTTTGGTGCGAAAATTAAGAACAAACTTTTCACAATTGCAGGTAAGGACTGTGGACCTATATAGAAAACCTCTATACCCAGATGAAAGAATGAAAAAATGTCAACATTTTGACATATTTGCATAATGTCAAAAAGTTTTCTGGTTCAGTTCCCCGTCCTGCTTCTCTTGAGTTAACCATTGCTCTGAAGATTATGTGTGAATTCACGTGTGTTTGACACACATGTGTGTATCCAAAAACAGCATGCATTTTACAGAAATGCTGGAGGTATTTTTGTGGTTTACTTATGTCCCTCCTAAAAATAGATTGAGATCTATCCACATGGATTCCTGTCACTTTATTTATACTAACTGTCACACAGTAGCCTATTGTACAAATATTTTCAAAATTTTATTTATCCATTTGTCAAGAGGGTCTGAGGTTTGACCCTACTTTCACGCTAACAGGTTAGCTGCCACAGGTGCACGGATGCTGACAGGGGACACAAGTCTCCTGGGTCAGAGACAAAGGCTTCGCTCCTCACACACAGCAAGCAGCCTGAGCTTCATGTCTGCACCTGTTCTCCTTGGGGCGACCCAGAGGGACCCACGTGGATGCTGCACATGCAGTGGGTCTGTGTCACAGCTGAGGAGCCCTGGTCTTAGGAAATCCAAATCATTTACGATGGGCAGGAAGCATTCTGCCAAAACTGTGCTCCAGAGGGAGACGCAACCTCTATCTTCTGAGGCGATTCACTACACAGACACCCTTGAGAAGGCAGTCCAGAACAAAAGCCATCAGGACTTCTGCTGGCAGGACGTGCAGAAATTTGAGGGAGACCCATGGGGAATTGTCTCCCGTTCCACTTCTCTTATTGGCCCAGTTTTATTTTGTTGGCAGTTTTCTCTGTTACAGAGAGTGCTTAGTGAACATTTTTCTGTATGCTTCCTTGCCTGAGTTTCTTGGCGATGTGTGCCCAGGGCTGGAAGTTCTGAGCTCTGTGTGTGCACGTCTTGGGCTTCACTAGATGTTGCCAGCTTTCCTCTAAAGTGGTTGTAGGATGTTGTCTTCCTGCCAATGGTATATAAAAAGTCCACTTATTCATAATTGTCAAAAATTCATGGCAACCAAATTGCCCTTCAGTAGGTGAATGGATAAAAAAACTGTGGTTCATCCACACAGTGGAGTACTGTTCAGCAACATAAAGGTGAGCTATGGGGCTTCCCTGGTGGCGCAGTGGTTGAGAGTCCGCCTGCCGATGCAGGTCCGAAAAAAAAAAAAAAAAAAAGATGAGCTATGAAGCCATGACAAGCCATGGAGGAAGCTTCCACGCGTATTGCTAAGTGGACGAAGCCCATCTGAAAAGACTGTATGGTTCCAACTCTGTGACATTCTGGAGAAGGCAAAACCATAAAGACTGTAAAAAGATCGGTGGTTGCCAGGGGCTGGGGGGGGAGGGAGGGGTGAACAGGTGGAGTGCCGAGGATTTTCAGGGCAGTGAGACTCTTCTGTTTGGTACTGTACTGGTGGACACATGACATTGTGCCTTTGTCAAAACATAAAATGTACAACACAGAGAGTGAACCCCCCTGCAAACTATGGAATTCAGTTACTAATAATGTATTAATATCGGTTTGTCAG
Source organism: Neophocaena asiaeorientalis asiaeorientalis (assembly GCF_003031525.2). NCBI lineage: Eukaryota > Metazoa > Chordata > Mammalia > Artiodactyla > Phocoenidae > Neophocaena > Neophocaena asiaeorientalis. The sequence goes on along the minus strand of NW_020174373.1, from coordinate 5,243,206 downwards.
TTGTAACGAAAGTACCACACTAATGCAGGATGTTAACCGTGCAGGCGGGTTGTACAACGGAACTCTCTGTGCTTGCTGACATTTTTCTGTTAACCTAAAACTGCTCTCAGAAAAACTATTAGAAAAGTCCATTTCCCCCATCCTTGCCAGCGCTTTGAATGCCAAACTTACATTTTTGCACATACGATGGGCGTGGAATAGAATTTTAATGCTTTAATTTGTATTTTACTGATGGCTGCTGGGAGCACACCTTTTCATATCCTTTGCTTATTTTTTCTGTTTTTTAAAAAAATTGATTTGTACAAACTCTTTATATTCTCTTTTCAAGTTTTTCTTTGCACGTTTAGGACTTTAATACAACTGGAATTAATTTTTGTGCCTGCAGTAAGGGAGGAACTAAGTAGAGATCTGTCTGTCTGTCTGTCTACCTACCTAAGCTCTTTATGTAAATGAAGAGCCATTTATGAATGGCTCCTGGTATACCTATGTTGTCCCTTCAAGATCTGTTTATTTATCCCTGTACCACCTCCTTATTGTTCTAATTCCTAGAGATTTATAAACATGCTTGGTATGCAGTACGGCATGCCCTTCCTCCTTCCTTTCAAATTGTCTCCAAATGGCTATACCCAGGTCTTTATTCTTCCTTAGGCATTTTAGTATCAATTTGTCAAATTTCATTAAAACTCTCTTGGGTATTTGTGAAATCCAGTGAATTTATAGATCCATTTGGGGAGAATGGCATCTTTGCCAGATTGAGTTATCTTCCCATCACGTCGTGTACGGTTCTTTAGGCCTTCCTCTTAAAACATGTTCTTTTCGTTGTAAACTTTCTCAGTGAACACACACATGGTAAAATTGACTTTTTAATATGGAGAGTTGTAGTCATTCTAACACGTACATCGATTCATATAACCACCACGCCGATCAGGGTACGGAACAGTTTCATCGCGCCCCAGATGCCCTCATTGTGTCCCTTTGCAGTGACAGCCTCCTCTGCCCCCCAGGCCCTGCAACCACTGATCTGTTTTCCGATGTAATAGCTTTCTCTTGGAGAACGTTGTATAAATGAACTCATACGGTATGAAACCTCTTAAGACTGCCTTCTTTCACTCGTAATGCCTTTGCGATTGATCCACGTTGTGTGTACCAGGAGTTCATTGCAGTTTACTGCTGAGTACTGTTCCATTGTATAGATGTGCCCTGTTTTGTGTATTCATTCACCAGACGGACATTTCTGTTGTTTCCAGGTTTCGGTGGCTATAAACAGAGCTACTATATGCATATATGTAAGTTTTTATCTCTTGAGGGCTAAACACTTAGGAGTGAGATTGCTAGATCTTATTTTATGTCCATCTCATCTTCTCCGTATAGATCTTGTACTTCCATTATTTGATTTAAGCCTAGGTAACATACTCTTTGATGCTGTCGTGAATGGGATTATTGACATTATTTTTCCAGCTGATTTTTGCTGGCGTGTAGGAACCTTTCCATGTTTGCATTTTGATCTTGTATCCAAAAACCTTGCCAAAGTCTCTTATTAGTTCCAAGAGTTGGTTGGTAGATTCAGTTAGTACTTTTATGATGTGACAGGCGTACGTCTGCAAATTGCGAAAATGTTGTCTTCCATTAAAATATATATCTGTATTTACGTGTGCATATTTCTCGCTATCCAAAGGTAGATATTTATATGTTATATATTTGTGTACACACAAGCATATATACATATATATAGTATCTATATCTACATCTGTATATAATTTTTTAAAAAACCCTTAGCTCACTTTCTAAGGTTTGCAGAACAACATTGAACAGAAAAGGTGATGGCGGGTGTCCTTATCTTCCTTCTCCCTGAGTTAGCCAGTTATTGCACTGCTGTTCTGTTCTTTGCTGTAATTCTGTTTATAAGCTTACTGTCTTTTTTAGACGGTTATTCTGGATCCTCAGGCTGCTGTTGGCAACGTTTGTCTGCTGTCTCAGGTCCTTCCCTGCGGCGCGTTATTTTATTTTAGCTCACCTGCAGCAAGCTTTTTAAAAGTGTTTAATGGCGGTCCTGTGTGCCCTCTCTGGCTGGTGACACTGTCCCTCAGAGCAATATGATATTTGCTTCTGTGGGTCCCCCTTGAGATTTTATGTTAATTTCTTGGTTTCAGGTTCCAAACCAAGAAATGAATAAAGCTGAAGCCCAAGCACACTCAACATAGCAAAAGCCGAGGTTTCCGGTGCCTTGAGGGGACCGTTTCTCATGCTTGACACAGGCTGTGGACATGGCCAACCTGCTTGTCTCTCCGCCAGTGGGTAGTTTTTCCATCTCTCTTTTGGGGGAGGGGCAGACATCTAGGCTTCTGGCTTTCCCCTAAGAGGCCAGTGCTAGCTTTGTCACCTTGTGTAGCCTCAGGGCCATGCCTCCTGTTTTTCAGGCCACAGAACCCGCCATACCCGTGAACCCTCCACAGTCATCTTGTGACTGTCTCCGGTTCACCGCTGGAGCCTTGGTTGCATTTTCACCTCTGACACCTGGGTGTATTCCCCAACCAGTTCCCACTCTGCCCCCAAGCTGGTACAGGCATATATTTTCAACGTTGCAGTGTCTTTGCAGAAAGAGTGGTTGTTTGCTTCTGTGCCACCTCAGTCTGCTATAACGCCTGGGGTTCCCTTTTGCTTTCCCACGGGGCCCTCTTCTATATTAGTGACCACTGCAATGGCTATGTTGTAGATAAGGATAACAATGAAAAGATGTGGCTTTCTTTTTAATAACTTCCACGCATCTTTCAAGTCCTTTGGGAAGGGAGACGGGCTGTAGATCAATACCAGCTTCCTCTTACAGTCTGCACAGTGCTGGGGACACAACGGGGACACAGTGCCAATCGAGTGCCAAGTAGACGTTTTAGCTAACGGACGTAAATTTCTCCTTAGCTTTAGAGGAAGTTTGCTCTTAGGGATTCTCACGACGGAGGAAGGTGGACCACTTTGTTTCTGAATGCAGATACTGCCATCGCCCCAGCTGAAGCCTCTTTTGGTTAATGTACTCCACGTGGCTCTTGGGTTGCTAAGCCCTCCTGAGGATTTAGATCTGATCATGATTGGTGTCGGTTTCATTTTTGAGAATGAAAGCACGTTATTTTAATTATCTGTGAAGGATCTTTTATTTTTATTTCAGACGTCTCTCTCTTTTCCTTTTAAGTGACATTTCTGTCTTCAGCGCTGTTTGTTACTTAGATGTCCTATGGACTTGGATGGCTTCTAGGCTGGCTTTTCCTTTAAAGTAATGATTAATCAAGTCTCCGTCCCAGAGGCATTTGTCAAGATTACACTATATATAGTCATTATCTATTTATCATCTCTCTGTCATCTCTCTCTATCATCTATCAATCTACTCACCCATTCATCTCTCAGTCACCCATCTCCTTTCTAGATCTTTATTCAGTTATGTAATTAACAGACGAACATTTTTAGGTTTGGGTCAGAAAATGATCACCTGTATACAAATTATTTCTAGAATTTCATATCTCAGCGCTTGAGACCTGCGTCTGTATATTGATGTTAAGGTTTACCTTTACAGCTGTATTTATGTTTCCGTATATCCTTACACAGACACGCTCCTGAAGCACAGTGTTTCTGCAGCGTATTATACTGGGTCCAAACTGACTTATATTAGGTTTTTTCATTAGTTCTAAGACTAAAGGATCTGAGTCAGAGTTGGGATTTGCTTTCCCTACCCTCCACTTTTTAAAAAGCCTCATCAGGCTGGGAGGACCTGATGGCCTGCTCACCCCCTACACGGCAGGGAAGTTCTGTGTGTTATAAGTGGGATAACGGACAAGAAGGTCCTCAGCCCTGGAACGGGTGCACAGTGCAGCTTGAGAAACGCCCCTTCTTATTATTACGTTCTTATCCATCATTCTCTCCTCTTCTTGTGTGCTGTTTCCACGATGGATTCTGGTACCCTGCCTGGCGCATACTAGGGACGAATGAAAGAAGGCTGTTTGAAATCTGTCCCTCTTACTTTAGAGAGCAGACAAAGGAGAACAGGTTTCTCAGCGGGTCTTTCTTTCACTGCTCGGTTCTCACACAGTTCCCCTCCATAATGCCTGCGTTGATTGTACCTGGTGGCATGTCCCACGTGCTAACGATAAGACGAGGATAAGTATTCTCCTAAACCTTCTTAGCCCTGGATGGAGACGGACGCAGACAGTAAAGGCTACAGGGAGAAGCAGTGTCTCCCGCGGGCGGGGGTCACGTAGGGCCTGGCGGAGGGTTGAGGGCAGAAGTCTGTGCTTTTCCAGTTGGAAGCTCCACGGTAAGGCCGTGCTTCTCAGGCTCTCTGTGCTGAAGGAATGGGTTTGGTTGGTTGTTTTGTTTTTCGCTTTCCAATCCATCCCACGACCTTCCTGCAAGACTGATAACGTTGGAACTGGTCTGTACCCTGTTCAGCAAGGTGAGTACACGTAATTGGATGTTGTGACAAGGTCAGTTCCTGTAAAAGATATCAACATTTACTGTCACTTTCTATGTTTGCCCCGTCACGGCCCGGGAACAAGTATGTGTGGATCGGTCGGTTTGGAGACCAGGCTTTTTGAGTAGCGGTGTGATGGTCAATGAACGTGATCACCACCTCCTGCCTATTGTGACACCTGTTGGACTGCTGTGATGACTGAGAATGCTTATTTGTTCATCTGTTCATACGATGAATACCTTACCGACGGTTTATTACATATCGCTGATGTTGCACGAGCTTGGGGAACAGAGTGAACAGTTCTGCAAAAACCCCTGCTTTGGTAGACCTTTCCTGCCAAGCCCTGCTGGAGAGGGTTTACAAAGAGTATACGAAGCCCAAGGTGAGACTGAGAGGGCATCATCATTGAAGTTCAGCAAACGTTTGCGGAGGGTCCACCCTGTGCCCGAGGGGCTGCCGCCGTGCTCTTTGCCACGAGGGGGTTTAACTTCTGACGGGGGTCAGTGGGCTGGACAGTGGGGTGACCCACACTCAACCCTCAAATGGAGGGCTGCACGGGGAACGTTCTGGAAATACTGAGAGCTGTGGTCACGCAGAGGATTCCTTGTTTCTGCCAGGTTAACAAAAGCAGGCTTCAGGGAACGTTTGAGCTGACCTCTCAGAAACAGTAAGGGAGATGACAGGTCCAAGTGTCAGCTGGGGAGGGGGTAGGGGGGAATCCCGACTGGAGGGCGGCCTTGAGGTGAGAGGAACAGGGTGGTGAGCGCACGCTGCACTTCGGCAGTGGTGAGTAATCCCATGGGGCTGATGTTTGGGTAAGTGACAATACGGAGGCTGATGTTGGGAAGTAGGATTGGCTGATGCCTTGGGTACTGATGTGGGTGAGCCTTGAAAACTCTGGGCTCTGTTCTGTAATCCAGAACAGGCACAGATGGCGCTGGAGCAGAAGACATGAGAACAAAAAGGTAAGACAAGGCTCCGGTGCCCAGGCTGCTGTGCCCTCGAGAGGACGGTGAAGGCTGGAAAGGAGGCAGCGGGGCTGAGGCTGGAGGGGAGGTGACGAGCGTGTGGGGCAGTGAGGGATCCCGTGACAGAGGACAGGACTGCACACCTTGCCCCGCCGTTTCTAACCCGAGCGACGTCGTCCCGGGATTGCACCTGGAGGGCCAGAAGAGATGTTTTGAATGGAAGGGATGGTACCAACAGGCGGTTGGGACTGGGTCTGTGACTCGGGAGAGCAGCGCTGTGAGGGAGAGGCCTGCAGCCTCCACCTTCAGCTCCTGCCCTGTCCTTAGTAAGACCTGCCCTGTGGAAAGCGAGGAGGGCATGCTGCTCAGCGGGGGGCTGGGGACCGCTGCAGCCTAACTCCTCAGTCACGGGACTTTGTCTGCATGTGAGCACAGCCACAGGGCCTCCCGGGAGGAGGCTGCTGCTGCTGCTTTGTCGGGAGGGAAGGGGAGGCCTTGTGACATTGCTGCCGGGAGCCCCTCAGAGCTCTCCCTCCCTGAGGGTTCCCTCAAGCCCGCCCGCACCCCTGCACATACTCACCTCCTTCAGGAAACTCGGCGAAGGCACCCCTGCAAACGCCCTCTCCGTCCCTGACTGAATCCCCAGCCCACCCCCACCTTCAGTCTGGTTTGCTCTGTGTGATGTCACCGTACCTTTAAATCATGTCACCTTTCTTCAAAATGGAGTAGACGAGTAGAACTCATTGCCATGGTTGAGAGGGACTTTTTGTGCAGGTAAGAGGGAATTGCGGGATATGCAGTCTCAGAGCACTGGGTAAAAGAGAGCTAGAAGATGAGGGCTTTGCAAGCTGTGGTCAAGAAGTGGTATAGGTAGTAGAACAGGTATCTAAGCGCGCCAAGCCCAGCCCTCATGTAGCCTTCCCTGTGTCAGGCCCTACCGTGAGTGGTTTACCTGTTTTAACTCCTTAAATCCTCATGGGAAAAGTGACATCACTATGCCTGTATCACAGAGGGAGCTGAAGAACAGAGAGGCTGTGTACCTTGCCCAAGATCACACAGCTAGTATGTGGTAGAGCAGTGATTTTAACCTACTCTTCTTTGTTATGGTGTGCCATTGCTCAAGTTAAGCAACAGAAAGCTTCTCAGAAGAAAATGTCTAGTATTAATTGAGTGTAATTTTTTTTAAAAAATAGGAAGAGAAAAAAAAATAGGAAGAGACATTAGGGAGTGGTAGAGCAGAATAGAAGTTTGAGGATGAGAACAGAAAAGGAGGAATTTGTATTAAAAATAAGTCTATCATCTCTGGTGTGTTCCTGAGTCTGTGTTATGCAATGTCTTTGCAAGTAGGACAGGAACTTGAACTCATAAAAATAAAAGCTTGTAGAGTTTAACCAGGGCAAGGCTTTTTTATTGACCTCGTGGGGCTTTGCTCGGCGGGGAATGGCTACACTCCTTCTACTCTTGTTCTCAGAATCAGGGTCCCACGGAGACCTTGTTTCCCCGAGTATGAGTTTACTGGAAGTGATTAGGTGATGCCTGCACCCTAAAACCTAAAAATATGCGTCAGTAGAACTCGAGGTTTAACAAATTCTGCATTTCCTTTCTATTCCCGCTGGGGGACATTCCTGGGGAATGGCACTGCTGGCAGGTGTGAGTGTGACATGACACTCGCAGGAGCTGGGGTCTGGATGAATGGAGGGCACAGGAGGGCCACAGGGGTGATGGCGCTGGTCTAGTGAATCTCAGCAGGAGCTGTAAAGAGTTCCTAGAATGCCCACGTCATGATCAACGACTTTGGTTGCTTTACGCTTGTGGGGAGAGAGGTTCAGTATAAGGAGAGCCTTGAATTCTTTTTCGTTAGTTTTCAGATGTGAATTGACCTAAGTATTAAAGGAAGCAACGTATGAAAGAAAACGGCACAAAGTCTCGCACTGTGTTTCTACAGTAAAGTCTACTGCAGTTTCTCAGAACCCAGAAGAATCTTATCTCTGTTGAAGGGTTGTTTCTTACCATGACGCCCTTGGTTTAGGGTCACGGAGGATATGATGAGCAAGCCGATGAGTCAGGAATGTGTTCTCAACCCTGAGAAGATTTTCAGAGAGAAAAGTCAGTAGTTGAGTGTGTGTGTGTGTGTGTGTGTGTGCGTGTGTGCGCGTGTGCGCGCGTGTGTAAAAAAAGAGCCAATTTCTGCTTCTGATTTTCTATTTTATAAGGAAACACAAGATATGAGTAAAAACAGATATTACAGAGAGAGAGAGGGAAATCCGAACATAATCCAGATTTAAAAGGATGTTGTTGCAGGGATGATTTTATAAGCCTAAGAGCCCTTGAAACATCAGCTATGAAAAATAAATGAATATAACCGTCTTTCAAGTTACGCCTTCTTAACTTTGACTAACTGCTTTCTAAAAATGTATTCTGTGCTATGGCCACATCAGACAAGCTCTACTACAATGTTTGCGAACGTACAGAGCATCAGTCAGACTGTAGACCACTTGAGCATGTGGGTATATGGGAGTGGAATGCAAAGCATTTCCCTTGAACAACAGACGGAGAAATCCAAAACTAGTTAACTGTGACCCCGGCCAGCCTTCAAATATGTTAGCCTAGGAAAGATTTCTTGATGTTTTCCTCTTGTTATTAACTTCTTGGTATATTCTATCACTATTCATTTTCTAGTATGTCAGCCTTTATTTATCTATAAGAACATTTTCACATAAATTTTATTTCCTCCAAGGATGACAAAGAAGAACCTTGTATGAAATGAAGTTCATGTGAGTTAGAGCCTCCAAAAAGTAGAACCAATTTTCCTTTGCTACAGAGTGTCTGGTAATAAGTTCAACACTTTAAAAACTGTAGTAACTTTCTCAGGTGAAGAAATGTAGTAAATCTAGTGAAAATCAGATTAAAGGTACTGGGCCATGCATACTTGAAGATACAAAAGATGGATGATGAAGTAGCTACAGTGGCTGAACCCACATGGTATTTTGGGAACTAAAAGTATATACGTCAGTGGTGGATAACTAAAAGTTAATACAATGTTACAACATAGCAGGCAATTGGAGATCTAAATTAATATCACCTGGATAAGGTTAGGTTTAAATATGTGAGACAATACAGTGCAATGCGAAAAGAACAAAGAAAGAACAAAAATGGGAATTCTTCACCCACATAAGAAAATGTATACTGAAGAAGGGCAAGTAGAAATTGGGACATAACAAAGGATGAATAAAATAAATGCAAATCTGTAAAAACTTATACAGAAATATGAGTATGGGGAGAGTAAACAAACTTTTTTTTTCCTGAAAAGTGATTTAAAGGAAATCTTCCTAAAGGTCAACTCTGCATAGGTGATGTCATAAGATACTGATGCTCAGTGAATCTGCTTGTGCCCAAGAAATTTCCAGCCAGGAAAAATCACTTTGGGGCAGAGATGGGGTGTGGTCAGAAGGTGGGTTTTATATTTTATAGAAAATACAAGGGCTTGAAGGAGGTATAAACATCATAGGCATGTTGAAGAGTGGGGAAGTGACATCCCAGGTGAGGAAAGTGGTGAGGCAAGGGCTGGGGACAGGAATGGTCTGAATAATCCAACATGAAACACTACATTGGACAGATCTTACAAGGCTCTTTTCTGGAAGCTGGAAAGGAGTCTGGCAGAGAGCAGAAAGTAACAACAGAGGGACTCTTTTGAAGTGTATCAGTTATCCAGTGCTGTGTAACAAATGTCCCCTAAATTTAGGGGCTTTTTCTCAAATTTCTGTGTCGAGAGTTTGGGCGTGACTTTGCTGGCTCCTTTGCTTCAGGCTGTCTCACAGGCTGCAGTCATGCTGTTGGTCATCTTCACACTTGCCTGGAGAAGGGTCAGCTCGAGACTTACTCACGTGGTTGTGGGCAGGATTCATTTTCTTGCAGGCTTACAGGATTGAGGGCCTCGGTGCCTTGCTCGCTGCTGTCTGGAAGTGGCGCCAGGTCCTTGTGATATGGGGTGCTCCACAGGGCAGCTCATCACACGACAGCTTGCTTCCCCAGAGTGAGCAAATGAGAAGATCCAGAGAGAGGGCAAACAAGGTGGAAATCACAGTTTGTTTTTTGTTTTTTTTTTGGTAACAGCTTTAATGAAATATAATTTATATGCCATACTGTTTACCCATTCAGTTTGTACAATTTAATAGCTTTTAGTGTGTTTGAAGATTTGTGCAACCATCACCTCAGTCAGTGTTAGAACGTTTTCATCACTCTCCAAAGAAACCCCACACCTTGTAGCCACCACCCAACCTTCCAGCCCTAGGCAAACGCGTAATCCACTTGCAGTCTGTATAGACTGGTCACAGACTTTTATAACCTAGTTCCAGAAGTTACATCCCTTCACTTTTGCCATATTCAGTTGCTTAAAAATGAGTCATTATGTCTTGGGCTTCCCTGGTGGTGCAGTGGTTAAGAATCCACCTGCCAGTGCAGGGGACACGGGTTTGAGCCCTGATCCGGGAATATCCCACATGCCGCAGAGCAACTAAGCCTGTGCGCCACAGCTGCTGAGCCTGCGCTCTAGACCCTGCATGACACGACTACTGAAGCCTACACACCTAGAGCCCGTGCTCCGCATCAAGAGAAGCCACTGCAATGAGAAGCCCATGCACTGCTGCAAAGAGTAGCCCCAGCTCACCGCAACTAGAGAAAGCCCACGCTCGACAGAGACCCAGTGCAGCCAAAAAAATAAATAAGTAATAAATAAATTTTTAAAAATGAGTCATTAGGTCTCACTGTAAAGATGAAAGGATTCTCTGTGGCTCATAGGAGTGTCTTGTGAACAAGGCAGCTTGAAACCAGATATGGCAAGACTTGGAAGGGGCTTGATTCTCCTGCAGTCACCTTCCACCTGATGTGACTTTGCCCTTCTGGGTGTGCTCTGCCTGGCTAGAGTAACTCAGAACTTGCAGGGCCCCCAGAACTGAATTTAGCAGTCCAGAAATCTGGTGTCCAGGGCAGATCACATTTTGATTCTTAGCTTTTTAAATGTAGACATTGCACTAACTAGCATAGTTTGAGGCTGTGGTGGTTTAGTTTTTCCCTGAGATTCTCCAGAATCTAGTTGCATGAGAGTCTCTGTGAAACTCCTGTCCACTCTTTGATATTCCAAATACACACTGACATCCTGAAAGCTCATAGTAAAGAAACTCACTTAACCTCATCCAACCGTGTCTTTTCCACATGTATTTGACCATGAGATACTTTTTCCCACTCGTTGCCATCTATTAACATTGTGGGGTACAGATGCTACACAGAACATTCTCGAAGGAGTAAAAAAAAAAAAAGCCATTGTAACTCTCAGTAACTCTCTGGCTCTTGTTCATACTGGGCATTGAGACAGCTAGAACGGTTGGTGTTTATCACAAGGAGGATGTTATGCCAGGGATTTCTCAAGTTGCGCTTTCCCAGGTGAGGTTTTGAGCCTTTGTGGAGAAGCTTACTTTGATCTGTTAAATATTATCAGGTTAAAGATCGACCACGTGCAAGTCAGCATGTGATACTGATGCTCAGTTATGTCAACGGCTGCCCACTGGTTAAGCTTTAGGGATGATGTTGAATTTTCAGTCTGTGATTCAGTTCATGGACCTGTGTTTCCAAAATAGCCAGTCCACAAACCCTTCAAAATATTAGTTTTAATATTGAGCAGGCCAGTGCTGAGTGCTTTGTCTTAACTGCCAGATGCCACTTTTCAGATTAACATCCATCTCACTTCAGTTGACGTGCTTCCGGGTACAGCAGTTAAGAAAAAAGAGCACCTGAACACGTTACGTCAGATAATATTTCTTCCTTTTCTCCATAAGGAACATCTCTCTGAACTAGCTTACAGTCAAAGGGGACCATAATTTCAACATTTTCTCCAAAAAGCTGTCAAAGGAATGGGTTGGGCTGAAAGGAATGGTATTAGAAAACCAATACTAAGTCCTGGTAATCCACACAACATTTTCTAGGAGCTTACAAAACCTGCCTAATGTATTTTAGATTTTGGAGGAGGATTAATAATCAATGCATGAGTCTTTGGCTTTGAGTCTACTTGCTCTCCTTTTTTAGAGTTGGTCCACTTTTGGAAACTTGCCTGTATTCCAGGATTACAAAGGCTGGTTCTTTGTAGTTCCTGGGGTGCACTGTTCCAGGGAAGTCCATTGGACTTAGAATATTCGCCTGAGTCTAGAATGTGGAACTAAGTTTAAATTAGATTGTTTCCTTTACTGTCCTTGGTTTTGGTGCCATCTTAACGATGTTATTCCTTCCTTTCTAGCTATGGTGGGCTGAATGCTAAACCAGCCCCTGAGATTGCCGTATCCTATAGGACATGCCCTGTATGCTTCTCTCCCCTTGGGTGTGGGTGGGACCTGTGAATGTGATGAATGCCATTCCCTTGATTAGGGTATACCTCACAGGGCATAGATGATGGGATGGCACCCCATGATTATGTTATATAAGACCCCATTGGAGCAGACCGGAGAGAGAGACTCCTGCTGCCATTGAAGAAATAAGCTCCCCTGTTATGAGAGGGTCACGTGGCTAGTGCCTGGGCAGACTCTAGGAGCTGACAGCCAGTGAGAAAATGGGGACCTCAGTCCTACAACTGCCAGGAACTGAATTCTCTCAGCAACCACATGAGCTTGGGAGAGGACCTCTGTCTCCACACAGCACAGGCCACTGACCCGTTGATGAAAAGCCTTGTGGAAGTGTGAGTACTGGGCCCTGTGAAGCCATGCCTGGACTCCTGACCCACAGAGACTGAGCTAATGACTGTGTGTTGTTTGAAGACACGAAGTTTGTGGTAACTTGTTCCAGAGCAGTAGATAACACACACCAGGTTAAAAACATTCTCGCAAATACCACACACTCGCTCGCTTCATCTGACAGTGTTGTGTCTGCACCACGCAAGACATCTGTTCCTACTGGGTCCGATTCTTCTCCGCCCATACTTAGCAAAGCTTTTGAGGTTGACCTGGGGACACTCTAGAAGCCTTAGCGCCTTGGGGGCTTTACCCTTCTCAGTTCAATTTCCACACTCCTCCTTCCAGCTTTTCTTCACATTCCTTTAAAATCCGAGCTCATTAAAGGGTTGTCTCCGCAACCACAGCAGGGGTGTTACCCTCTCTACTCATTAGGTTCATTTGCAATACTGCTGTTGAAAGCGTCCTTCAAGGCTGCCATGCGCGTCTTTCTTCCCTGAATTAGCATTTGCAGTGTTGCCCCAGAGTTTTTCTAGTTGCTGCAGTTTTTAGTAGCTGCTAAAGCTTAGCAAAGGAGCAGAGGACGCTCGGAAGGGAAGCACGTCGGTAGACTGAACTGAGAGCCGTGTACCCTGTCCCCCACCATGTCCACACACTGCATCCGGTTGGGCAGTGGTCAGGGGAGTTTCTCCAGGTGAATTAAAGGGGCGTCTTCCAAGGGGAATCCCAAGGCCAGTAGGACCTTCACCTGTGAGGTCAGTGGGGCTGGGACTCCACACATATTACAGCCACCTACCACTGGACACCAGAATTCTGTGCTTGAAAAGTCAAAGATCTGCGTGTAATAACTAGCAGGGAGCCTAAAACGCAACAGAAATGTAGCCTTGGTAAATGTGAACATTCTCTGAAGATTGGGTGCTGAAGGTTAATGGACCTTCTGCTGAGAAAATATCCACCAGCGAGACATCTGCTGCGTGTGCCTGCGTTATGCTGGCTTCCTCACTGCGATGGCTGTGAGATCTGCCTGCTGAGTGCGCAACTGGTCTCCTTGCTAGAGGGGAAGGGAAGTCAGTTCCTTGCTTGTAAATAAGAATGCAGTTTCCCTAGCCAGGAAGGATACCCAATCTAAGAGGGAAGAACAGAAAAGAAAAAAGACTTGGAAGAGTCAGGGGGTTGTCAGATCTCGTGCAGAGATGATGAAGAGCAGAAGACCGTTGCAGAGAAGCAAATCTCAGCGAGGAGAAACTCCCTGTCAGGCTGGCATAGACATACAGAAAGCTCCGCCTACAGGGACGTGTTGGCATCTACTGAGAAGTCACCCACGTGTGCCTAGAAAATTGCAGACCTGTTACCAGCTGATGAACGAAAAGATGGCTTGGTTAGGGGTCCTGTTGTAAGTCTGGGGGTGCCCTTGTAGAGCTAGGCGTTGGCAATTTTAATCCAGGTTTGACATAAAGTAGTGTGGTTGCCTAAGCCACCTTCTGCAAAACGTAAAGCCCCACAGATAAGGCTAAGAGATGGTGCCTGTTAACCCAAGTACAGTAGCCTGTCAAAGGAAAAGATTAACTTGTCTTCTTCTGTAGCACGGAGTTTCTGAACATCGTTTGTTTTGTAGAGCACAATTTTACAACCATTTTCTTTATTGGATTACTTTTCTCGGAGGCGGACAGGTTTCTCACTATAATGTAATCTCCATGAGGGCGTGTTGTGGGTGTCACTTGTCCAGCACCGCGGGCCCAGCACCTAACCCGGTTCTCGGCCCAATAGCTTTTCCTTAAACGTGTGTTTAATAAATGGAGAGAGGAGACTTGATTGTTTAGAAAAGTTTTTAAAATTTTATTTTCAGTCCTCCTTCTTCCCTGCCTCCTCCCGTTTCTCCCTTCTCTCCTTCCATTCTTCCTCTCCTCTCTATCCGTGTAACACCTGACAGTCCCCTGTAGGGTTCAGTGGTCCTTGGAATGCTGCGTGGAAGTCAGTGCTGTAGCGGGCTCTGCCAGAGCCTCCCACACCCCCAGCAGCTCCCCGTTTCTGCTGAGTCATACGAGCCCAGGTGACATTACCAGAAGGGATCTGCAATGCATGGCTTGTCACTTTGAATTTCTGCTTCCAACACTCAAGGACTTGGAGCCACATTTCTGTGTTTTCTATTTGGATATTGTGGTTGTTAGAAGCAAGTGGAGATTTGGTGGGCGGAGCTCTAAGATGGTCCCAGAGATTGCCACCCCTTGGTGTATATTTACTCTGTGTGATACCCTACCTTGACCATGGGCAGAGCGTTTGAATGTGATGGACCATCACGTCCATGTTTAGGTCACCAATCAGTTGACTATGAATTCATCAAAAGTCGGGTTGTGATATGACGGTTCTGCCCAGCGAGCGGCTGTCTTCCGGGTGGGGTCCTGGAAACCTTTTGCCATTCTGGTAGAGAGAGAGAGTCCATGGAGTGCCCTTCCCCCTTCCTGCGTGGATGTCTGGGTGTATGTCAACCATTGTGACCGTGAGGCCACAACCTTGAGAGACAAAACCAGATGCTGAGGGTAGAGGGTCAGATATGGAAAGAACAGAGGTACCTGCAGGCATCAGTGAGCAGATGTACCAGCGCTTGGCCACCCACCTCCTGACGTCTTGTTTTGTGAGAAAAATAAGCCCTTATTGTTCAAGCTGTTGCTTTCTCGTCACTGTGTGTTCTCATCCAAACACAGACCTTGGGGCTATGAGATACCTGTAGTTTCTCCTACTGAGGGAAGAAGGTTGGTGGTTGTTAAATCTCTAGAAATAATGAATAACAGCAAAAAAAATTCATCCAAGATTTAGCATTTATCAAAGCAAGAATATGTGTTGCTCTCTAAGAAATGTAGTTTTAAGGGAGTCATACTTTATTTCTTAAAAAAGAGAATTGAAAGTAGTTTTCCTTTCCTAACTGCACTCTGGTATCTGATTTCTGATCAAACCAGTTGCTTTTATTTATATTTTTAATGTACATAACATATTTTTAATGTACATAACATTTTTAATGTACATAACATTAGGACTACTTGTGAACGTGCTGCCTGTAATGGAATTTTATTCTACGTAAATGATATCTAGTTAGTTACACAGATTCTTGTCAGGGTAATCACACAGGGGGAAATAAAGCTGTCCATGCTCCTAAATTTTGAGAATTACAGTCATTTGGGATTACTATTATTTTCAATTATGTCAATGAAAAAAATAAGTCTAAAAAATATTGTATGCTGGGATGATTTTGTGGTCTGCTTCAAGGCTACCATCTCTAGTAGAAAAAACAATCAGTGAGATGAAAAGAGATACCATGATAAATATTTTTGATTCTCTAGTAGCTGAAAGATAACTTGGAGAAGTTCATAGGAGAGAGGTAGAAATGATTAAATAAATTCAAGGACTGACATATGATGGAAGATGAAAAAGATCCAGTAATGTGTCTTGTGGGGCTGTAACTCAGCATGACACAACAGTCTATAATTACGTGAAAGGCAATACCTGGGAGAGACAGAAATAAAAAAAATAGCACTTTATTTGGTTTTGATGCATCTGGACAAAACTCTCATTCATTTCTTCAATAAATATTTACTGAGTGCCTAGTGTGGGAAGGCATTACTTTCAGCATGAAGATATGAGGAAGACTGACTCCGTCCTTGCCCTGAAGGTGTCACTCACAATCTGGTGAATGAGTCAGAGAAATGAAAAGGCAATACAAATGGAGGGCGGAGGAGGAGGCAGAGGCACTGGGAGCCTAACTCAGCCTGGGGGTGTCACGGAAGACCACAGCGGGGAGTGATGCTGAGTGGGGTCCTGATGAGCTAGGATGAACTAGCTATATGGGAGAAGGGAAAGCATAAGGTGGTCAGGGCATATGAAATAACTCATGCAGGTGGACCCAGGGGCACGGTGCCTTAGGGAAATTGCAAGCAGCCCACAAAGGCTGGAGAAGGGTGCTTGTGGGTAGGTAGCAGGACATACCCTGGGGAAAAGCAAAGGGAAAATTAATAAAGAAACTTGCAAATGATGGTAAGTCGTTAAATACTTGGAGCTCGGAAATCGCATGATCAGAACGTCAGTTCTGGATAGACCACTCATCTAAACGTGGATTCTAGGGTACCTAGACTAAAATCTGAGACACTAGATGGAAGGCAAGATTTGCTTGGTACCAGGCATAGTGTGGCTGGAGATGAATGGATGGATTAGAGAGGTTTTTGCTGAGTAATTGGATGAGGAGTGAGGGATGAACAAGAGCTTAGCAGCAGACCCAGTGTGGATGGTGATCCATTTTGACACCTGTTTTTTGAGTTCATTTTTGAGCATAATGAGTTTGACGTGAACACATCCATGGTGCAGTTGTAATTTATGGCCCTATGGCTCCGTAAGAGACTGGGATGGGATATATATTTGAGAGCTATCAGCATATAGAATGGATGAAAGCTCTCATGGAAAGTACCCAGAGTGAGAAGTAAAGAGGTTAAAGAGAGGATGCTCAAGATCACCAACACTGAAGGGATGGGGGAAGGAAGAAGAGCACATACAGGAGACGGAAGAGGAGTGCCAGGGAGGGAAGAGATTTAGGGAGCCGTGATTCATGTCATGAGCAGAGAGCAGAATTTTAAAGAGGAAGAGATCCATACCATAAAAAGGGACCTTGCCAGCAACACTGGCATTGGGATATTGGGGGTGGAAGTTGGTGTGAAGATTGTTAGGTTCAGGGTAAAGTGAACTTATTTTTTTTGTTGCAAATTCACACTGTCAACTTACCATGTTATCACTCTCTCTGACTGCTGAAAACATTCTGGGGCTAAGTAAGCAGGTGTATATATGAGGCAAATCTGAATGTGTCTTAGGAGTGGTGAGACGGTTCACAACACTTCTTTTTTTGTGTCCTTTCACAACCTTTTTTTCAGCTGTAATCTGCATAGCATTACATTTACCCGTTTTAAGTGCAGTTCAATGATTTTTTTTAGTAAATTTGCTGAGCTGTGCAGCCATCACTAAAATTCATTTAAAACATTCCCGTCACCCTACTACAAACCCCCTTACTAGTTGACAGTTACTCCACATTTCCCCGCCTCAGCCCTAGGTTACCACTAATCCACTTTCCTACCTCTTGGACTTGCCTGTTCTGGAATTTCATGTAAGTGGGATCATATCAGTACAACATGTGGACTTCTGTGGCTGGCTCCTTTCACTGACCATAATGTTTTAAAGCTTCACCCGTGTTGTAGCTTGTGTCAGTACTTTGTTTCTATTTACCGCTTTTGACCAGGTGTTAACTGGTTTTGACCCTTGGAATCCAGAGCTGGATAGAGGTGGAGTTCACCACTCTCCACTGCACTGCTGTCTTGTCTTCCCCAAGTCTCTTGCTTCCACTCCTCAGGGACCTCTACCATTCTCTTTCCATCTGCTAACCACTGTGCTTTTCTTTGGTTTTGGAATCAAGTGCTACTGTTCCCTTTGATGGGCTGGGGGAGAAAAACGGTGCTAAAACACATGCCTATCTATTTACTTATTATTGTTGTATTATTTATTTGGTACAAGGTATATGCATATTGGGAAATGGACCACTGTCCTAAGTGCTTTAACCTTATTTGCTGAACAGAATCTCATTACACCACAAACAGAGGAACCAAATGTCAGAAAATATAAGTACATAGCCCAAGTCAGAGTCAACAGGTATGGGGAGTCAAGATTTGAACCCAGGTTTGCCTGCTTCCAAAGCCTTTGCTCTTGCTGTATCACTGTGCTTTTCTAGTTAAACTTATTTAAAGGAGGTTCTTTTTATTTTTTTTAATTTTTTAACTCTTATTTTTTATACAGTATGTTCCCATAGTTACCTGTTTCATACGTAGTAGTGTATATATGTCAATCCAAATCTCCCAATCGATCCCATCACCTTCCCCCCATTGGTATCCATATGTTTGTTTTCTATGTCTGTGTCTCTATTTCTGCTTTGCAAATAAGTTTATACCATTTTTCTAGATTCCACATATATCCGTTAATATATGATATTTGTTTTTATTCTTTCTGACTTATTTCTCTAGGTATGACAGTCTGTAGGTCCATCCGTGTCTCTACAAATGACCCAATTTCATTTCTTGTCATGGCTGAGTAATATTCCATTGTATATATGTACCACATCTTCTTTATCCATTCATCTGTCGATGGACATTGAAGTTGCTTCCATGGCCTGGCTATTGCAAATAGAGCTGCAGTGAACATGGGGTTGCATGTGTCCTTTTGAATTATGGTTTGCTTTGGGTATATGCCCAGAAGTGGGATTGCTGGGTCATATGGTAATTCTATTTTTAGTTTTATAAGGAACCTCCATACTGTTCTCCATAGTGGCTGTATCAATTTACATTCCCACCATCAGTGCAAGAGGGTTCCTTTTTCTCCCCACCCTCTCCAGCATTTGTTGTTTGTAGATTTTCTGATGATGCCCATTCTAACCGGTGTGAGGTGATACCACATTGTAGTTTTGATTTGCATTTCTCTAATAATTAGTGATGTTGAGCAGCTTTTCATGTGCTTTTTGGCAATCTGTATGTCTTCTTTGGAGAAATGTCTATTTAGGTCTTCTGCCCATTTTTGGACTGGGTTGTTTGTTTTTTTAATATTGAGCTGCATGAGCTGTTTATATATTTTGGAGATTAATCCTTTGTCCGTTGATTCATTTGCATATATTTTCTCCCATTCTGAGACTTGTCTTGTTTATAGTTTCCTTTGCTGTGCAAAAGCTTTTAAGTTTCATTAGGTCCCATGTGTTTATTTTTGTTTTAATTTCCATTACTCTAGGAGGTGGATCAAAAAAGATCTTTTGTGATTTATGTCAAAGAGTGATCTTCCTATGTTTTCCTCTAAGAGTTTTATAGTGTCCCATCTTACATTTAGGTCTCTAATCCATTTTGAGTTTATTTTTGTGTATGGTGTTAGGGAGTGTTCTTATTTCATTCTTTTACATGTAGCTGTCCAGTTTTCCCAGCACCACTTATTGAAGAGACTGTCTTTTCTCTATTGTATATCCTTGCCTCCTTTGTCATAGATTAGTTGACCATAGGTGCGTTGGTTTATCTCTGGGCTTTCTATCTTGTTCCATTGACCTATATTTATGTTTTTGTGCCAGTACCATATTGTCTTGATTACTATAGCTTTGTAGTGTAGTCTGAAGTCAGGGAGTCTGCTTCCTCCAGCTCTGTTTTTTTCCCTTCAAGATTGCTTTGGCTACCTTGGGGTATTTTGGGTCTTTTCGGTCTCCACATGGGGTCTGTTGGGTCTCCATAAAAATTTTAAGATTTGTTGTTCTAGTTCCGTAAAAAAATGCTCTTGGTAATTTGATAGGGATTGCATTGAATCTGTAGATGCTTTGGGTAGTATAGTCATTTTCACATTTTTGATTCTTCCAATCCAAGAACATGGTATATCTCTCCATCTGTTTGTATCATCTTTAATCTCTTTCATCAGTGTCTTATACTTTTCTGCATACAGGTCTTTTGTCTCCCTAGGTAGGTTTATTCCTAAGTATTTTATTCTTTTTGTTGCAGTGGTAAATGGGAGTGTTTCCCTAATTTCTCTTTCAGATTGTTCATCATTAGTGTATAGGAATGCAAGAGATTTCTGTGCATTAATTTTGTATCCTGCTACTTTACCAAATTCATTCATTAGCTCTAGTAGCTTTCTGGTGGCAATTTAGGATTCTCTATGTATAGTATCATGTCATCTGCAAACAGGGACAGTTTTACTTCTTCTTTTCCAATTTGTATTCCTTTTATTTCTTTTTCTTCTCTGATTGCCATGGCTAGGACTTCCAAAACTGTGCTGAATAATAGTTATATCTCTCCATCTGTTTGTATCATCTTTAATCTCTTTCATCAGTGTCTTATACTTTTCTGCATACAGGTCTTTTGTCTCCCTAGGTAGGTTTATTCCTAAGTATTTTATTCTTTTTGTTGCAGTGGTAAATGGGAGTGTTTCCCTAATTTCTCTTTCAGATTGTTCATCATTAGTGTATAGGAATGCAAGAGATTTCTGTGCATTAATTTTGTATCCTGCTACTTTACCAAATTCATTCATTAGCTCTAGTAGCTTTCTGGTGGCAATTTAGGATTCTCTATGTATAGTATCATGTCATCTGCAAACAGGGACAGTTTTACTTCTTCTTTTCCAATTTGTATTCCTTTTATTTCTTTTTCTTCTCTGATTGCCATGGCTAGGACTTCCAAAACTGTGCTGAATAATAGTGGTGACAGTGGACATCCTTGTCTTTGTTCCTGATCTTAGAGGAAGTGCTTTCAGTTTTTCACCATTGAGAATGATGTTTGCTGTGGGTTTGTTGTATATGGCCTTTGTTATGTTGAGGTAGGTTCCCTCTGTGCCCACTTTCTGTAGAGTTTTTATCATAAATGGGTGTTGAATTTTCTCGAAAGCTTTTTCTGCATCTATGGAGATGATCATATGGTTTTTATTCTTCAATTTGTTAATACAGCGTATCACATTGATTGATTTGCGTATATTGAAGAATCCTTGCATCCCTGGCATTAATCCCACTTGATCATGGTGTATGATCCTTTTAATCTGTTGTTGGATTCTGTTTGGTAGTATTTTGTTGAGGATTTTTGCATCTATATTCATCAGTGATATTGGTCTGTAATTTTCTTTTTTTGTAGTATCTTTGCCTGGATTTGGTATCAGGGTGATGGTGGCTTCATAGAATTAGTTTGGGAGTGTTCCTCCCTCTGCTATAGTTTGGAAGAGTTTGAGAAGGATGGGTGTTAGCTCTTCTCTAAATGTTTGATAGAATT
>NW_020174373.1:5202367-5222165 GCF_003031525.2 Neophocaena asiaeorientalis asiaeorientalis | reverse complement strand
GGTGAAGTTTTTTTTTTTTTTTTTTTGCGGTTCGCGGGCCTCTCACTGTTGTGGCCTCTCCTGCCGTGGAGCACAGGCTCTGGACGTGCAGGCTCAGCGGCCCTGGCTCAAGGGCCCTGCCGCCCCATGGCACGTGGGATCCTCCCGGACCGGGGCATGAACCCGTGTACCCCGCATCAGCATGCGGACTCCCAACCACTGTGCCACCAGGGAAGCCATGCCTCTTTCTCTTGATAAGTCTGGCTAATGGTTTATCAATTTTGTTTATCTTCTCAAAGAATCAGATTTTAGTTTTATTGATCTTTGCTGTCGTTTTCTTAGTTTTTATTTCATTTATTTCTGCTCTGATCTTTATGATTTCTTTCCTTCTGCTAACTTTGGGTTTTGTTTGTTCTTCATTCTCTAGTTCCTTTATGTGTAAGGTTCGATTGTTTATTTGAGATTTTTCTTGTTTCTTGAGGTAGGCTTGTATGGCTATAAACTTCCCTCTTGGAACTGCTTTTGCTGTGTCCCATATGTTTTGGTTCATCATATTTTCATTGTCATTTGTCTCTAGGTATTTTTTTCTTTTGCGGTACATGGGCCTCTCACTGTTGTGGCCTCTCCCGTTGTGGAGCACAGGCTCCGGACGCGCAGACTAAGCTGCCATGGCTCACGGGCCCAGCCACTCTGCGGCATGTGGGATCTTCCTGGACCGGGGCACGGACCCATGTCCCCTGCATCTGCAGGCGGACTCTCAACCACTGTGCCACCAAGGAAGCCCTGTCTCTAGGTATTTTTTGATTTCCTCTTTGATTTCTTCTATGATCTCTTGGTTATTTAATAACATATTGTTTAGCCTCCATGTGTTTGTGTTTTTTACGTTTTCTTCCCTGTAATTCATTTCTAATCTCATAATGTTGTGGTCAGAAAAGATGCTTGATATGGTTTCAATTTTCTTAAATTTACTGAGGCTTGATTTGTGACCCAGGACGTGATCTGTCCTGGACAATGTTCCGTGCGCACTTGAGAAGAAAGTGTAATCTTCTGTTTTTGGATGGAGTGTCCTATAAATATCAAGTAAATCTATATGGTCTATTGTGTCATTTAAAGCTTCTGTTTCCTTATTTATTTTCATTTTGGATGATCTGTCCATTGGTGTAAGTGAGGTGTTAGCGTCCCCCGCTATTATTGTGTTACTGTCCATTTCCTCTTTTATAGCTGTTAGCAGTTGGCTTATGTATTGAGGTGCTCCTATGTTGGGTTCATATATATTTATAATTGTTATATCTTCTTCTTGGATTGATCCCTTGTACATTATGTAGTGTCCTTCCTTGTCTCTTGTAATATTCTTTATTTTAAAGTCTATTTTATCTGATATGAGTATTGCTGCTACAGTTTTCTTTTGATTTCCATTTGCATGGAATGTCTTTTTCCATCCCCTCACTTTCAGTCTGTATGTGTCCCTAGGTCTGAAATGGGTCTCTTGTAGATGGCATATATATGGGTCTTGTTTTTGTATCCATTCAGTAAGCCTGTGTCTTTTGGTTAGAGCATTTAATCCATTCACATTTCAGGTAATTATCGATATGTATGTTCCTATGACAATTGTCTTAATTGTTTTGGGTTTGTTTTTGTATGTCCTTTTCTTCTTTTGTGTCTCCCACTCAGAGAAGTTCCTTTAGCATTTGTTGTAGATCTGGTTTGGTGATGCTGAATCTTCTTAGCTTTTGCTTGTCTGTAAAGCTTTTGATTTCTCCATTGCATCTGAATGAGATTCTTGCCCAGTAGAGTAATCTTGGTTGTAGTTTCTTCCCTTTCATCACTCTAAATATGTCACGCCAGTCCCTTCTGGTTTGTAGAGTTTCTGCTGAGAAATCAGCTGTTAACCTTATGGGAGTTCCCGTGTATGTTATTTGTCGTTTTTCCCTTGCTGCTTTCAATAATTTTTCTTTGTCTTTAATTTTTGCCAATTTGATTACTGTATGTCTCAGCATGTTTCTCCTTGGGTTTATCCTGCTTGAGATTCTCTGTGCTTCCTGGACTTGGGTGGCTATTTCCTTTCTCATGTTAGGGAAGTTTTCTAGTATAATTTCTTCAGATATTTTCTTGGGTCCTTTCTTTCTCTCTTCTCCTTCTGGGACCCCTATAATGAGAATGTTGTTGCATTTAATAGTGTCCCAGAGGTCTCTTAGGCTGTCTTCATTTCTTTTCCTTCTTTTTTTTTATTCTGTTCCACGGCAGCGAATTCCACCATTCTGTCTTCCAGGTCACTTATCCGTTCTCCTGCCTCAGTTATTCTGCTATTGATTCCTTCTAGTGTAGTTTTCATTTCAGTTATTGTATTGTTCATCTCTGTTTGTTCTTTAATTCTTCTAGGTCTTTGTGAAACAGTTCTGGCATCTTCTCAATCTTTGCCTCCATTCTTTTTCCGAGGTCCTGCATCATCTTCACTATCATTATTGTGAATTCTTTTTCTGGAAGGTTGCCTATCTCCACTTCATTTAGTTGTTTTTCTGGGGTTTTATCTCATTCCTTCATCTGGTACACAGCCCTCTGCCTTTTCATCTTGTCTCTCTTTCTGTGAGTGTGGCTTTTGTTCCACAGGCTGCAGGATTGTAGTTCTTCTTGCTTCTGCTGTCTGCCCTCTGGTGGATGAGGCTATCTAAGAGGCTTGCACAAGTTTCCTGCTGGGAGGGACTGGTGGTGGGTAGAGCTGGCTGTTGCTCTGGTGGGCAGAGCTCAGTAAAACTTTAATCCGCTTGACTGCTGATGGGTGGGTTGGGTTCCCTCCCTGTTGGTTGTTTGGCCTGAGGCAACCCAACACTGGAGCCTACCTGGGCTATTTGTTGGGCCTTGGACAGACTCTGGGAGGGCTCAGGCCAAGGAGTACTTCCCAGAACTTCTGCTGCCAGTGTCCTTGTCCTTGCAGTGAGCCACAGCCACCCCCCCACCTCTGCAGGAGACCCTCCAACACTAGCAGGTAGGTCTGGTTCAGTCTCCTGTGGGGTCGCTGCTCCTTCCTCTGGGTCCTGATGCGCACACTACCTTGTGTGTGCCCTCCAAGAGTGGAGTCTCTGTTTCCCCCAGTCCTGCCGAAGTCCTACAATCAATTCCCACTAGGCTTTGAAGTCTGATTGTCTAGGAATTCCTTCTCCCATCGCCGGACCCCCAGGTTGGGAAGCCTGGCGTGGGGCTCAGAACCTTCACTCTAGTGGGTGGACTTCTGTAGTATGTGTTCTCTAGTCCGTGAGTCACCCACCCAGCAGTTATGGGATTTGATTTTACTGTGATTGCGCCCCTCCTGTGGTCTCATTGTGGCTCCTCCTTTGTCTTTGGATGGTGAGTTCCAGTGTCTTCCTGTCGATGACTGTCCAGCAGCTAGTTGTGATTCTGGTGTTCTCGCAAGAGGGAGTGAGCACACGTCCTTATGCTCCGCCATCTTGGTTTCTCCTCCTCAAGAACTCTTTTTGAGAGTAGCAAATGAATTTTTTTCTTATTTATGAATCTTTAATCCTTGCATTGTTGTTGTTATTATAGCTGCATGAGTTTTCCCAGTTATATCCTCATTCAACATTTATTGATCTAGAATTAGTGCAGATTTAGAGCTTTAAAATTTTATAACAGAGTTAGAGAAGCTTGGAGTTACGATCTTCCCTTTCAAGGTTACTGGTAGGGGAAGCAGGTGGGAAAGGGTCGGCGTTGATGGCCAGGTGAGGCAGTGGAGGTTAGACAGGGTTTAGGTGGGGGCAATAACATTTCTCTCAGTTTCTCCTCCTACTTACTAGTGCCCACGTGTGACTTTGTAGCTCAGGAGAGGCACAGTGGGTGGGTTGGTGGTGACAGTAACCGTAGCTCTTCCGGATATTGGCTGTTGCTTCTATCATTTATGAAAAGCTGATGGGTGGGAACACCTGTGCATGTGGACATCTTAGACCTGGAGGAATTCCACTCAGACTCCAGTAGCCTCATGACTTATCACAGACATGGCACGCTGCTGACCCCAGGCAGGGCCAGGCAGTCTAGAAGAGGCAGGCCTTGGCTCCTGGTGCCTCTGATGGGCTTGTAGAGTAGTTGGCACGGGTGAGAGAAATGGGACTTCGTTCCTGGGAGTTTTTGAGGCAAGGAGGAACGTCGGGCGGAAATGGGGGTTAGGAGAAAAGCAAAGAAAGATTGCACATAGGAACAGTGAGGGGTAGTAAATCCCAGGCAGGTTTGGTGAAGGAGTGATGTTTATAGAGAGGCATGTTTGCTTCATTGTGTTCTTGGGAGTTTAGATCCCCTTAGGAAGCCCATTTAGGCAGCGAGAGGATGTAAAGGCAGAATGGGGCTGCTGATCATGCAGTGTTTGTCGTCCTGTGACTGCCTGACTTCACTTAGCGTCGTGTCCTTAAGGTTCATCCACGTTGCCACATGTGGCAGTATTTCCTCTCGTTTAAGGCAGAATATGTCACATTTTCTTTATCCATTCGTCTGTTGCCGGGCATTTAGGTTATTTCTCCGTCTTGGCTAGTGTGGATAGTACTGTAACGCACATGGGAGTGCTGATGTCTCTGTGAGATCTGATTTCAGTTCGTTTGGATGAAAACCCAGTAGTGGGATTGCTGGATTTAGTCGACAGGAGTTAAGTTTCAGCTAGGCAGGGTGAATAAGTTCTAGAGGTCTGCTCTACAGCGTGGCACCTGGTACCTAGTATCCTTAACAGTCTTGTATTGAACACTTAAAAATTGAAGAGGGCAGCTCTCATGTTGAGTGTGCTTACTACAATAACGTAAAATTTTGCAAAGCTGTGTTTGAGTCTTAATGCATGCCGTGTATTTGAATAATTGGTTTAATCTGGACTCCTAGGACATAGGTTTTATTTTCTCCATTTGAAGCAGAGTTCAGAGAGGATCGTGATTTGCTCAAGGTCACACAGCTGAATCAGTGGCACAGATGAGTCAAACCCGATCCTTTTTGACTCCACAGTCCATGTTTGCGGCTAGCTGGAAAGAAATGGAGGGGGACCCTGGAAGTACATAGTCAGGGTGAATAACCTAAGAAGCTTTGGGAGAGGCAGTGGCTTAAAATGTTGGTGTAGGGATGTATTGCCAGCCGAATTTCCAGGAAATTCTCATTTATACCCTCATGCTTTTCAGATGGACGCTGTGAGACTTTGCTGAAAAACATTTTCTTGCCCTCCTTTGAATTTGCTGGACATGTAAAATTTTCTCCTGTCGCTGCTGGCTGATTTTAGAATGTAGCAGCAGGCTTGTGTCATGCAGATAATATTTGTGGTAAACAACTTCCTTGTGTCCTTACTGCTTCTGTTTTATGCTTTTATTACTTTTCTGGCTTGTTCTTCTGTATCTTTGCTGGCCGGCTCAGGGTGGAGCCTGTGTGGCCTGCGAGGCCTCGCCAGGGAAGGTCGTCTTCTGACAATACTCTGTTGCATGGAATCCATGTTTCACTTCCAACTTGGAGACTGAAAAGAGGTTCACATTATTACCCCTGAAACTACCTAGAACAAAATAGTGAAGATATTGGTATTCCTAGATCTAGATCTTCAGATTAAAAAAAAAAAAGAAATAATTAATAAAATTTAGAATGTGAGGACCAAAAGAATAGACATAAAAATGAATCTAGCTGTCCAGGCTGTTTTTTAGACAGATGTCAGACACTAGTGTAATTTTCCTACCTAAGTACTCAGATACAGTCTACGCACACCTGCCAGTGGCAGCGTGACAAGCCCTAGAAGCTATGGAGATACCAGGAAACCCTGCAGATAACCCTGTTTGCTGGTAGTAACCGTCACCTCTATGTGGGTGCAAGTCCTTTGAACAAAGGTGGTGTCTAAGCTGCTCTGAGTGACAGACCAGCCCTGACACAAGCCACCCCAGCATGCTCCTAGGACGGGCGGCATCGGCAGCACCTGAGAGCTTGCCCCCGCCAGAGCCCCTGAATCAGGAGCTTGGAGTTAGAGCCCGGGGAACTGGTGTGCGAAAGCCTGCCAGCTGCTGTCGCTGCTTGCCGCAGCCTGAGAACCAGCGCCCGGACCGATCAGATCCCAGGCTGGTTTTTTTAAAAAAATTATTTATTTTTTAACATCTTTATTGTGGTATTGTGAGGAGCCTTTTGTCTTAGAACATGCCAGTATCTGTGATGCACCCAGGGCCCACCCATGTATGCAACACTTTATTCAGTGATGCTGTGGAAAGTCGGGTTTGGCCTTTCACTGCGGACACCGAGGGACACCTGGGCCCCTGCCAGGAGACACTGGCGTCAGTAACAGACTCCTCTCTCTCTCTTCGGCAAGTAAGTTCGAATTCCCAGTCAATCTAAGGTGCTGACCCAATGTGCCCTCACTTTTCTCAAATCTGTGTTCACCTTAAGCAAATGAACGAATCGCTACTCGGGGGTCTTAATGAGCTGCAGGTGCCTTCAGTCTTGTTCCAGCTGGTGGACTTTGAGAAGGCAGCTCCACACGTGCCAGTTCGCTTCCTTGGCTGCGTCGCAAAACGAAGGCTAAAATGCAGCCATCTCTGTGAATCGTGTCACCACGAGTCTCTGAAGCTGGGCTCAGAAGGAGGCCATCCACCGGTGAGTTTCTGAGGCGGGTGTCCTTGGTCCTCAGGGACCCAGATTCAGGACACCTCCTAGGATGTTTATGACCCAGGATGTTGCTTCCATGTGCAGCCGTGCACGGCAGCTTGGCGCTCGTGCCGCTGTAGCTCATTTTCTCTGTGTCCTTTCACCTACTGAGAGCCTCATCTACACGCAAGACCACAAGAATCTTTTTGCCCAATTAAAAATGTCACCCTCACAGAGTGGGAAATGTACCTGGGTGTTCTCCTGAGAACATGAGTAATGCGTTCTGATACATTTAGGACAAATATATTGTGTCCTTTTCTAGGGTCAGAAAAGGTTTCTTGGAAGCAGTGTGCTTCCTGTGTTATTTTTCTTGCAGTATCTTACATCGTTTGAAAGCACCTTGACATTTTTAAACTAAGTGATAACTTATGAACAGTAAAGCGCATGCCGTGTGCCCGTCTTTAGTGTACAGCGTGATGTGTTTCACCTCTGTCTGCACCTGTGTAACCGATACCAAGATCGACGTCCAGCTTCCGTGCAGCACCTGCCGTCGCCCTCCTGCTCCTGCCAGGCTCTCTGTCGGCACCAGGCTGTGTATCTGCTGATTTCCCTCACCATCCATTGGTGTCGTGTGTCCTTGAAACTTCATGCGAGTGGAAGCAGGGAGTGTGAACTCTTCTCTGTCTGTCCTCTTCCCCACCCCCAACATGGTGTCAGTGACGCCCACCCACGTGGATGCCTGGATCACTAGCTCAGTGTTTATTACTGGAAAGCACCTTGCATTTTTATCTCGGAGAGGGAAGTAGTGAGAAAACAAATTGGTTCTGCTGGACTTAGATGTGAAAGCAAAGTTATTAAATGAGTCAATCCTAGGTTTTTGGTTGTGGAAATAAATACCCCAAGTGGGAGAATACCTTTGGAGGTATAATATTCTGTTCTATAATAATAATTCTATAATATTAATAATTATATATAATATTTTTATATATTATATAATATTATATATCATAAATATAAATATATATATTATATAATAATTCTATAATATTCTGTTTCCTCTGCTTTTAGACTCCTAGGGTCTCTTGGTTGAAGGGTCATTGACTCCAGTAGGTGAGTGGGTAGTGTGAGGTGCTGGAGAATCTAGACCTGTGGACAAGTAAGAGACTTCCCAGAGGCAGGGAGTGTGGCCGAGCTCTGTGGCAGCCCTCCAGGGGACAGGCAAGGAGGGGGAGGTGCGGCGAGCCACTCCCGTCTGCCCAGCACCCGCACACCCGTTTCCCTTAAAGTCATCTTGGACTCATCTCTGGGCCTGGGCCATGTTCCACAGCAACATCAAAAAGGCTCCGAGGAAGGCCAGCCTCGCCTTGGGACGTGGGTGTGATCCAGTGCTTTCTGTGGGTTAGCTCCTGCCCTGTGATTCGTGGCCGTGGGGACTGTGGATCCAACCTACTTAAACCTGGGTCATCGAACCACACCTTTCTGACTCAGTAGGCCCCTAGCAAGACGGTTCTGTTTGATGCTGCGATATCCTGCACCTGCCTTAGCCCAGTCCTCCTGAGTGTCCCCCCACCCCTGACTGCCTGGCCTGCACACTCCATCCCTGCCTTTCAGCCCTGCTTACTTCTCCTGTATCATCACCTGCAAATGTGCCATCTTTTTTGCTCAGAGGGATGCCTGGGTGACTGTGACTCTAGAGGGAGAGGATCCATGCTCTCTGGGCATTGTTCATCCTCTAGTCACATCCTCAGGGCAGCCCCAAGCTGGTGTCTGAGGAAGCACTTTGTTCATAAGCCCAGGTGACCGTGTTCCCCAAAAGCACACTGGACAGACACAAGGAACCTTTTCCCCGTTGTTATGTGGCAGGTGGTTTCAGTGGGGTAGTGTGTGATTTTTGTCCCCTCTTCCCAAGGGGTGTTTGACAGTATCAGGAGATAGAGCTGGGAGGTGGCAGGGGCTACTAGCATCTAGTAGGGGGACGCCAGGGATGCTGCCACACTTTGAATGCATAGGATAGACCCTGACAACAAAGAATTATCTGGCTTCAAATGCCAGGAGTGACAGGTTTGAGGGACTCTGATGTTAAACAACTTGGGATACAAGCTTGTGGTGAAAATGAAGGCATAGAGGAGGTAGATACAGAGAGGGATAAAGATGGAATTGTCACGTCAAGAAGTTACGAGCTGAATTGGCAGGGTGAGAAGTAGTTTCACGTATGCACTGAAGACAGGCTAGATTGGGTAAATGTAGATAAGGGTGAACATAGTCAATTAAAAATTATATAAGTGGCATTAAGGTCTAGAAAGGTCGGGATGATGCTTGTAGGGTTGTGAGTAGGAAACCAATCTGTATAAGGAGAAAAAAAAAAGGCTGTGAAGGAGAGCCTTGAACTTGGGGAAATCCTGTTGATGTGTTGGGACATCACCCATAGGTAGTTTGTATCTGCTGACAGCACTGGAGGATGGGAGCAGCCTTGTTTGCGATTCTAAATCAATTGTATCAAAGCAAAGGCAAAACTAACAGACCCTTTTGTGCCAGATTTTAAAAAGGGATAAGAGTCTTGGAAGAGAGAACCTTCTCAATTATCAGCCATGCAGTATTGAAGCAAGCTAAGGGGGTAGCAGAAGAAAAGCAAACTCTTTCTTGCCACTGGCTGGCATTGCTGTCTACTTCTGGTGCCTCCCATGGGAGTCACCACTTGTGACTTTGTTTCAGGCGCACATGGCTCTTCCTAAAGAAGCCTAAACATCCTTCTCTGCCTTGAGCAACTAAGATGGAGCGTAAAGGAGACTGTCCTTGAAAGGAAAAGTTAAGCACAAATGCTAGGATTCTGAAGCAAGAAAACGGCTTGACACTAGATGTCAAATTGTGGGGAATTTTTGGACCATTCACATCACTGTTTGCTTTTGTTGGCAAGGTTAGCTTAGAGCAAGCAAAGCACTTTCAAGTATTTTGTTTAGACAGGAGGAATGAGGAATTCATAGACTTTGAGTTGGAGAGGACTTCAGAGGTTTTCAACCTGGTCTCCCACCCAATGGAAGAATTCTCTTCCATGGTCGCCATTGGCCTCCAGCCTTGGCCCAGTGTCCCGACGTCCCAATGTTCCTGCCTTTCATGGGTCGGCTCTCTGTTTGGCAGCCCTGGCCATTAGGAATATTTTTTCAGCCTTGGGATTTCACCTCCTTTGCTCTGGGCTTTCTCTCTGAGCAGGAGAAATGAGAGCTCCTGCATTGATGACTAACTGGGCAGTGGTTCAGGAAGGGTCCTGGGCAGGACTGAAGATTCTCCACTCGCTGAGAAATAAACATGGAACTACTTTTATTTTCTCTAGTAACAGCTGTCCTGGGGATCTCTGGAGCCCCTCTTTTCTGTTCGATGCTGAAATCTCTTGAGGGTATCTTTTATGGTATCTTATTTAATTCCTGTTACTTAAGGACTCTTACCTGTAGCGCTGTCCATCTTGAACTTAAATTTCTTACTGAAGTAAAAACTCTTCCTTCTTGTGCAACCCCCAAGCTGGCTGGACTTGGGGACTCTGAGGCCTGGAGGGCGTGGCAGTGAAGACAGGCCCTGCACTCTGACTCCGTCTCTGTCTGAACTCCCCTGGTATTGGTGCAAACGTGAGCTGGGTGGAGGGAAAATACCAGACGCTTCTCTCCGTCACTGCCCTTGGCCGAATGTTTCAACCCTCTCTACTGTCTCTGATACCCCAGGCCTGCAAATATTTCAGCACAACTTTCATGTATTCTTTCCTTCCATTGCTTCTCATATAACAAGGCCTCACATACTTTATATTTTAGTTCCCTCAGATTAAAGAGTCTACCAGTAAAAAAAAATAATATGAAGTATTCATATTTATAAGACTATCAGCTCTTCCCAGAGTGTGTTCCACCTCACAAAACAGAACAAAATGTAACTGCCCACATGCATTCTATGGTGAAACAGTTTTAGGAAAATGCTTCCTTCTGTGTTTTGCCCCTTCCTTTTCACTGAGGATTTCCATTGCCTGTTAGCATCTTAAAATCCCCAGTAGCCTTGCTTCACGTTGACCCCAACTTGTCTTAAAACTTAATTGGCCGTGGAGCCGTTTTTATCACATAAAATATATTACACACACATTGCGTAACCCTCTAATACATATTCATATACATGTAGTAACAAAATATGTAACCGAACAATTTGTGCAAATTATACTGTTCCCAATATTCACCGTCTTAAGTTATAGACCAAAGTACAAATTTTGTTAGAAATCCTGAGTCTGGCTGAATCTTCAGGCCCCATTAGGAGACCCCCAAAGGTTTCTAGCTTGAGCTTCTACCTCTCTGAGTTCTAGGCCACTTGAGGGTTTAACCGCTGACTTGAGCCATTTCAGGTTTATAGTCTCACCTTACTTTTGTAAAGGGACCATTTTTTTTTCTTTTTACAAATACTTCCCCTCGCACATCATTTTCCTTTTTCGTCTCTCTTCACCAACCAGTTTCAGACACATACAAGAACTATGTAATGTGTTGCCCCAAGGTGGAGGAAAACCTGGTGAGAGGCTCAAAGCTTGGTTTTGTGGGAGAGAATTTGCTAAATTCCTTCATCTTCCTTTTCAGCATGAGTCCATGGGCTCAGCCTGGAATACCTACCTCCCAGAGGGCAGGGAAGAAGTGAGGCGTGCCTTCAACATTAGCCAGGAGGTAGGAGAGGTAAAAGTAAACCTCGAAGTGTCAGAGCCTACCTGTGTTTACTGAAAGGTCCTCACCACTTCTGCCCGCCCAAGTTGGCTTAGGTCAGTATTAGGTGCCGTGAGCAAAGTGATATGTAGCACAAGAACCAATCACACATGAACTGGAGGATTCAAAACTTCAAAAGAGGAAATCAGCATGTTAGTAATCTTCTGGGAAACCCAGACATGCTTGAGAGGGCTGAAGAAGTTAGGTATCAGGTATTTTGACAATGTAGCTTACATTTGCTGTCAAAAGCAAGTCAAAAATTGCAAATAGCTGGGTTTTCAGAGAATTTGAAATGGCAACATGTACATAATTAGTGCAGTAGGGACAGCTAGTTGTCCCGTAAATTACTCAGGAATGCTATTTTTCTTAATGATAACACCTCTGATTTTTAAGTGGGTACATAGGCTCCCAGAATGAAGACTACATTTCCCACTCAGCCGGGCAGCTTGTTGAGGTCCCATAGCTGAGCTTTGGCCAATGGGCCAGATGCGGACACGATGTGAAAACCTGGACTGTGGCTTTAAAAGAAAGGAGTCTGCCTTCTCATTGGCACAGGGGTGGTTAGTGGTTCAAACTGGCAGTTATGCTCATGAGACACAGTCTGGTTTAATCTAATATTTACTTAGATTTTAAAGTATTTTTATGTTAAAAAAATTACAGATTCAAAAGAAATTGCAAAAAAAAAAATGTACAGGAAGTCCCATGTAAGCTTCACCTAGTTTCCCCAGTGGTAGTATCTCCTATAACAGCTATAGTGTCATGTAAACACTAGGAAATTGACATTGGTACAATCCGCAGAGCCTGTTCAGGTTTCGCCAGTTTCCATGCACTGGTGCGTGTGTGTATTTTATCACACGTGCAGATTCTTGTAACCACCACCATAATCAAGACACAGAACTCTTCCTTTAGCACAAGGGCCCCTCACGCTATGCTTTTATAGCCACACCCATCCCTAAACCCTGGCAACCACTAATCTGTTTTCCATGACTATGATTTTGTTGTTTCTGGAATGTCATTTAAATGGTATCATAGAGTACATGACCGTTTGAGACTGGCTTCCCCCCACCCCAGTATTGTTCATTCAGATGGTTCGCTTGAGAGTCATACAAGCTGTTGTGTGTATTAGTGGTCTGGTTAGTTTTTTGTTTGTTTTAATTTTTATTGGAGTACAGTTGCTTCTTTTTTTTGTTGTTAATTTTTATTGGATGATTAGTTTTTAAGATGATGTGGGACAAGATCTATAAGTAGAAGAGATCTTGCATTTTTTCTGGAAGCTCAGCAGCTCCCCACAGAACCCAACTTCCCTGGTCTCCTTGGCTACACAGAGCATGGATGGTTCATGCATGTGAAAACAAAGATCTTGATGTAGCAAAGCTGCTGCCTCAGTTTCCCATCTACCTTTTACATCATGGCGGAAAGACACAGTAGAGGGGACCTCGATCCCTGGTGACTTTATGCAGCAGGGCCACTGTGCCGGTCTGGAATTAGTGCAGGACAAAAGTCAACTTTTATCTTGTTTAAACCATTAACAACACGAGTCTCTTTTACAACACTCTGATCCACTATACTTAAATACAAACTCCAGATGGAGGTTTTTTTCCCTTTGGGATTGGGTGAAAACAAATTCAATACACTTATAATCATGAATAAGGCTAAGGGACAGTCTGTCAAACTACCCAGTGCTAAGTACATAGTTAATAGCTAGAGCTAGCAATAGAGATTTGCAGATCTGCAAATCATTGAAGGCTTGGAGGAGACAGGCGTCATTTATAAGACTCTACAATCATGCAGTTCATGATTGGAAAAGCCAGAGGGTCATGGAGACTTATAATAGATTATCTGTTATTAAATAAAGCAATAGAAAGGGAAAACTTTTTGACGTGGTCCACATTTCTAAATAAATAACTAATCAATAACTTTGCTGACGTATACATGGCAGCAACGCAGTCCAGTTGGAAAGATGTCTCAGAGTCAGATTGCCTTCATGTTACAAGTGGGCACAATATACCTTTGCTCACCTGGGTCAGGGTTATGCCAAAAGATAATAATTGCACATAACTCAGGTGGACAAGATACAGGACATATGGAGGTCACTCTTAGACCTGTACGTACTCCGTTATATTGATGATACCCTCGTTAAAAGAAAATTTACGGGAAGATAAAACGTATTATTCAGGGACTGAAAAACTAGAGGATGGAGTCTTAACACAGAAGAAAATAAAAAGGAACTCGTAATTAAGATATATTAGGATATAATTTGGAACTCTGAGGCCATGCAAATTGTAAAAGGAATTAAGGGGGAAAAATGGTAAAGTGAACAGACCCTCACTAGTCCTGCAGCAAACAGGAGCTGCTCTTTGAGGATTCTTTGGCCTGTGGATGTCTGTTCTTAATATGGGGGTGCCATTCACACCATTTAAAAAATACCTTGGGGAAAGAAGAATTGTATCTGGAATCTAGATTAGTTACAAATGGCTGTAGGGCAGTGTGCCTTTGGTGCACCAGTCTTACGTGAATCCACTTTTGAAGTGTAGGTATTTGCATCTCCCAGTAGGTGGATGGTGTCTTCCAGGTTGGAAAGGATTGATTAATTGCAACTTGTGGGGTTTCAGCTCAGATTCCAGGGGCTTTAGGCAAACTATACAATCTTAGAAAAACAATGACTCTCTGAAATCAAGGCCTAATGGGATGGCTGTTACAACGCTATGAGTGGGGCATCTACTTATGCAGAGGTCTGATTAAATTCAGAGCAGCATGTAGGGATCGGCCAGATTTTCCCAACTGGAAAGCCAGTGGGCATCAGGAGAGAGGCCCTGGAGGTGTGTCTGCACTTTATGATGGGATGAGTGGTCAACACCAGCATGGTCGTGACTCCAAGCGCTGTCCATCTTCCTAACTGGAAAGAGACATCTGCCCATGGGGACAAGTCTGAGAGGTTTATAGAGGGGAAGGAAAAGGCAAATGTAGTGCCTTCATAACCAAGAATGTGTCTTAATGGAAGAGCTGTTCTCCACCTCGTGAAGGGATAGTCCCTTGACATGAAAGGTCCTGGTGGCAGAACAAAAGGAAGAGAAATTATATTACTCATCATTTCATAGTTTCGAAGGTTTGAGAGTGGAGGTAGAAACAAAACAGAAGATCTGTTTGGAGACAGGAACTCTGAGAAACAGAGATTAATAGGGCAAAACCAATTTGGATATTTCATGAAGCCCTTCCAAAAGGGAACTAAAAAAGTAATTATTACGTACATAACCTCACTAATGCCATAACAACTCCATGTAAAAAGAAAGGGCAAAGGCAACAGGAAGTACCCCATTATCTGGTCCTTTCACAGAGTGGTTAAACGTTGCGCTCACTAGAAATGTGTGCATTTCAGTTTTAGCGTTATAAGCAAGTGGAGAGAAAAAAAAGCGGTGGTTGTCATAAAGAGGAATTTTACTTTTATATAGGTAAGGTCAATAACGTTTTATTTTCTTTTATATCTTACTGATTTTATATCCGAGTAAAAAGACCTCCTCCATTCCCAGTTTATGAAGATATTTAGCTGTGTTTTCTTCTAGCACTTTTATGGTTTAATAACTGTAGACTTAAATGTTTGATCTACTTGGAATTCATCCTATTGTGTGGTGTGAAGTATAGATCCAATACCTCATGGTTAACCCTTGTCTCAACATTATTTATCAAGGAGTTCACTTTTCTCTAGTAATTCAAGATGCCACCTTTATCATGTATTAAGTCTCCTTAGGTATTGTGTCTATGTCTGGACTTCCTATTTAATTCCATTAAATCAGTCTCTTCATAAGCCAGAAGCCATCTATGGCTCCATGATATATTTTAATTAACCCGGTTAATTAAATGAATAGGGCCTGGCCTCTGTTTGCTTTTCCGGATTAAAGTTTTCCTACGATCCTGTTTATTTTGCACATAACCATGAGAATCAGCTTTCTAATGACTCTCACCACCCTGTCCTCCCGCCCCCGCCAAAGTTGGTGTTTTTACTGGAATGTTGCATTTGTTAGAACATAGGGTGGGCTGACATCTTTACAATGTTGAGACTTCTTCAGCAAGAGCACCATGTGTATTTCCATCTATTCAGACCTCTTTTATGTCTTTCACGTTAATGGAGTTTTTTTTAAGTTTCCTTCTAACAGGTGTTCACATTTCTTGTGTGTTGTTAGATGTTTTACCGTTCACTGCTATTGTATAAGCATTTCAGTCAGTAGTTTTTCTAATCTCTTTAAAGAACATATATCAGAGCTATTGATTTCCGACTATTGATTTTGTGATCCTGTTACGTTACAGCGTTCTCTCTAGTTTGTTGTAGATTTTTTTTAGTTTGTTTCCATACCTTTTCCTGGTATACAGTCACATTTGCAAATACAGATGATTTCACCTTTGCTCTTTAACTTTATATTTAGTATTTTTCTCTTATATAATTTAACTGGCTAATACCTCTATTAAAATATATCATAGAGGTGACGTGGCAGATGTTTCTTTTTCATTGCCATTAATACTTAGACTAAGTTTATTATATTTTATCAAGTTAAAGGACATTCCTCTATTACTACTTAATTGAGTTCTTTTGATAAAGAATGATGCTTGAATTTTGAAATATGCCCTTTTCAGTATCTGTAGAGATGATCATTTAATTTTTCTACTTAGATCCATAGTATGAGGAAATATAGGCTTCGTATTGAGCTAATGTTTAACTATCCTTTTATTTCTGAGAGAAAATATGCTTGATCGTGTTGCATTATTTCATTAACCTGCTGTGGGATTCTGGTGCTAATACTTCACTGGAATTTTTGCATTAATATTTACAATTATAATTTATTTATAATTTATGGCATTTACAATGATAATATTTACACTTTACAGTATTTACTATTGCAATATTGTTGATTTTGGAATACATGTTATATTCACTTCATTAAAAGAATTTTTCCTTCTTTTTCTGTGCCCAAGAACAATTCAGATAACTTTGGATTTATCTTTTCTTTAAGGTTTGGCAGTCTGTGGAACTCTCTGCCTGTTGTTGTTGTTATTATTTGGTGAATTGCTCTGTTTTCTCTATTACTTCCATTTAAATGATCTGATTTTCTATCTTGTCAATTTTGATATTCTGTGTTTTCCTAGAAATTATTCATTTTCTCCAGGTTGAATCTCTGATCATCATTATTATTCTCTCTTTAGTTTTATATATTCTCCTTTATTTATTTCTTTGGCTGCGTTGGGTCTTTGTTGCTGTGCGCGGGCTTTCTCTAGTTGTGGCGAGGGGGGGCTACTCTTGGTTGTGGTGCACGCACTTCTCATTGTGGTGGCTTCTCTTGTTGCGGAGCATGGGCTCTAGGCGCACAGGCTTCAGTAGTTGTGGCGCATGGGCTCAGTAGTTGCAGAGCACAGGCTCTAGGCATGAGGGTTTCAGTAGTTGTGGCTCGTGGGCTCTAGAGTGCAGGCTCAGTAGTTGTGGTACACAGGCCTAGTTGCTCTGCAGCATGTGGAATCTTCCCAGATCAGGGATCGAGCCCGTTCCCCTGCATTGGCAGGTGAATTCTTAACCACTGTGTCACCAGGGAAGTCCCTATATATTCTTCTTTAAAAATGAGTTTGTCTGGGGCTTCCCTGGTGGTCCAGTGGCTGGGACTCCACACTGCCAATGCAGGGGGCTCGGGCTCGATCCCTGGTCAGGGAACCAGATCCCACATGCCCCGCAACTAAAGATCCTGCATACCGCAACTGAAGATCCCGAAGGTTGCAACGAAGATCCCATGTGTGGCAAAGAAGATCCCGTATGCTGCAACAAAGACCTGGCGCGGCCAAATAAATAAATATTTTTTAAAAATGAGTTTGTCTTTTAAAAGTTTTTTTCAAAAAAACTCTGAAATTAGTTTATTAGTTGTATTGTTTTGTGTTGGCGACTCATTTACTTCTTTATGGATTCCCTATGATTTCCTTTGGTTTCTTTCATTATTTTCTTTCCAAGTGTTTGAACATCATGTTTAAATTATTTGTTTTCATTCTTTCTTAAGAATAAATATTTAAGACTACACATTTTCTTCTAACGTTACTTTAAGTGCATCCCAGAGGGTCTTAAAAATAGTGGTTTTACTATCATTGTTTTCTAGAAATTCTTCATTTCCATTCTGAATTTCCTGTGTGACTGAAGAGTCAAAAGTTGTAAAATTTTTAGACCCCAAACCCATTTATTTTTTTCATTCTGATTTTGTTTATATTTTGATTATAGAATGTTTCCTGTACTGTTTCTATTTTAAAAAATAAATTAAGGTCTTATCTACAGCCTAATATATGGTCATTTTTTTGTGTCTGCCTCCATAGGCAACTGAAAAGACGGTGTTTTCCATTTTCAGCTTGCCAAGTTTGGTGTCCTTCAATGAGATCTACCTTCTTAATCATGTTAATGAGGTCTTCAAAAGTATCTAGCTGCTCTTTCATGCACTGGGAATGATGAATCTCTGACTCGTCATGCATTTTTGATTCCTGTAATTTCTGTTTTATGAAAGTTACTTATTTGCTGCATTAATATTTACAGCTACTATGTATTTCCTAAGAACCACAATTGTTAGTATTTTAAAGTGTCCTTGTTTTGTTAATGTCATTTGGCCAAGTTGTACTCTGTATACTCTTCAAATGGCAAGTTCAGCTCTTTTTTGTTTGGTATACATCTGGCATCTTGACCATACTGTTATATTCTGCCTTTTTCTGAAACACATTGAGTTATACGTGTGGTTGTTAGTAGCAGGTGTCTTCATGAAATATGGCCCTGCCTTTCAATGAACCATGCGCCCTGGTATGCATCCCCTTATGTCGTCCCTTCCCGTTGATTCTTAAGGATTCTGGGCTGGCCCTGGGGCTTGTTTGTTTCTGGTAGGATGTGGTGGTAGTGATGCTGCCTGACTTCCAGTGCCGGGTCTAAAGAAGCCTACAGTTGTCACCTGGGTCCCTTAGAGCACTCATTCTGGGGAAGCCAGCAGCCACATAAGAAGACTGTTCTGAGACTGCCATGGTGTGAGGAATCCCAGGCTAAGCTTGTGGAGAGGCTCCTCAGAGAGAAAGAGATGCCTGAGCATCCCCTAGTGTTCCATCCTTCCAGGGGAGAGGCAAGTCATGATGGGGAGAAACCTTCCCTATCTGAGCCCTCAGATGACTTCAGCTCCAGCCACAATTTGACTACAACTGAGTGAAGGACCCCAGGAACCTCCCAGTGGAGCCAGGTGTACCTACAGAGCTGTAAATATATATATATAAAGTACGGTATTAAGCCATACTTTTGGAGTTGTTATGTGTGAATAGATTACTAAATCAGTGTGTATTTTAGAGGCTTTGGTCAAGGATGTGTTTATTAATGTTGACTCCATGTGCGAGTATTGTTCTCTCAAGTAAGTTTACATTTTCTATTTTAATAGCTATGTTTAGAAAAAATCTTTCACTAAGTGGTCTGTGTGCTTTGCTTTTTGTGCATACTCTGTCTTAGAAGACGCCTGTGTTTGTTTTAAGGGTAACCTTTACACAATACATTTAACCTTTTGTTTCTTTATACATCATTTACTATTTTTCTACTCTAAGTAATGTAAAAATAGCAAGTTTCCCTTCCTTCCTCTTTCTTTCTTCTACCCTCTGATTTCAGTCAATAATATAATTTTTAGCGTTTACCTTTGTACTTTCCTAAATGATTGTACTTCCATGCTTTCAGCGTTAACATGGCAAATCATTGTTTTTTGTTTTTACGGTATGCGGGCCTCTCACTGTTGTGGCCTCTCCCGTTGCGGAGCACAGGCTCGGGACGCGCAGGCTCAGCGGCCATGGCTCACGGGCCCAGCCGCTCCGCGGCACGTGGGATCTTCCCGGACCGGGGCACGAACCCGTGTCCCCTGCATCGGCAGGCGGACTCTCAACCACTGCGCCACCAGGGAAGCCCGCAAATCATTTTTATACAGTGATACTCTGAAGGCAGAACCAGACTACTCGACAGTTGAGGCAGTTTACTCCAGGCTTGTCTTTCATGTCAAGTGATGGAATGGTAATGAGTCACATCTTGAACCCTTCTCCGAAGCAGTTCTGCCACCCAACTTGCTGATTCTTACACGTCCTTGTACACAAACACGTGTATCAAACAGCACTCATGTCTTTAATTAATATGCCTTCACCAGTCCATTTCAGTAACAAGATCTGAAGTGCCTGAAAGCTACCTCTGAGGTGTGAGTTCCTGATTCTGCTAAGTAACCACCTCTGGTGTATGAATTAAAGTTAACTAAGACACTTATACATATTCACGGCATTGTCCTCTGCTGCACAGTTTTAAAAGTAAATTACCTCATGAGCAATACAACGTACCACGCTCAGAACACTTCATTATGTTCCCCAGTTTTTCAGGCCATGGCTTACATACAAAATCCTCACAGTTGTGGTGGAAGGCACTGGAGTAAATTAGGTGAGGTTCCTATTTTTTGGGACCAGGTGTCCTAAGCAAATGTGTGCTTGTGGAATTTTATCAGTGATAAACTTCCCTAAACTTG
>NW_020174373.1:5114903-5202346 GCF_003031525.2 Neophocaena asiaeorientalis asiaeorientalis | reverse complement strand
TATTCACGGCATTGTCCTCTGCTGCACAGTTTTAAAAGTAAATTACCTCATGAGCAATACAACGTACCACGCTCAGAACACTTCATTATGTTCCCCAGTTTTTCAGGCCATGGCTTACATACAAAATCCTCACAGTTGTGGTGGAAGGCACTGGAGTAAATTAGGTGAGGTTCCTATTTATTGGGACCAGGTGTCCTAAGCAAATGTGTGCTTGTAGAATTTTATCAGTGATAAACTTCCCTAAACTTGGAAATGCAAAAAAAAAAAAAAAAAGGGGGGGGGGGGGAAGAAAAAAGATGTGAATATTGAAATAGTTCTCACTTGTGAGCGTCTCAAGCACACTACTTCTTGCACTCATTTTTCTGTTAAGTATCAGTGAAGTCATGTTCCTTTCCCCCTCCCCCTTGAAGACAAGCCCATTAGCAGATCATTTATCTACTTCTTTATCTTAGTGAGGAAACTGTGTTGAGTCTGTTTTCAGCAGGTAGAAATGGTTGGCCTCTCTCAGAGGCCTCAGGAGCTTGCTGTAAGGATTTGTTTGCAATTAGCAGAAACTAAAGATGTTACAGACATCTTGGGTTGGTCACAAGAAAGGGAAAATGGAAACAGAAATGGGGTGGGGTGACGCAGTTGTTCTGGTAGAATAAAGTATTATCAGTTTTTGGAAAAGATGGTAGAAAGATAAGTCTTCAACGACTGTATTCTAGTTTTGGATTTATTAGGTAAACAGATCCTTTAGGCACACCTGGGAAAAGTGTGTTTTGTGGTGTTGGTCTTGGTTATGTAAGTGTTCCTGAGAATCTCAGCTATTTACAAAGGCATGTGGTAACCAGATGGCCCAGCTTTGAAAAATGATCCTGGATACATCCCAGAGCAGACAACCGAAATAGAGATCATTGTGATGTGACTTTATTTATCTTAACCGAAATTGCCTCCTTAGAGTGAGATAAATTTCAAAACTTTTCTCGTCACCTTTACCTCACCAAAAATTCTGACCACAAATTCTATAAGCAATCTTTAAAAAACCACTCTGGGGCACTTCACTCTGAATAGATCCTAAATAGGTATTTAGGTTTATTTGTTTGTTTGTTTTGTTTGTTTTTGGTATCTGTTTTACCTTCCGAGAGTAGACTGTCAGCTCCTTGAGTTGCTGTCTTCATCTTCTCTGATTTTTTCAGGATCACACACATGCATTTTTATGACCTGAAGAAATCTCAGTGATGATCTGGTAAGTCAACAATTTAGCTTTAGAGATGAAGACACAAGAGGACAGATGTTATGCTACTTGCCCAGGTCATTAAGCTATTCAGTTGAACCTGATGAATTTGCCCTTTTGTAGGTCAAAG
This sequence comes from Neophocaena asiaeorientalis asiaeorientalis, assembly GCF_003031525.2. NCBI lineage: Eukaryota > Metazoa > Chordata > Mammalia > Artiodactyla > Phocoenidae > Neophocaena > Neophocaena asiaeorientalis. The sequence goes on along the minus strand of NW_020174373.1, from coordinate 5,201,000 downwards.
CACATATTGTTTAATATAAATGGCTAATAAAGATATAAAAAATATATATATAACATATATATATATATATATATATATATAAAAATGTCTAGGAATGGAACCAGGAGGGGAATGTGATGTGGGGTGTACTACAAATCTTGTCGCCTCAGGTATTTATGGACACAGTCGTAACATAAGTATTTGCTGAGGGGTTAACAGAAAATTCAGAAGCCTCCAAATTAAATACTCTTTTTGTAACCTGTTGAGTTTCAGAAAGGGCCTTTTTGAAAAAAAATCTAAACACCAAATGAATGTTTAAAGTTGACATTTTTTTAGCTATGTCCTAAATCAGTACGTTGAAACATACTTTGGAAATTTAATGACTCTTTTGTTCTTCCACTGAGTGTATTGTGACCTATTAACTTTGTCGCTTCAATTTATCATGACTATACATGGAAGTAATTTTATAATATTTAATTTAGAACCAGCATTACATAGATAGATCTATAAACATCTTTAGACCCCAAGAAGTCTTCTGATCTCAAATGTGAATATGTTATCTAGTGACCAGTTATTGGAATCTAGAGGTGGAGAAAGATGGTAACAGCGTATTCTTTTTACAAGAAGTGGAATTATGACTAATTCTTATTCTGTAAACCTACAGGTATGTTATAGTAACTTTAAATTTGTTTCCATAGTGAGGATTGAGGTACTGCAGGTACTTTTACGGAATTTTAGGACTGATTTCTCTCTCATGGGGAATGTTCGTGTCATGCTGATGAAGTAGGCCGATCATTTAGTTTTGTACTGATATATTTGACTCATGTTCAAAGACCAAACTGAACTGAAATGAAATTGCTTTTACTAAGCATTTTCTAGAGAAGCTTTCCCTTTGTATATCAGTAATTAAAGGTCAAAGAGAATAGAGTATTAAAAATGCAGGTCAGGAATGTGTGAGTCAGTGTGAAGCTAAATTTGAATCAATAGCTGAACTTGCTAGATGGATAATGTGACCTTTTGATTAGACAGCTTGTTCTTTAAACAGGAGTGCTCTGTGTCACAGCTTATTTTTTCAAATCTTCAGTCATGTCTGTAACTAGTGTTTGTTCTAATAGTTTAACTTAATTTTTTTGTTTGTTTTTGTTTTTTGCGGTACGCGGGCCTCTCACCGCCGCGGCCTCTGCCGTTGCGGAGCACAGGCTCTGGACGCGCAGGCCCAGCGGCCATGGGTCACGGGCCCAGTCGCTCCGCGGCATGTGGGATCTTCCCGGACCGGGGCACGAACCCGTGTCCCCTGCATCGGCAGGCGGACTCACAACCACTGTGCCACCAGGGAAGCCCTAACTTAATTTTTAAAAGATAAATGGTTATTCTTTGCATTTTATTGATGATTATTGCTGGAGATCCTTAGAACCTAGACTGGATCCTTAATTTCCATGCTTGCTTCTATATATTTAAATATATATATATATATATATATATATATTTAAAGCACTTAGGAAGGTCTGGTTTTTCCTTATTTCATGGTATATCAATTATTTTACTGGTCTTGATAAATTATTTTTTATGATTCAGTTTTACCTCTACTGTTGCCTTATTATCGATACCTCTTAAAATTTTATTGATTGTCCTGTGGTTTAAAATATACTTCCTTTATTAGTTACAATCTACCTACAAATAGTATTTTAACACTTCAAGTAGTATACAGACTTCATAGCGATATAACCCCTTTCCCTCTCTCACCCTTTATACTATTTTTTTGGAATACAGTTTACTTTTACGTATGCTATGGACACACACTACGTTGCTTCTATTTTTGCCTTAGAAAATTAGTAGTCTTTTAGAGCAATTAAAAGTAAGAAAACATATGTTCTACATTCATTTTAAAAATAATTTTATTGGAGTATAGTTGATTTACAATGTTGTGTTACTTTCAGGTATACAGCAAAGTGAATCTGTTATACATATACATATATCCAGTCTCTTTTAGATTCTTTTCCCATATAGGTCATTACAGAGTATTGAGTAGACTTCCCTGTGCTGTACAGTAGGTCCTTATTAGTTATCTGTTTTATATATAGTAGTGTGTATATGTCAATCCCAATCTCCCAGTTTATCCCTCCGTCCCCCCATACCTCCCTGGTAACCATAAGTTTGTTTTCTACATCTGTGACTCTATTTCTGTTTTGTAAATAAGTTCATTTGTACCATTTTTAAAGATTCCACATATAAGTGATATCATGATATTTGTCTTTCTCTGTCTGACTTCACTCAGTGTGACAATCTCTAGGTCCATCCTTGTTGCTGCAAATGGCATTATTTTGTTCTTTTTTATGGCTGAGTAATATTTCATTGTGTATATGTACCACATCTTCTTCATCCACTCCTCTGTCATTTAGGGCAATTAGGTTGCTTCCATGTCCTAGCTATTGTAAATAGTGCTGTAATGAATATCAGGGCGCATGTATCTTTTCAAATTATGGTTTTCTCCAGATATATGCCTAGGAGTGGGATTGCTGGATCATATGGTAGTTCTGTGTTTAGTTTTTTTAAGGATCCTCCATACTGTTTTCCCTAATGGTTGTACCAATTTACATTTCCACCAACAGTGTAGGAGGGTTCCCTTTTCTCCACACCCTCTTCAGCATTTATTGTTTGTAGATTTTTTGATGATGGCCATTCTGACTGGTACCTCATTGTAGTTTTGATTTGCATTTCTCTAATGACTAGTGATGTTGAGCATCTTTTCATGTGCATTTTGGCCATCTGTACATCTTCTTTGGAGAAATGTCTATTTAGGTATTCTGCCCATTTTTTGATTCGTTGTTTGTTTCTTTGATATTGAGCTGCATGAGCTGTTTGTATATTCTGGAGATTAATCCCTTGTCAGTTGTTTCATTTGCAGATATTTTCTCCCATTCTGTGCATTGTCTTTTCTTTTTGTTTATGGTTTCCTTTGCTCTGCAAAAGCTTTTTTTTTTTTTTTTTATGTGGGATCTTCCCGGACCGGGGCACGAACCCACATCCCCTGCATCAGCAGGCGGACTCTCAACCACTGCGCCACCAGGGAAGCCCGTGCAAAAGCTTTTAAGTTTAATTAGGACCCATTTGTTTATTTTTGTTTTTATTTTTATTACTCTAGGAGGTGGATCATAAAAGGTATTGCTGTGATTTATGTCGGAGAGTGTTCTACCTACATTTTCCTCTAAGAGGTTTACAGTGTTCAGTCTTACGTTTAGGTCTTTAAACCGTTTTGAGTTTATTTTTGTGTGTGGTGTGAGGGAATGTTCTAATCTCACTGGTTTACATGTAGCTGTCCAGTTTTCCTAGCACCACTTGTTGAAGAGACTGTCTTTTCTCCACTGTATATTCTTGCCTCCTTTGTTGTAGATTAATTGACTGTAGGCTTGTGGGTTTACTTCTGGGCTGTCTATCCTGTTTCTTTGATCTGTGTATCTGTTTTTGTCCCAGTTCTGTGCAGTTTTGACCACTGTAGTTTTGTAGTATATTCTGAAGTGCTATGTCTTTTTTCTCAAGGTTCCTTTGGAAATCCAGGGTCTTTTGTGGTTCCGTATGAATTTTAGGATTATTTGTTCTTGTTCTGTGAAAAATATCATGGGTATTTTGATAGGGATTGCATTAAATCTGTAGATTGCTTTGGGTAGTATCACCATTTTAACAATCTTAATTCTTCAAAGCCAGTAGCAAGGGATATCTTTCCATTCTTTGTATCATCTTCAATTTCCTTTATCAGTGTTTTATAGTTTTCAGAGTATAGGTCTTTGACTTCTTGGTTAAGTTTATTCCTAGGTATTTTATTCTTTTTTGATGCAATTTTATTTTTTTAATTTTAATTTTTTTTTTTTGCTTTATTTGTTTATTTTTTTGGCTGCACTTCATGGCTTGCAGGATCCTAGTTCCCTAATGAGGGATCAAACCCATTACCTCTGCAGTGGAAGCATCAGGGTCCTAACCACTGGACTGTCAGGGAATTCCCTTTTTGATGCAGTTTTAAATGGGATTATTATTTTTTTTTAACTTTCTCCTTCTGATATTTCATTATTAGTTCATAGAAATGCCAACAGATTTCTGTGTGTGTTGTTCAGCTGCTTGTGGAACTTATTGGAATGGTGGTTTTATATCATTTATTATTTAAAAAAAGTGTCTGCCATTATCTTTTCAAATAAATATTTTGCTATGTTTTGTCTCTATTCTTACTCTACGATTGCAGTCACCCTTATTAGATTATTTGACATTGTCCCACAACTCTTGTATGCTTTGTTCTTTTCTGTTTTGTTTTTCTCCATTCTTCTTTTTCTTAGTGTTTTATTTGGGTAATTTCTATTGAGCTATATTCAAGCTCACTAATTCTTGCCTTTGCTGTGCTGAGTCCACTGATCAGCCAGTTGAAGGCATTCTTCATGTCTGTTACCATGCTTTTAAAAACAAATTCTAGCATTTCCATATGAGTCTTTCTGAGTTGCCATATCTCTGTCAAAATTCTCCATTTCTTTTTCTGAAATTTTATTCAAGTATAGTTGATTTACAATGTTGTGTTAATTTCTGCTGTATAGCAAAGCGATTCAGTTATATATATATGTGTATATATATATATTCTTTTTCATATTCTTTTTCATTATGGTTTATCACAGGATATTGAATATGGTTCCCTGTGCTACATAATAGGACCTTGTTTATCCATCCTGTATACAATAGCTTGCATTTGCTAGTCCCAAACTCTCAGTCCTTCCTTCCCCCACACCCCCTTCCCCTTGGCAACCACAATTCTGTTCTCTATGTCTGTTTTATAGATATGTTCATTTGTGTTGTATTTTAGATTTCACATATAAGTGACATCATATGGTATTTGTCTTTCTCTCTCACTTACTTTGCCTAGTATGATAATCTCTAGGTCCATCCATGTTGCTGCAAATGGCATTATTTCATTTTTTATGGCTGAGTAATATTCCATTGTATATATGTACCACATCTTCTTTATCCATTCTTGTGTCGATGGACATTTAGGTTGTTTCCATGACTTGACTGTTGTAAATAGGGCTGCTATGAGCATAGGGGTGCATGTATCTTTTCGAATTATAGTTTTGTCTGGGTATATGCCCAGCAGTGGGATTGCTGGATCATATGGTAGTTCTATTTTTAGCTTTTTGAGGAACCTCCATACTGTTTTCCATAGTTCCTGTACCAATTTACATTCCCACCAACAGTGTAAGAGGGCTCCCTTTTCTCCACACCCTCTTCAGCATTTATTATTTCTAGACTTTTTCATGATGGCCATTCTGACTGGTGTGAAGTGGTACTTCATTGTGGTTTTGATTTGCCTTTCTCTAATAATTAGCGATGACAAGCATCTTTTCATGTGCCTGTTGGCTATCTGTATGTCTTCTTTGGAGAAATGTCTATTTAGGCCTTCTGCCCATTTTGTGATTGGGTTGTTTTTTTGTTATTGAAAAATTCTCGATTTCTTCATGCATGTTTTCCACATGGTCCACTAGTATTTTTAACATATTATTCATAGTTATTTCCTGATATTCATGTATATACACTTATGAATATAAATAGATATATTTATATAACTATTCCCTGTTTGATAGTTCCAGCACATTTATGTCTTCATCTGGTTATGTTGATTGCTTTTTCTCTTGAATGTGTTTTCTTTTTTCTTCCCTTGCTTTTTTTGTATGCCTCACTTTTTTTTTTTTTTTTTTAAACTGGATGCTGGACATAATGTGTAGATAAGTACGGACTGAGATAAATAATATTTATGCCTGGAACTGACACATGTCTTGTAGTGCTAGGCCATTAGCTTGTGGCTTGAGTCAGTCAGGAGAGGAACTGGATTTTTTTTCCTGTTGTTGTTATGGTGTAACTCTTGGTGCACCAGGAGCTTCAAATTCCTGTAGCATCATCTTTTGCTCAGGATTGAGACTGGTTTCCTGGAGGATTTTTCTCAGTGTTCCTGTCCACCCTCGGCTTCAGGCCTTCCTTGTATTCCTGCACCTCAGAGAGGGTTTCTCTTCTTGCTTTGTACCTCTTAAACTCTATTAATCACATATTCTTGATGATCTATTTTGCTAAATGTAGTAGGGCATTCAGAAAGTTATAAGGCACAGTCCCTGCCTCTCGTGAGTTTGTCAGTCACAGTTGAAAGATGAAATGTAGATCCATCGAGCAATGTGTGATATAGACAAGGTGTGATGTCAGCACAGGATTTGTGAAGGACATAAAGGTCAGAACAGGAAAGTCTCTGATTTAGCTTGCTCATGTACTTCCTCTCTCTTTACCATTTTTAGCAAAATATTTGACTTTTGTTGTTTTTACTTCTATACTTGGATAAGTTGTCAAAGGTGAGTCTCAGTGCTGTGAGTTGTCACAGTGACCCAGTAGACTTTCAGATCCATTAACCCCATATCAACCTGATATGTGGGTTATCCTCAGGGGTGTGAGGAAGTGTGCCAGGGATCTGAAAAGCTATAGGATAAACCACTCACCTCTCCATAGACCTAGGTCTATGGTTTATGTGACTACAAGTAAGTTAAAAAATCCTGACTGTATTGAAACTTAAAATTTACCATATTAAAACTCAGCTATAGGGACTTACCTGGTGGTCCAGTGGCTGTGACTCTGTGCTCCCAATGCAGGGGGCCTGGGTTCGATCCCTGGTCAGGAAACTAGATCCCACATGCTGTAACTAAGAGTTTGCATGCCATGACTGAAAGATCCCCCATGCTGCAACTAAAGATCCTGTGTGCTGCAACTAAGGCCCAGCACAGCCAAATGAAAAAAAAAAAAAAAACTCACCTATATAATGACTTGGATAAGTTGTCAAAGGCAAAATTTGTATTAATTTCTTGAGATAAATCACAATTAAAAAATATAATTCCTTTGAAAGAAATTCCACACTGGTAGTATTGCTATGGCCTTCTTGTTCCCAAGGGATGTGCATCTGGCTCTGGTACTGTTGGGGACACTTGGAGGACAGATTTAAGAAGCTCTTAAGTTAGTTAACCCTCTTGTTGATGTTCTGTGCTCTGTCTCTGGCCTAAGATGGGGGTGGGAAGAGGCAAAAAGAGGAGTGTTTTTCTAGTGTGGATACTTGTGTCCTTTTATAAAGAGGGGTAGGGTAGGTAGAAGGGTGGGTAGTTTCTTTTGTCTCCATCCTTGGATCATGAGTCCTTTTCCTAAAATGTATACACACTAGGTATGAAATGATGGGTGAGAGGATTTGTGTTTTCTCTTGGTTTAGTAGTTTCAGGATGGCAACTTTATTTGAAAGGAACATTTTCATTTTATTTTTACTTAGCATTTATCTTCCATAGTTCTTGTTAACTTTCTGTGTTCTGTTGATCTTACAGATTGGTTAATTTCTGTGTTTGGAATACAGTGACTTATTTTCCCACTATTTTTAAACAGAAAAATAAGCACAGTTAGCTCTGCTGGTTTTGTCTGAAGCATCTTCTGCATGAAAGGACTTTTCATTAGAAGTGGCAGCTGAGTCCTTAGGGGACCTTCACAGCTATTCTTGTCCTCCTTTTACCAGAAAGCATTTCTGATGGGAATTTGGATGATTAATCCCATCAGGAGGTTCCTTCTAGCACATATTTACATTCATACATGTAAAGTTAGCAGCAATAACGTCTTCTGAACCACAAGTCATCCTCTCTGTAACTCCCTGTGCTAACCTGAAATTAAACAGGGTGAAGGTATAATAGGGGAAAGAGAGCATTTCTAAACTCCCAGTATCTAGGGTATATTTTCAGAAAGTTGAGTTACATTTTAGCTGAATAGGGGAGAATCGTAGCTTAAGATTCGGAAGTACTAGTTTTAGAATGTAGAAAGTTTCCTATATCTAGTTAATACTTACTCTTGCTTAGATAAAATGCTACTCAGTTATTAGTGGCTTACCAAAATATTTATTGCTCATTAAGTCCTAATTCTCAGGGTATATGCCTTAGTGTTCAAGAAGTATTTTTAATTTTATTACTGTACCTGCAGCTGTTTAGCTTTGATGTTGTTTTGGCGAGTCATCCAAGATATCTCATTTCTCAATTTACAAATATCCTATGTAGATATTTGTAAATTGAGGGATATTTGTAAATTGTTGTGTATGGAGGGCGTACACAACAGAAAATTGTACCACGAGCTCAATTTTAATTTCTATATTGGCAGAGAAATATAAATTCTACTCAGAATAGATAGGAAATTTGTTCAGTGCACTTCACTTAACAAGCTTTTACATTTATATTATCTCACAACAAGGAGAGTCAGGGCTGCTATCTGTACAAATGAACATACCCGAGTCCCTAAAAGCTGCAGGAGCCCCAGGAGTTAGATTTCTTCATCTCCTCTCTGATTCTGAAAGATACTCCAAAGAGATGAACTTGATGTTTCTGTAACTTTGAACGTAGTATCCCATATCACAGAATATAAAAGAAGGCCTGGAAAAAAACACAGAGAAATTGTGCTCTAGTGACAGTTGGAAGAAGAGTCAACTCTGCTCTTTGGTTTCCCAGCTATTCAGGTTGTCCCATCTTGGTACTAGAACATGGTAGAGGTGAAGTAAGTTATTATTTTAGGTTTATAATATAGCATAATGAAGAAGGGCACCAGTTCCAAACACAATATAATTTTTATCTATTTCAGAAAGGTTGTCTGACAGCCTTCTTTCCATTAGTAGATTGTCATTGACTATAGTTTCTCATTTCTAGAAATTGACTTGTCTGATTTTCAAATAATCTTGTTCTTTTCACGTAGTGTCCTATTTTTTTTTTTTTTTTTGGTTGTTGTAGTTTCTATTCGTTTTTATAAAGAATTCTGTATGAGACATAATAAAAGGAACTTAATCTTTAAGTAATTATCTCAGTTTTTAGGGTACAAATGATCTCTTTCTTAGTGGACCCTTTCATTGTGGACCTTTAAATTTATTGTGAGTTCGTCCTCAATAGGGGTAGTTTTGCCCTTAGTATTCCAGGTCAGGTTCTGGAGGAACTTCACAGAATGATTTTGCATCTGCTTCTGTTGTGATTGATGAAGTTCTTTTGGTGGGGGTAGATTCTCACACCATGCAGTTAATCCACATTTTGACTGTCATTTCTTACATAAGTGATTTCCCCCAACTCAGAAGTCCAGGAGCATGGTTATAGTATACTTCCGTCTAGTAGGAAGTTTTTCTAGTCAATCTTTAGTGGACAGACAACACCATTAGGTTTAATTCTGTCCTGTCACATCATTAAGACCCAAGGCTACATCTCCTATTCCACTAAACCCTCATCTCTTATTCCCTGATGTACACTCTGTTCCAATAACTCTTTCCCCTCCCCTGATTTGAGAATCCACTGTTATCACCTGGAAGTGGGAAGAGCAACTGTAGTCAGTTGGGATTATTTAATGACATTACCCGGGACATGACATAGCTTCCACGCTTATGCCTGTCAAGGGCTTGTGTCTACATGGGAATATCCATTCTTAGTTCCCACTGAGCAAGGACCTCTCCAGGAAAAGGAGCCTGAAAATCTCTTGCATTTCTTTAATACAGTAGCACACACTCGGACACAGGGCAGAGTGCTCAGAGCCGAGAAAAAGTACATAAGCATTAACACAAGTTCCTACAAAAAAAGGGCAGCCTTTATAGAATTCTGTTAATGGAGTTTATATTGGTGCATGTGTGATAGCAAGATACCCACAGATTCTGTCCAGCTGGTCCTGAAAAAGATATCTGTCGTAGCTCAACAGGCTACAGATTTCAACAAATATTCTTGATATCATTACTAGCAGATGAGAGTCTGCCCTTGAAAGCGCTTATGAACTGCCATTGAGGGAGAAACACAGTGATGTAACAGCTAGGCAATGGCTTTGCAGCATCATGGTTTGACCATTACATTGAAGAGTGTTAAGCTGTCACTCCAGCCCTCCATGTGGCTAATATTTTTCATTAGCATTTCAGAGCTTAAGGAAGTTTCATAATTCTAGTAAAGGCCACAAAGAAACACAAAAATGCAGTTAAGAATGCCAGCAATTCTTGGAGAAATTAAAGTCAGACTATGGTGCAGTGTGATCTCAAAGAATTAAGACCTTCAGGGCCAATGAACCAGAGAACAAAGCTCTCTAGATGATGGGTGTCTGGAGAAGCTCTAGACAGTCTTAATCACACGTGTCATTATTCTTCTTCAACAAGAAAGCAGGAAGCAAATGGAGGTGTTGGAATACAGCTGATCACTTCTCACTGAAATACTAAGTATCCCATTAGACTTCATATGTCCAACTCCGAGGAAATATTTTGAACTTTGGACTTCCAGAACTACATATTAACATTTATGTTGTTTTAAATCACTAAATTTCTTGTAATTTGTCACAGCAGCCATAGGAAACCAATAACCAACGTCTACAATATGATGTATTTTATTTACTTTGTCTGTTATCTATCTTCCACTGCTAGAATGTGGATGCCAGGAGGGCATAGAATTTTGACTATTTTATTTCTTACTGTGGCCCCAACGGTTGGGCCATGGCTTGGCATAAACCAAGTTCTCCGTAAATACTTTTCAGTGGGTGTCATCATGAGAGGCTGGCTTGTGTGTCCATACAGGTTTAAGAAGTCCACCAACATGCCTGTTGCAGACAGGTTCATTTATTATTCCTTTCACTTGCGTTAGGATCACAGTAAACATTAAGAGCTACTGCTTCCAAGTGTGAGTTTTATGTGTTTAAGATCTATAATTCACATCTGCTAAATATGTAGGTTATTTAAGTTAATTTCTATCAAGTTTCTCTTGTTTATATTTCAGATGTGTATGGGTATTTAAATAAAACTGATTCTCCCTGCAGTGAGGGAAGCATTTTTGAAATTTGTGGACCATGATACAGACAGGTTTTAAGGACAAAAGGAAAATTTAGAGTAATCTTATTTAAAAACACTTCTTTATCAGTTATAACTGTGTCCATCTTGGCTTAGAGGTTAGCTGCGTGCATTTTTCACATTATCTCACTTTCGTTATGAATCTTGTTAATGACTCCATAGAGACGATGCCTCTTTGTGCGAAGCCCTGGTGAATCTAAGAATTTCCTTTGGTGGAGCAGAGTTTGCAAGCATGCTGGTAATTTCTTTTTCAGGGGCCCAGCCTGGATGTTTTGTAAAACCAGCTCTCTTTGAAAGCCGTCAAATGAGAACTAAGAAAGCATAGCCCACAGTTAAACAGAACAAAACCTCAGGCAAGTCCTTTGAGGAGCAATGTTTTTTGCCAGCCATGGCACCCCGTGTCTTTGTCTCTGGACTCTGTCTGTCTGTCTCTCTCATAGTTTGTTTTACTGGCCGTCCACTGGAATTTGGCAGGCTTTAGCTAAGAACCTTTGATTTAAGCGTAGCTTTCATTATTGTGACATATATCCCACTCTGAATATTCTTTGCCTGAAATAATGCTATTCTTCTTCTATTGTTTTTTTTTTTTCCTCCCAGAATATGGATCTTTCATAGCCTTCTGGCAGTGTTGCAGTTTTTATTGTTATTCAGTGAACTTAGAGCGCTATCTATGCTGCTTCACGAATTGGTTTCCATCTATTTGCTTTCGTCCTTCCCGTGCAGTTTTCTGCTGCGGTGATTGCACTGTTGTGCTTTGTTCCAGAAGGTCCAGCCCAGTGGAAATGGGCACATCTTGATGTGATCCTTCCCTTCAGCAGCAGAGACATCCACTGCGTCACCCTGCTTGTTCCTGGCTTGCCAGTTGTCCTCAGGGGCAGCCTTAACCCAAAGTCTTTGGTTTAAGAGGCTTCGTTCTTATTGAGGGGAATCAGGGCTGGGTGGAATGAGGCCCACACAGGCACACACCTGAACAGCATTTAGAGCAAATGTAGTTCCCGTGTTGAAAGAAACTGGAGCTGTTTCTGGGATATGAGCTTCATTCCCGTGTTCCTGCAGACAGCTGCTACCCACCCTCCAGGGAGATGAAGTCTTAATTCACCGTATAGGCCGCGCTCAGCAGGGACACCTTGCCTGGCCCCTGGCTTCATTTGCTTCATTTCTGCTATCGCGTCAGCTGCTGTGGGCATGCAAGTGAGGATTGTTTATGAGTTTTGGAAGTGTCTCCTAGGCTGTGACCCCTAGAAGAATTTTACTCTCTTGATGTTTCATTATGGATAGATTCGGTGGAGAGCTGGGCTACAGGACAACTGAGTTACCACTTCCATTTGGGATTTTAATTAGCTTAGTTGTGACTTATGTGGATGAACCAAAAAGTTCATCCGTAAACAGTGCTGTGGTTGAACTTAGCCAGTGCCAGGTTAAACTGGCTTCATCTAATACCAAGTGGGCATGTTTTTAGTGCTTTGGCTTTTATTATGTTTTCTTAAAACTGATAACAAAAGAACAAAACCATAACAAAACCCCCCTCCAGACCATACCAGACCCCACAGCTGCATAAATGATGGGCAGGACGAATGTTACAGTTATAGCCTCCATTTGAACCGAGTAAAAAAATATGCAGGAATTATTTTGGCCTGGAATGAACTTTTGATTTCAAACACTGAATCTATGTCTGAATAGTATGCAGTCTGTATCTAAATGTCCCTCACTGTGTGTTATGGCTTTAATCGTGTACCCCTCAAATTCATATGTTGAGGTCCTAAACCTCACGTCTCTCAGAATGTGACCCTTTATGGAGATTGGGTCTTTACGAGGGAATCAAGTTAAAATGAAGTTATTTGTTGGGTCCCAATCCAGTATGACTGGTATCCTTGTGAAAAGGAGAAACTTGCCCAAAGAGACAGACACACACAGAAGAAAGACCGAGCGAGGAGTCATAGAGAAAAGACAGTCATCTGCAAGCCAGAGAGGATGCCCTGGAACAGCCCTTCCCTCACAGACCTCAGGAGGAACCGCCCCCAGCCTCCATAACTGGGAAACAACAGGTTTCTGTTGTTTAAGCTTCCAGTCTGTGGTGCTCTGTTATGGCAGCTTTGACAAACTAGTACACCATGGCACATTATCCCTTCTCCACGGACAGTCGGCCAGACGGTGGATCATCCCTGCCTCTTCCGCCCCCAGCCTGTGTTGTATCTTCACTTTTGAATCGCTAAGTAGTGCCTCTCTTTGCTGGCAGGTAGAAAAGATGAATGCTAACTGTATTAGTGGTCTATTGCTGTGTAACAAATAACCCCCAAGCTTAGCAGTTCAAAACAACAAACATTTATTATCACGTATCATCTCATTTTTGTCATTATTACGCATTTATCCTTTCACCATTTCCATAGGAATGTGGGTACATCTCAGCTGGGTCCTCCAGCTCAGAGCCTCTCACAGGCTACAGTCAAAGTGTTGGCCTGCAGAGTCTCCAGGCTCACTTGGAGGAGTCTCTGCTTCCCTGCTCGTTCCTGCGGCTGACAGCAGGATTCAGTCCCTTTTTCCCCAGCTTCTGTCTTTCTTGTTGAATGTCAGCTGTCAGCCTGTCACTCCTTCCAGGCCATCTTTCTTTTTTCTTCTCTTTTTGAAGATTTTCTTTGGTGTTCTCACATTTTGCTATGACTTGTTAAGGTGTTCATTTTTATTTATGAATTTTCCTTAGAATTTCTAGGAAATCTTGAATTTGTAGATTGTTGTTTTTTACCCATTCTGGAAAAAGAACTTTTTTAAAAAAAAAAAAATATTGTTTCCTCTGCCCTGTTTGCTTTCTTTTCTTCTGAGACTCTGAGAAACCATTTTATATCATCTCTGCCCTCTGTGTTTCTAAACTTCTCTTTCATCTTTTGTACCACTTTGTTTTACTGTGCTGCATTCTGGGTAATATCTGCCCTATGCTTCTGTTACCTAATTGTCTCTTCAGCCATGTTTAGTCTGCTGCTACACTCATTTGTGGAATTTTAATTTTCTTTTTATAAAATTAATTTTTATTGGAGTATAGTTGATTTACAATGTTGTGTTAGTTTCAGGTGTACAGCAAAGTGAATCAGTTATACATATATCCACTCTTAGATTCTTTTCCCATATTGAGATGGAATTTTAATTTTCTTTTTTTTAAATTAATTTTTATTGGAGTATAGTTGATTTACAATGTTGTGTTAGTTTCAGGTTTACAGCAAAGTGAATCCCTTATACATATACATATACATATACACATATCCACTCTTTTAGATTCTTTTTCTGTTTCAGGTGTACAGCAAAGTGAATCAGTTATACATATATCCACTCTTAGATTCTTTTCCCATATTGAGATGGAATTTTAATTTTCTTTTTTTTAAATTAATTTTTATTGGAGTATAGTTGATTTACAATGTTGTGTTAGTTTCAGGTTTACAGCAAAGTGAATCCCTTATACATATACATATACATATATCCACTCTTTTAGATTCTTTTCTCATATTGAGTAGACTTCCCTGTGCTATACAATAGGTTCTTATTAGGTATCTATTTTATATGTAGTAGTGTGTCTGTGTCAATCCCAATCTCCCAATTTATCCCCACTCCCCTTTTCCCCCAGTAACCATAAGTTTTTTTACACCTGTGACTCTATTTCTGTTTTGTAAAAGAGTTCATTTGTACCATTTTCTTTTAGATTCCACATATAAGCGATAGCATATGGTATTTGTCTTTCTCTGTATTATTTTACTTTCCATTTCTGTGTGGTTCTTTTCAAGTCTGTTAGGTCACTTTTATAGTAGTCTCTTTATATTTCATTCATTTTTTTTTTTTTTTCATTCTTTTAAACATAACCAGCAAGTTTGTTTTGGATTTGTTGTGTGATATGGCAGTATCTGAAGGTTTTGCAAATCTGGTTTTCTGTCTCGTTAATTCCCCCCCTCACGGTGCCTAGTTATCTTGTGTGTTTGGTGGTTTTCTCTTACTTGTGAAATGTGCTTTTTCCTTGGGAAATTATTGTGAGAATTCCCTAAGGCTTAAGAGGAGAGTGTGTTCCACAGAGAGGAACTGTACTTCTTCTGCTGGATTCTTGGGACCAGCGCTCATTCCACAAAATCTTGTAACCTTTGGTACAATAAGTATGGAAAATGAGAGTGACATTTGGAAATTTCTATGGTAACTCGACATTGCTATAGATAGCATCAGTGTGCTGTGCTTGTCCTTTTTTCCATATCATTTTTTGTGCAGTTCATCTTTATTGCATTTTACAAATGGAAAATGAAACATAACAGTCCAGCACTTCACCATAGATAGTTTTAGAGGTTCTGTTTTGAGCTAAATTGATAGCTTAACTTTTTTTTTTTTTTTTTGCCGTACGCGGGCCTCTCACTGTTGTGGCCTCTCCCGTTGTGGAGCACAGGCTCCGGACGCGCAGGCTCAGCGGCCATGGCTCACGGGCCCAGCCGCTCCGCGGCACGTGGGATCCTCCCGGACCGGGGCACGAACCCGTGTCCCCTGCATTGGCAGGTGGAGTCCCAACCATTGCGCCACCAGGGAAGCCCAGCTTAACATTTTTTTGGCTTCCCACATGATATATGGCAGGTGGACTCTCAACCACTGCGCCACCAGGGAAGCCCAGCTTACATTTTTTTGGCTTCCCACATGATATGTATACTTGGGTTGCAAATCCATATGAGTGCTAGTTTTTATTACAGCTTCTCAGTATTTATTCCTTTGCTGCTTTTCTCAGGATCCAGGAAAGTGTCCTTGTAGTCCTTTTATGGTGAAGAGTCTGTTTTGCTTAAAACTTACACTGAGGGTGTAGCATTTCAGATATCCCAGATTTGAGTAGAAATGTCCTCTATTAGATTTCCCACCCTGGGTGAGCCCTGGGTTTTGTCTTCTATCTCCTACACCCTATGAGAAATTAAAAACAAAAACTAAAATTCAGCAGGTTGACCAGATGCCCTCAGGTAAGAAAATGGCTTTAACCTTCTGCTATCCTTTCTTGATTCTTGGCTTCAGTTTGATCTTAGCCTGATAAATGCACATAATCTTGTCAACCCTTTAATATTAAAATGCATATGTATGTGTATACGTGTAGTTGTGTCCTTTTAACAAATGCAGAAAGAGGCTCAGTAAGAATAGAGGACCTCACTCAAGTTCTCAGATCAGGGTGAATCTAAAACTAGGTCTGCTGAGGGTCTTCTAGCATTGTTCCTCCTGCACTCACTTAGAGCAGGACTTCCTGGTGTCCCGCAAAGGGGACATCCTGTGGGTGCATATCGCTCACCTGACATTTACTTCAGGTACAGAAATGATGTAAAATAATGTTAAGGCAACAACACATACCGAAGGTATGTGGAACGATGGGCGCTTTCATATACTGCTGGTGATAAGATGAATGTTTATAGCCCTTTTGATATTAATATGTTGATCGC
Source organism: Neophocaena asiaeorientalis asiaeorientalis (assembly GCF_003031525.2). Taxonomy (NCBI): domain Eukaryota; kingdom Metazoa; phylum Chordata; class Mammalia; order Artiodactyla; family Phocoenidae; genus Neophocaena; species Neophocaena asiaeorientalis. Next base: position 5,184,719 of record NW_020174373.1, on the reverse strand, counting down.
TACTAAAATGTTCAACATATATACTCTTTGACCCTGCTGTCCCAGCTTGGAGCTTCATCCCTAGAATTAAAGCTCAGTAAGTAAGGACTGGTGTTTCAGGATATCTAGTGACCCTTGTTCAAGCTGACAAGAACCCAGAAACAAAGAAAATGCCCTTCAACAGGGAAGTTAGACTAAATTAGAATGTATTGACAACACGGCGTGTCATGTCATGCAGCCGCTCAAAAGGGTGAATTTGAATATGTCAGCGGGCGTACAGGAAGTTCTGCGAGACATTTTTGAGGGGGAAAAGCAAGAAGCAGAAAGGTGTATATAATGTTCCGTTTTTATAAAACAAGGACAAAATTCTGTGTGCACGTGTCTGATTAAGTATGCAGAGGAATGTCGAGAGACATGCCGCAGATTCTTCACATGGGTTACCATGGAGGACAGTGGCAGCAGAGTGGGTGGTGAAGACGAATGGTGTGGGTGGCAGACAGAAGACAAGCAGAACGGCATACACACACACACACACACACACACACACACACACACACACAGAAGGCTGCTTAAACCGTGAACTAATACGTGTGAGATAATCACATTTGGGCATTATGTAAAATTGTATATATATGTGTATAAAAAGATTTTAAAGTGAAATAAAATAAATTGACAAGAAAGACATTTGTTAAGGCAGAAAAAAAGTGCTGCGGTGAAGGCCCAGGGCTGGGGGAGAAAGATACAGAGGCTGCCTTTTGTCTCATTGCCTTCCAGGTGGTGGGCATGGACATGGGCCGGCTATGAGCTTCCTCTGGAACTTGGTCTAGCTGCCTTCTCCATACCTGGTGATGGTAGAGAACACCGCAGTGCATTCCCCCTCTTGTCAGGGGCACTGTGTAAGTACTGGCCACGTGTAGTCAGTATATTTGGAGAGACCATGGTGAGGACTGCAGTGCTGTCTCTTGTACATAAAAAGCATACATTGAGTACCAGCTGGCTGCTAGGTGCTATGCCAGACCCTGTCCTCACACAACTGAATATGGAGCCCTGGCCTCCAACTTGCTCACAGATTTGCTCAACCTTAAAAAGGAACATTAAAAACAAGCAAAACAAGTAAAAACGGAATTTCCTTAAGAGACTGAGCCGCTGAGTACATTTTGCTGATCTTTTGAAAAAGGGAAGAAAGGAAACGCAGACTCTTCTCTGTCATTCTGTAAAGTGGAGGAGCTGACCTGAGTGTAAAGCCGTTTTGGGTGTGTCACCGCTGTATTTCACTGTGCTTAAAGACATCATTGTTGCTCACTTCGCTTTAAGTAGTGCAGAGGCAGGCTCCGGGTTTATAGACTTGTTTCTGTACCATCTGAGTGCAGTAAACGTGCCTGTTCCAATCAGGTGAATAATGCACAAGCTATTGCTTTATTTTTGCTTCCATTTGTGGAATCATAAAAAACCCCAAACCCTAAAAACCATAAAACAAAAAACCCCCAGACCAAAAACTGCCCCCACAAGTTGCAGCCAAGTGTTGAGTCTCAGTGACCTTAGTAATCTGAAAGTGTCTAGCTTTCCCTCCTTTTCGAGGGTGGGAGGCTACTTGGAGACTGGAACATCCAGGATGAGAGCTGCGGTAACTTCAGCGTTGGCTCACCCCTTCCCAACCCCGGCCCCAGAACCCTGCCTGGTGAAGCGCTCGTGCCTTTGTCTAAAGCATCATGTCTTCGGCTCTGTGCTTTACCATTTGGAGAACATGGATCTAGGCCAGCTGTTTCCATGTCAGGTGAGGCATGTTGGTGAAGTCACCTGACCAAGCCTGCACAGTGAGTGAATGAAGAATAGATGCAGGTGGAGGAGTTGACCGTGCACCCTTGAAACCCGTACTGTCTAGCCACCAGCGATACGGGGCTCCTGAGCGCTTGAAAAAGCACGAGTCTGAATTGAGATGTGACCTAAGTGCGAGATACACGCGAGGATTTCCAAGACCTCGTGAAAAAGCAGTGTAAACTACTTGTCAGTAATCTCTTATATCGAGTACATGTTCAAATGATAATATGTTGGATATGTTGGGTTCAATAAAATGTATTATTAAAATACATTTCACATGTTTCTTTCGGCTTTTAAACGTGGTTACTAGAAAACTTAAAATTGCGTATGTTCCTCGCATTATACTTCTTTTAGAGAACACTGCTTTAAACAGTACTGACTCTTCTCTACCGAATTCCTGCCCAAAGCATCTTCTTGTGCTATTCATTCATTCACTCGCTCACTCATTCACTAGCAGAGGTTCCTTGTTTGGGGTGAGTTTGTATGACGTTTTGGTGATTTATTTTCGATCCCCACTATTTGGGAACATATCACACTAATCTTTAATCACTGGAATAATTGTCGTGAGCAAGTTGGAGGTTTAAGAAAACTTCACCCAGGAACAAAAAGGAACCCCAGACGCAGTAGCCATGCTTTCAGGGGCCACTTGGGGAACAAGGCGTGGCCAAGCACTGCCTGTGGGGAGGGACCCAGACACTGGAGACAGATGGCCTGTGACCCTCAGGGTGCTCAGGACAGATGAATGTCGTTGGTTGATGTGCAGTGGTCCTATCTCCACTTGTGCCCGTCCTCTCATTCTGTGTGTCTCCCCATCGAGGACGTGCATCGTCTGGTTTCTAATTCTCTCTAGGTCCACCTCCTCCACAGCCCACTCCACTCACATAGCTCTCCCGCCTCCACTGCCGTGGGCTCCAGGCAGAGTTTTCCCACATCGCCATGTTCTCACATGTCTGCCCTTTTCACCCTGCTCTTTCCTCCTCCCAGACTGTCTTTTCCCGTGTGGTCCCCTGGCAAATTCAGCCTGTCCTCAAGACGTAGCATCACTTCCTTGACTTCACGGATGAAGTTAGGGTCTGTGAAGCCTCCCAGAACGTGGCTCCGCGGCATGTACTCCGTAGACCAACAGCAGCATCACCACCTGAGGGGCTGCTAGAGATGCAGAATCTTCGGGCCCTGTAAAGAGCCCAGTCTTTCTGGATCAGAATCTTCATTTTAACAAGATGCCCAGGTGTTTCGGTTACGCGCTGAAGTCTGAGCAGCATCGCCCTAGAGCACCAGATTTACGCTTTAACTATGACACGTGTTGTGTTGTTACTCTTCCTGAGCTGGTCAGCGTCCTCCACTAGGTTGCAGCCTGAGGCCTGAGGTCATCTGGTTCATCTAGGCACTTAGAATGCCTAGGAACTTAGTAATTTAATAAATGTATCCGAAGAGATAAAAAGACATGGTTCCCCGTGGAAAGGGTTTGGCGGTGGGTACAGATTGTGGTCAGCGGTGTAGGCGTAGGAAGCAGACCCTTGCAAGTGCTGGTATTGATCAGGGAGGTTACACACGGCAGCAAGAGAAGGCAGTTTTGATTATAAACAGTGTCAACATTTAGGAAGAAGGTGATAGGTTAAAAAAAAAAGAGATGCTATTGAAGTAGCTGGAGAGGGATCAGAAATACTGGAGGCAAGCCGTCCTGACAGAGAGGAGGAATGCTCGAGGAAGAAGGGGTGTTCAGTTACCTGGAGAGCCTCAGGTCAGTGACATTCAATGATGCTTGAAGTTCTGGGTTTGCAGTGAGTTAGGAGCTCTCACATGGTTTCACAGGGCTTGCGTTCAAGTTACCTGTGAAGAAGAGTGCTTGTCATGGGCTGGAAAGTGAACAGCAGGGGATGTGCTGTCATCTGGCAATGTAGGTCATGAGGAGTTAGGACCCAGGTCTGAAGGGCAGAGGATGGTCCACGCAAGGCTCTCCTTGGGAAGAAGAGATCTGTGTGCTCTCTTCCCTACTGGAGTGTAAACTCTTTACAGCGGTAGCCACAGCTTCAGGGTCGTTGTTTGTGCCCCCAGGCAGTCCATTATCTGTAGGAACCCACTGTCTGTGTTGTAGTTGTAATGGATTGAATGAAAGATCCAAGGAGCAAAATAAATAGGAGTATAGAAGTCCAAGAACAAGGGAGCAGTTAAGTGGCTGATTCAAAATTAGGTAAGAGGCAGTTTCAGGGAGTATAGCTCAGGTGTCCAGCTGGGCCCAGGACTAGGGTGAGGCAAGTGGGGCACCCCTTGAAATTTTGCACCCTAAGCACTTGTCTCACGCTAGCCACGGCCCTAACGGAAATAGTTTTCTTTGGGATGACTGGGTTGGATACCATTTGGGAGAGTTGACATTTTGCATGTTTTTCAGAAATATAGTCCTCTCCTCTTTAGTATTCTGCATCCTCTTAGCTCCAAATCAAATATTTATTTCATGCTGTCTCACTTCTTACCCTAAGAACAGAAATTTTATGACTGAGGGTTTTTTGCAGAAGAGATTAACTACAGAAATAACCAGCAGTTTTAATATATCTGCATCAGGGAACAAGGCCATATTATCTTCAATTAACTAACGATGAGCTTCTTTGGTTAAGCCATATAAGAGTAATTTAGAGCTTTCAGCCTCTCTTTGGAGGATAAGATGTTCCATGATATTCAGAGAAGGCTTGCTCCTGAGAGACAAATTTAGAAGAATGTTCGTTCAGTTTCGTGATAAAGGCTGTATTTACACCAGGGGAAACAGCTGAGCATTTGGAAAATCGGTGCAGCATTGCTATGGGATTCCTTCAGTTGTGTTGAATGCTTCGTTTTTCTCTAAGCCCCAATTTAGCTTTTATTACTATAAAAACAAAGCAGCAGGTTACAGAGGTTTTCAAGGGGTTTCAAAACCTGAGGGAAAATATTGTACTTTTTTCTGGCAAATGGAGACTTTGTCATACCTGTTTTGATCACGAGGAGAGTAATAAGTATTGGGAAAGTGTTTTTAGCAATTTCTGAGAGCAGGTTTTCCCCCCCAAAAATATCGACAGCAAAACTCCTGTGAAAGAAAGTGCGTCATAGCAACTCTTTTCTTCTGCTTCAAAAAATGTTGCCTTGGGCTTCCCTGGTGGCGCAGTGGGTAAGAATCCACCTGCCAATGCAGGGGATATGGGTTCGAGTCCTGGTCTGGGAATATCGCACATGCTGCAGAGCAAATAAGCCTGTGCACCACAACTACTGAGCCTGCACTCTGGAGCCCATGAGCCACAACTACTGAAGCCCACATGCAGCTACGAAGACCCAGTGCAGCCATAAAAAAAAAAAAAAATAAAAAAAATTTATAAAAAAAAAAAAAATGTTGCCTTATGGTCAGTAGGGTCAAAGGGCTTGAAAGTACTTCAGGAAACTAAGGTGTCACCTCTCATTTGTTTAAATATTTAAAGATGCTCCTTTCCGAGCTAGCTGTTTTATAAAATTTGTACTGTTGTAATGTTATCCTTGATCACTCTCATGTGATCTCCGCACAGAAATGGAGCACTTTTCCATAAGTTTGCAATTATTAGTTTATTCACATGCCAGCAAAGAAGAAACTGTCTGGATGTGGAGGTCAGACAGCAAGGGATCCCTGGCAGGGCTTTTGAAAGACAGATTGGATGGAAAAAGCATCAATTCATAGAGAAAACTTATGGTAACAGTGACAATTATTAGCCAAAGGACCCAGCTTTCTGGGGGAGATCGAGTGACAAGTAATAGAGAAAGGCATGAACTTCAGTATAAAGGGGGTGAGAAAAGAGAAGCAAGGTAGAGAGAGAGTGTCTGGGACTCTGTAAAGAACTGGCATGGCCCATAGCAAAACAGTGATTTGACCAAGTGTAGCTAACGGTTAAATAGTATTCATGGTCACTGCTGTTCCACTACAGCTCTTCTCAACACATGCATCAAAAGTCAGAGGATAACCTTGCAATTTAATTTAGTTGTAGCTGTGTCCCCTACTCTGAATTGGATGAAAGAGTCACTTATCAAGAGGCTAAATAATTTAATGGTATTGATAGTCTGGTAGTGATACTGTTGGCCAAAAGAGGAAGAAAGGGCCATGATTAATGCAAGAGGTGGTTCTCAGCAGGAAAGAGATAGGTGGGGAGAAAATATGCAGGAAGGAATGACACAGGGAGAGATTATGAGTGACTGGGAAAAAGCCTGTGGCATCAGGACAGGTTGTGCACAGGGTGCTGAAAAATTAATACCACAGTCCTTGTCTACCAGACAGGGAAGTTGTGAGGTCTCATGGGAACAAGGTGGGTGGTGGTGAAGTAGACACTTGGTCAGTATACATCACAACTCAGTGGATCCCGAGCTGCATCTCGTACATTGATGTAACATCAATTTCTACATCCTAGTAAAATCCATTTCCTCCCAGTGGCCCACCAGGCCCTATGTGTTCTCCCCCACTGTGGTAAGCCGACTTTAAAGATGGCTCAGAGTGGATTAGAATCCGCTTGCTAATGTAGGGGACATGGTTTGATCCCTGGTCCGGGACGATCCCGTGGTAGGGTAAAAGAAAAAAGAAAAAACAGAGACAAAAGAATAGGGATGTAACCTGCACCGGTGGGAGGGAGCCATGAAGGAGGAACGTTTTCCACACACTAGGAAGCCCCTTTGCGGGTGGAGACTGTGGGTGGCGGAAGAGGGGAGCTTCAGAGCCACGGAGGAGAGCGCAGCAACAGGGGTGCGGAGGGCAAAGTGGGGAGATTCCCGCACAGAGGATCGGCGCCGACCAGCACTCACCAGCCCGAGAGGCTTGTCTGCTCACCCGCCGGGGTGGCCGGGGCTGGGAGCGGAGGCTCGGGCTTCGGTCGGAGCAGAGCGCAGGGAGAGGACTGGGGTTGGCTGCGTGAACACAATGAGAGAGTAGCATGGACTGATAAGCACTATCAAATGTAGAATAGATAGCTAGTGGGAAGCAGCCGCATAGCACAGGGAGATCAGCTCAGTGCTTTGTGACCACCTAGCGGGGTGGGATAGGGAGGGTGGGAGGGAGACGCAAGAGGGAGGAGGTATGGGGATATATGCGTACGTATAGCTGATTCACTTTGTTACACAGCAGAACCTAACGCACCACTGTAAAGCAATTATACTCCATAAAGATGTTAACAAAACATCGTGCCAGGCTCCTGATGGTCCCTGCCTCCTGAGAGGCATAGCCTTGTGTGCTCCCATCCTTTTCAGTGTAGGCTATGACTCAGTTCTAAAAGAACATTCAGCACAGGTGACGGGGTGTCGCTTCTATGGTCAGCTTACAAGAGATGGTGACTCTGTCTTGTTAGAAGATCTTCCCTTGCTGGCTTTGATAAAGCAAGCTGCCCTGTTGCAGAGGCCCACGTGACAAGGAACTAAAGGTGACCTTCTGTCAATAGCAGCAAGTAACCAAGACACTAGATCCAAGAATCCTCAGGCAGCTCAATTCTACCGGCAACCACGTGAGCACATTCTTCCCCAACTGAGCCTTCAGATGAGGCTCTCAGATGAAATCACAGCCCTTTGGGACTCCCTGAATCAGAGGATACAGTTAAGCCATGCTCAGACTCCTGGCCCACACAAACGTGAGACTATAAATGTGTGTTATTTTAAGCCACTAAGCTTGTGTAGTGTTCCACAGCAATAGATAATATAATTTGGCTTATTGTCAGTTTCTCCTCCATCCCTACTAGGACGTAAACTAGTAAAAAAAAAAAAAAGTAAAATAAATGGAGACACTTTTGTCTGTCTTTTCCCCCCCAGTGCATTCATGGACCCTATAATCATGCCTGACATGCAGTATTTGTTGAATGTACTGGTTGAACAAATCAACATGTATTTAGTAATGGCATAACTAAACCATATTCTTTCCAGATAAGCTAAAACCATATTCTTTCCAAATTCATTTCATATGCAAATGAATCTTGTCTTTATTGGAATGTATATATACGTACAAGAGTAGTTGAAACAAATATTTTAAGCATAGACACACGCACATACAAATACAGGTATATTCCAAATATATGTGTGTAAATTGGATGTGGATGCAAACCATTTCACTTTGTCCCCAAGGGAACAGTTGTACCACAAACGTTAGTCAGGAATTTCGTTGGTATTTCCACTCCTCACTGCTCTGTTTCACATGATTATTGTCTCTGTTTCCAGAGAGTAGCTATGCCAGTGTAAACCCAATTAGTGGATGTGGAAAGCTGCCTTCCCGTGAAAGGCAGTGCCTTCAAAATACAGGCTTTTTCCTTCTTGGTGTTTAAATGCTTCTGCATGAGCGAGTTGTCCATTTGCATTTTTCATTTCATTCATTGTATTTTTCAGCCCCAGAATTTCTGTTTGGTTCTTTCTTATGATTTCTACCCCTGTGTTAAATTTCTTGTTCTGTTTGTATGTTGTTTTCCTGATTTTGTAGAATTGTCTTCCTGTGTTTTCTTGTAGCTCCCCAAGCTTCCTTAAAACAACTATTTTGAATTCTTTATTGGGCAAATCACAGATCTCCATTTCCTTGGAGTTGGTTTCGGGAAAATTACTGTGTTCTTTGGTGGTCATGCTTTCCTGATCCTTCATGTTCCTTGAAGTCCTGCGTTGCTGTCTTCATTTTTGAAGGAGCAGTCACCTCCTCCAGCCTTTACTGATTGGCTTTGGAAGAGGAATACCTTCTGTCAGCCCTGCTAGGGCTTCTGAGGCTTTCTCAGACCTTTTCTGTGCATACAGCTGCTCACACTTCCTGTTGCCTCTTGGGGGCGGGATTCTTGAGGCTGTATGTCTTCTCTTGATCCCGTGAAGCCAGACTGAGTGCTGACAGCCTCCCTTGTCTTCTCCTAGGGTAGTGCTGAATGCTCACGGTCACGCGCTTTTTCCCAATCCCGCAGACTCAGGCCGGCTCGCGCTCGTGTGGAAGCTAGCCACGGTGTGAGGGTGTGTGGGTGAGGCGTACAGAGTGTTAGGGGTGCCCAGGGGCCAGCTGGGGGCATCAGCTTCCTGATGGAGTCCGTGAAGCAGTTCCTAGGATCTGCGTCCCTTTGTCATCCTCTGAGAGCCTGCGGCTGTTGTCCTCTCCACCCCTCCCCTCCCCCAAGTCATGCAACTCCTCTCAGTTTTCTAGATGGGGCAGGAAAGAGCTGGGTCTCTTTGGCAGTGTCCTGCACACCAGGGGAGGCCAGGTGCTCATTCACAATCTCTTTCTGCCCCAGGAGAAATCACGCTGAGGTTTCTCTCCTGGGCAGTGAGCTGTGCCGCCTTGGGGAGGAGACGATGTGGTAAAATCAAACTGTTCCTCTTACCCTCTTCATTGTGTCTAACCTCAGATTTTTTTTCTCTCCAGGGCTGTGCTGGAACTTCTCTGCTGGACTCCTGGACTTCCACAAAGGTACTGTCCTCTGTGAGCGGTGGTCAAAATCGGTGTTCCTTCTGGGGAGGGTGGTAGAAAACGCCTGCCATTTTCCCAGCACTGCTCTCTCTTGTTTTCATCTCTGCGTTTATGAATTAAGATTTCTGGTGATTCACATTTGAACTTTTTTGGACCAAGGTCTTTTCTTTCCATGTCCTAACAAGGGATTGGCACTTTTTTTTTTTTTTTCCTGTAAAAGGCCAGGTAGTACATATTTTCAGTTTGTGGGCCATATAGTCTCTATCACAACGACTCAACTCTGAAGGCAGCCGCATCTGTGGTATGTGAACGAATGACTGTGGCTGTGTTCCAATAAAACTTTATTTACAAAAACAGGTGGTGGGCCAGATTTGGCCCATGGGCCATGGTTTGCTGACGCCTGCTAAATCTGTGGCATCTTCCCAGCCCAGCCCCACCCAGGGAGAAGAATGTGGATGAAGGGGTGTAATAGCTATTTGGTTTTGTCCATGATAATTTAAAAGGGAGATGACTGGGAAAGTGTTAAATGTAGCACATCACAGTTCCCATCGTGCCCTGTGACCTCACAGCTGTGTGACCCTGCGTGCATTCATTAATCTGTCAGTGTGCACTTGTTGATTATGTTGTTCGTCAGCGACAGTATTTTTTGAGATGTTTTCTGCTGAAGGAATTAGGCAGAACCCAAAGGGGATAGGGTTGAAGCTGACTATGCAGTCTTCCCAGGAATAAAAAATCAAGGTTGAACAGAAGATGAAGTAAAGAGAACATCTGGTGTTTGAAAGGAGGGACCCTCTTGAGCTGATGTCAAAATGTCACATCATAGCTCTGGCTATCTCTTTTGAAAATCGTTCTTCAGTCTGGCTGAGGGAAAGGTCTCAGTGTTTGTTCTGCCTTTGTGTTCTGGTAATTTCGTAGTCTGAGTCTTGCCCTGGAATATACTTAATATTTGCCTATTTACAGAGGCTTTCGTTTCTTATTCCTCTGTGTGGCTGATCTGAAATTACTCCAGACGTTCCGTGACCATCAACTGCCAATTTTCCTTTTCAGCGAGATAACCTGGAACTGTTTTCAAGCTGTACAGGAGGTCAGCTTCCAATTTCTAGCTGTCTTAGAAAGTCTTAATTATTCATTGACGTTTGTAGAATTTGCAGTATAATCTAATTATCTTTCCATTCTGATGACATGGGTAATCTTTTAAAAATAAGTGAACAATTAATTTTCTCGGATTGGGGAAGAACTGGCAAGTTATGGAAGCTGTGTTGCATAGTTGAGAATCTGGCTTTGGAGCTCGAGGGCTCTGGGTTTGACTGTGCCCTCACGCTGTGATCTCAGCTCAGTTGCTTAATCCCTCTGAAGATAAAATCATGCATCTAAAAAATGGAGATAATAATTCTTACCTTGTAGAACAGCTGTAAGAGTGAGAAATAATGTAAATAAAGCTACTCACACAATACATTGCCTAGGATACTTTCTCAATAAATGGAAAGGAGTATTATAATAAGAACATATGACTGGGATGCAATATATATTGTCCTACTGGGTGAGGGATGAAAATTCTTGATTTAGTTTAACCAAAGTGTTGCAGTGAAGCCATTAAGTTAAGAATTACATTGGAAACAAGCTTTTAATTAGTGTAAATTAATTAGTGTAATTAATTAGTAGTGTGGACAGGAAGTAGGAGGCCATCAATAGCTGTAATCGTCCGTTATTTCTAATTCACGTGAACTAGTCGTCAGTCTTTTCAACAGGTGTTTGCTTACTAATAACCGTGAGAAACTTTATTTAGGTTCCCCCTTCTACGTTCAACTTGTGCTAAATCCTGAGGAACAGAGCTCTTGCTCCAAAGCAGGACAGAGGCAGGTTGCTGATGGAATACCCTTTCATCATGAATAGGCAGTTAGCTTTCGAGCACGTGGAAAGCAGGTCTTTCTTCTGCTATACGAAGGCAGCTTGCATTGCTGTTTAGACAACAGCAGTAGTAGAGAAAATTATTTACATTCCCTGACTTTGAATTTTGTCATCTATGCAACAAGAAGCTTTGGTGCTTTTGGCCTCTGAGATCTTTTCTCAGTTCTAATGTTCTATGATTCCAAGGCATTTCCACTGCTAGAATCAGGAAAGGGAATTTCTTCCCAAATGCCCATTTTATCAACACAAACCCAATTTTTTTCTTGGCTCTCTGAGACAAGGGAACTGGTTTATTTTTTATTTTTTAAATAGGCTTTACTCTTTTTTTTTTTTTCTTAATTTATGTATTTAGGGCTGTGTTGGGTCTTCGTTTCTGTGAAAGGGCTTTCTCTAGTTGTGGCAAGCGGGGGCCACTCTTCATCGCGGTGTGCGGGCCTCTCACTATCGCGGCCTCTCTTGTTGTGGAACACAGGCTCCAGACGCGCAGGCTCAGCAGTTGTGGCTCACGGGCCTAGTTGCTCCGCGGCATGTGGAATCTTCCCAGACCAGGGCTTGAACCCGTGTCCCCTGCATTAGCAGGCAGATTCTCAACCACTGCGCCACCAGGGAAGCCCCATGGTTTATTTTTTATTCCCTCTTTCCTGACATCTATTTTAGTGCTAGGAGATTAAGGGTGCTTAGTAACTAGGATAAAGTGTAAAGAGACCAAAGTATATAATTCAGCATTAACTAGAGGGGAAGATACTGAGGTAGGTCCGTATCATCAGGATGTCACTGCTTTGCATGTGTAGACTCCTTATCTAACTTGAGACAGGATGAATTGTAGGGGCCATGCTGTACCGTGCTTTCTACCCACAAACAGGGCCCTGAAACAGTATGGTTCCCAGGAATGACTTAATGCCTAGGCCATTAGCCAACCAATACTCATTCAACTATGACCTCACACTTGGAAGGGCATTTGTTTGGCTTTGATTTCCTCAAATGAAGATTTGAAAAAAAAGCCTAACGCATATGACAACATGTCTCCCCATCAGTTCATCATTTCTCCAGGCAAAAGACAAAACCCCAAACTAACCAACAACAAAACAATGCTTTCTGGTACACACTCTGTGGTTTCGATCCTGGACTCTCAGTGCTAAATACTAAATAACTAGAGAGTGACTTAATAAATCATTTTACAGTTGATTTTTCAAAATTTCTCTTAGTGTAGGCAGAAAGTCTGCCATCATCATAAGCTCTTTTAAAGGGTCCACTTCTACCCATGCATCTGTTCTCTAGAATGTTAAATAATCATGGAGAAAAGAAATCTCTGAAATGTAAGTAAGTCCTTTTGCTGTGGAAAGTAATTGGTCATGGGAGATTATCCTCAGCCAGCCCTTGAATTTCAGATATATAACCTCTGAAGAAAGGTTTCAAAACAATTAGAAAAATGCTACTGCCTGTTTTTACAAAAGTTATGCAGAAGACATGGAGGAATACACATTTATCTCCTAGAATAGCTGACCTATTTACTCATCTTCCTGCTGTTATTTCAGCTGATAGCTGCAATTATTCAGATTGTGTGAATTCATCGCATCATGTTCTCTGACTAAAGTCGTGTTAGAATTAATTTCCTAGTCGGTTGATATCGTCTAAAATACTGTGGGCAATGGTGGATTCGTTCAGTACTGTAATTGCATTTAGATCAACCATCCCCCCATTGCTTGTTTTTCTTTCCCCCTATTTTCAGTAGAAAACAAAGAGTTCTCTCTCCACCCTGCCCTCCTCTCCGTGCCTTCTTTGAGGTCTCTGGTCTGGCAGCTGCAGAATCCACACGGCAGCAAGGTTCTAACTCCTGCAGCTGCTGGCTGTGCATCCCCCGAGCTCTGGACTCTGAACTTCATCTAAGAGCTTTCTTGTCTCCATAGCAACTGGGACAGCCACAGGTCCTGACACTTCCTTTTGGAAAATGAGACTGTGGACATGTGCTCTGTATAACAGATATGTGTGTTCCTGAAAACATTCACTCTAAATCCCTGAAAATCAAGTGGAATTTCAGCATATCAGGACGATTTGGTTTGGGGAGATACTCAATGAAGAATCATTTAATGAATTGGATATTTCCATTCTCCCAAGAATTTCTTTTTAGTGTAAAGCCACGTTGAATGTGAGCAAGTTACATTTGTTAAATTTTATCCAGTTCTGTTTTGCTAACTCCTTAGTGTTTAAAGATGGACCTTATAGTTGTGGAAGATAAGAGTTCTCCACCCACGTTCCCTGTTGGTTGTGAGTGACCTATGGCTCTGGAAGCCTTCACGACTATCGATTTTTCTGCTTCTCCCTGCCTCTCTGACTATGGTTTGTGCCTCGAGTGGAACTTTCTATCCATTCCTACCTTTGGATTGTGAATGAAGAATCAGTCACTGAGGTTTTCACACCCATTTTTACAGATAATTGTGTGTCACTATTTGGTATGTAGTATGTTTAATATTTACAGGAAGCGCTCCAGAACTATGTATACAGTTGCATTAAAGCAGTGCTGTGCAGCAGACCTGATTTGGAAAATGCTGACATTTTCTGAGCGTATCCTGTATGCCTGACTCTGCTAAGGGCACTGCTTTTTTATTTTTTTTTATTTTTTTTTGCGGTACGCGGGCCTCTCACTGTTGTGGCCTCTCCCGTTGCGGAGCACAGGCTCCGGACGCGCAGGCTCAGCGGCCATGGCTCACGGGCCCAGCCGCTCCGCGGCATGTGGGATCTTCCCGGACCGGGGCACGAACCCGTGTCCCCTGCATCGGCAGGCGGACTCTCAACCACTGCGCCACCAGGGAAGCCCAGGGCACTGCTTTTTAATCTCCAAATCCCCCCAGCCCTGTGAGCCAGGCAAGGCTGGTTGATGCCCCTTGGTGTGGCTTGCTGTGGTCCACGGCCAGAATGAGTTGTCACTGCCCCTTCTCGTGGGTTAGAGCCCACATCATATTTGTAGTTAAATATTTTACATACTGCGAAAGAGTTAGTATTATCCCTCTTTTATAGAATCTAAAGAAACCCCCAAATTTATAGGAAAAGACTCTACCGGAACATTATCTTTTCACAAATGGCTAAGCTATGTTGATTCACCTTTTAGATTCAGTTAACAGTGGTGCTTCAGTTATACATTTTTGTGAGCCATGCTGCGTAAAGAACCTACGGAGCTTCCTGAACATTTAAAGACAAAGGTGACCAAGCAATCCCACTACTGGACATATACCCTAAGAAAACCATAATTCAAAAAGAGTCATGTACCAAAATGTTCATTGCAGCTCTATTTACAATAGCCAGGACATGGAAGCAACCTAAGTGTCCATCGACAGATGAATGGATAAAGAAGATGTGGCACATATATATAATGGAATATTACTCAGCCATAAAAAGAAACGAAATTGAGTTATTTGTAGTGAGGTGGATGGACCTAGAGTCTGTCATACAGAGTGAAGTTAGTCAGAAAGAGAAAGATAAATACCGTATGCTAACACATATATATGGAATCTAAGAAAAAGAAAATGTCATGAAGAACCTAGGGGTAAAACAGGAATAAAGACACAGACCTACTAGAGAATGGACTTGAGGATATGGGGAGGGGGAAGGGTAAGCTGTGACAAAGCGAGAGAGTGGCATGGACATATATACACTACCAAACGTAAAATAGATAGCTAGTGGGAAGCAGCCGCATAGCACAGGGAGATCAGCTCGGTGCTTTGTGACCACCTAGAGGGGTGGGATAGGGAGGGTGGGAGGGAGGGAGATGCAAGAGGGAAGAGATATGGGAACATATGTATATGTATAGCTGATTTACTTTGTTATAAAGCAGAAACTAACACACCATTGTAAAGCAATTATACTCCAGTAAAGATGTAAAAAAAAAAAGACAAAGGTGTTTTTGTATTTTTACAGGAGTACAATTCACAGACTATTTACTGGGAAATGTGTGTATACTTCTCTTTTCTCTTCCATTGTGTGTGGTCACCTTTAGAAACAATTTAACAAGATTTGTGATGGGATACGTGAGCGAGACTTTGTGCTGTTGATTAAATGGCCAGGTGCGGAGCTGCTGTAATAGTGATGGACAGGTAATGAACATACTCAGGCTTGCCCAATGGATTCTGTTCTCTAAGGATGTTTGCCACAGTTGCATTTGCCGAAAAGCTGAAATGCAAGCTGATGAGCAAAGGCAGAGAATATCAAGTGATCCTCTGGTTTATAGGAAGAATGCATGCCATTGTCTCACTGAGGACACACGCAGTGTCGTCCAAATTATACGTTTAGATTTTGGTCTGATCGTTTTATTTTAAAAGCACAATAGGACTTGAGAGTTCTTGCTAACCACTTTCTCCATGCCTGACAAGGGGATAAAAATATATAATCAATCCAATTGCTTTGAGATAGAGAAGAATGTGCAAATCGTTGGTATTTTTAGAAAATCATTATACTTTAAACTCCTCACGTGCTCTCCTCAAGTGAACACAATTCACAGACAGTGTTAAGGCAATTTAAATACAGCAAACTTTGGTGGAACTATATTTGAGATGGACTCTGTAAAACACTGTTCAAAATGAGTAGTTACTTACTCTCAAATTATAGAGCTAGGGTTTGCATACTGAACATAAAACCACTTGGAAACCTCTACTATTAACTGTAAATCTTCAGCATAGTCCTTTAATGTATGTTAGTCATTTACAGCGTGTGCCAGTCCTTTTCCTATCTGCCGTTTCTCGTTGTAAGACTGGGAGACACAGGCTGGCATTTGACTCTGGAAATGAACAATTGAGAAAACTCAACGGGGAAACTCACTTAGAAATAAAATGTCCGTTTATGTTTTTATTGCTCATTACTTTAAACTGTTCCTTTGATGCAAATGTTAACATGGTGATTAGAGATTCTAGTTAGCCTTTCCTATAAAAGAGCAAGGAAAAAGTAAATTTGTGATGAAGTTTAGCAGCAAAGAAATACCTCTTCTTCAGCCTCCCACTTTTACTGACTCCCTCAAGGGGGAAGAAATTGAAGAATCAGAGGATACGCTTTGGGAAAAAAGCAGTTGCTGAAATGTGTATGTGTAGACTTATTTGCATATATATTTTATTTCGGAAAGGGACTGTCAGGATTATGTGCCGCTCCAAGTGACCTATGGAGAGAGTTTCTTCTGCATAACACCCAGCGCACCTAGAGGAAGTGCGTGATAATAAGTCAGCATGAGGAAAGTGAACGTGCTGAAGGATAGGAGTGGGTCACAGAGGGGTAAGAGTGCCCAGACAGGGTAAACAGTTAGGGGAAATTTGAGGCCCTCAGCAGCAACATTAGGAAGTCCAGCCGAGAACTTACAGTCGTAAGAGGACCGAGCAGTGACAGAAGCTGACGTTCCCTGTTGTGGTTTCTGGGGAGCGTGGTCTGCCAGGATGAGAGAGCAGTGGAGGGGGTTGCAGATACATAAAGCCGTGTCAGGGCTCTGACCTCCATCGGTTCATGCCTCAGTAAGACCTGGATCATATGTCATGTTCACGTGTATACGGTTAATGACTTTCCAATCCTGAAACAGTTTTTCTTAGCGGATTTCTGTTTGGGTTTTTCAAATAAATATTTGCTTTTTATTATTGGCAATAGGAAATTCTCTCTCTACTTAAATATAAGACATGACACTATAAAACTCCTAGAAGAGAACATAGGCAAAACATTCTCTGACATCAATTGGAGCAGTGTTTTCTTAGGTCAGTTTCCCAGGGCAATGGAAATAAAAACAAAAATAAACAAATGGGACCTACTTAAACTTATCAGCTTTTGCACAGCAAAGGAAACCATCGACAAAACAACATATGGACTGGGAGAAGATATCTGCAAATGGTGTGACTGACAAGGGCTTAATTTCCAAAATATACAAACAGCTCATACAACTCAATACCAGAAAAACAAACAACCCAATCAAAAAATTGGCAGAAGACCTAAATAAACATTTCTTCAAAGAAGGCATAAAAATGGCCAACAGGCACATGAAAAGATGTTCAATATTGCTAATTATTAGAGAAAAAGAAATCAAAACTACAATGAGGTATCACCTCATACCGGTCAGAATGGCCATCATTAAAAAGTCTACAAGTAATAAATGCTGGAGAGGGTGTGGAGAAAAGGGAACCCTCCTGCACTGTTTGTGGGAAAGTAAATTGGTGCAGCCACTATGGAGAACAGTGTGGAGGTTCCTTAAAAAACTAAAAGTAGAACTACCATACCACCCAGCAATCCCACTCCTGGGGATATATGTGGACAAAACTATAATTAAAAAAGATACATTCACCCATATGTTTATAGCAGCACTATTTACAATAGCCAAAACATGGAAACAACATAAATGTCCATTGACAGATGAATGGATAAAGAAGATGAGGTGTGTGTATATATATACATGTATGTATGTATGGAATGGAATATTACTCAGCCATAAAAAAGAATGAAATAATGCCATTTGCAACAACATAGATGGACCTAGAGATGATCATGTTAAGTGAAGTAAGTCAGAAAAAGACAAATACCGTATGATATCACTTATATGTGGAATCTAAAACATGACACATGTGAACATATCTATGAAACAGAAACAGACTCACAGACATAGGAAACAAACTTATGGTTACCAAAGGGGAGGAGCAGGGAAGGATAAATTAGTAGTTTGGGATTAGCAGACATAAACAACTGTATATAAAGTAGATAAACAACAAGGTCCTACTGTAGAGCACAGGGAACTATATTCAAATCCTGTAATAAAACATAATGGAAGAGAATATAAAAAAGAATATATGTATGAAACCGAATCACTTTGCTGCACACCAGAAACTAATACAACGTTGTAAATCAACTATACTTCAATAAAAAAAAGAAAATTTTCTTTCCTCTAAAAAATGTTATAAGAATACTTAACAACTTAGCATGGGATTTACACTCTTCACAAATCTTTAAGTGCACAATACAGGATTGTTAACTACGGGCCCCAAGTTGTACAGCAGGTGTCTAGAACCCACTCATGTTGTATAACTGAAAGTCTATATCCATTGAACAGCAACTCTCCATTTCCCCTCCCTCTAGCCCCGTCACTTAGAGAAACTTATACTTTCCTGATAGTTCCTTACAAAGTAAACTAAAATTTGACTCTCTGTTTCTATGTGTTTGATTATTCTAGGTACCTCATTTACGTGGAATCATGAAATATTTGTACTTTGGTGACTGGGCTTATTTCATGTATCATAACGTCTTTCAGGTCCATCCATGTTGTTTCAAATGACAGGATTTCTTTCTCTTCTAAGGCTGAATGCTTCGTGGCATTTTGTTTACCTGTTCATCTGTCAGTGGACACTTAGGTTTTTTCCATATCCTGGCTATTCTGAATAATACTGCAGTGGACATGGGAGTATAGATATCTCTTTTACATCCTGATTTCAGTTCTTTGGGATATATACCCAGAAGTGGGATTGCTGGATCATATGGTAATTCTGTTTTTAGCTTTTTGAGTAACTTCCAAACTGTTTTTCATTGTGACTGTGCCAGTTTAATTCCCACCACAGGATTCCCTTTTCTCTACGTCCTTGGCAACACTTATTTCCTGTCTTTTTGGTGATAGCCATTCTAACAGGTGTAAGTTGATATCTCATTGTGGTTTTGATTTGCATTTACCTGATGATTGTTGATGTTGAGTATCTTTTCATGTGTCTCTTGGCAATGTATATGTCTTTTTGAGAAAATGTCTTTTCAGGTTCTTTGCCCATTTTAAAATCAAGTTATTTATTTATTTGTTTTTTGCTATTGAGTTGTAGAAATTTCTTTTATATTTTAGATATTAACCCCTTATCAGCTATAGGTTTGCAAATATTTTCTCCCATTCATTAAGTTGACTTTTTACTTGTTGATTTTTTTCCTTTGCTGTGGAGAAGATGTTTAGTTTTATGTAGTTCTTCTTGTCTATTTTTGCTTTTGTTGCTTGTGTTTTTGGTGTCATATCCAAGAAATCATTGCCTGGACCAATATTATGAAACTTTTCCCCTATGTTTTCTTCCCGGGGTTTAAGTTTCAGGCCTTAATGCATTTCAAGTTAATTTTTGTGAGTGGTGTAAGATTAGGGTCTGATTTAATTCATTTACCTGTGGATATCTGATTTTCCCAACAACATTTGTTGAAGAGTCCTCTGAAGTTTTTGAAGTAGATATGTAGACGTAATTATAACCCTAAGGTACTTACTAATCACCGCACTGGCCGTATTATGCTGTTGCTCTCCAAGTGGTATGCTGAGCAGCCCAGGTTGCATACACACACAGACGAGATACATCACATGCACACAGCACAAATACACGCTCTCAAGGCAGCCTATCATATGTGCTTGTCGCTGATGTGACAGCTTCACATTATATTATCCACAGGCTCGGGACGCGCAGGCTCAGCGGCCATGGCTCACGGGCCCAGCCGCTCCGCGGCATGTGGGACCTTCCCGGACCGGGGCACGAACCCGCGTCCCCTGCATCGGCAGGCGGACTCTCAACCACTGCGCCACCAGGGAAGTCCCTCAAGTCTCTTCTTAAATGTCATCCATGCTTGCTTGCTTTGCATTTTCTTATGATTTCTTTATTGGAGTGCTTTATGGAAATATTTACCTCTTCAGTTTTATTATCCAGAGATTAGAGTTTCTCAAATGTACTTTTCCTTCTGCTTCTCCTGTAGTTGTAATTAAAGAATCAATGTGCAAAGATTCACAGAAAGTATGGCAATATTTCAGTGAGCAGTTAACATCTGTAGAGCCCAGGCTGGATCAGTCCTTGGTGGTGGTGATCAGGTCATAGATGTTCTGGTTCTCCTCCTTTTCTGGACACTGGGTGGATTTTAGGCCATGTGACATAATTTGGCCAACAAAATGGAGTGGAAGAAACGTGATTCCCTTCTGGGTCTCTTCAGGGCAGTGCCTGATTCGTCATGTTTCTGTCCTTCTACCTAAGTGATCATAAAAATACCTGCTGTTTTTGAGCCTTCGTAAACCTGGGTCCTCAAGTGACATTAATGAGTAGGGCTTACTTTGTGTTGGGCAAGGAGCATGAGTAAATAACAAAATGTTTTATTCAGTCATTAGAATTTCAGGATTGTTTGTTATACAGCCTAGCTTAGCCGTCTGACACAGCAGTCTGTGGAAGCTCTCTGTCCTTATACAGGACTCTGTAATGTGCTCTCAGATCCCCCTTCAGGACTGAGGCACTTATTTCTACACCGTTTGGGATGTTGATAGCTGGATCCCTTTCTAGGGAATGCACTTGGTGAGAGGTGAAACCTTGCATACGTCTTCTCTGCTCCTTGAGAACAACTCCCACTCAATTATTGACAGTTTGGGGGTAGAAATGTGCAGTCCCTTTACTTCAGTTTAGGACAACTCTAAAGGGCCATACAGCTCCAGAGTTTCCCTTTGGGTGTGGAGAGACCTTGGTGTAATGACTCACAGTTCAACGTTTCTGTGTCCCTCGCTTTCCCATAGGTCTCGGTTTTAATGTTGCTGCTGCCTCGGGTCCCTGCATGTCTCCATCTCAGGGTGTAACTCCTTGGCAAGAACTAAGACAGTCCCGTATAGTAATCATCAAATTTGGTCTTTTTTTTTTTTTTTTTACAGTGACTAGTGATAAAATCATTGTGTAAAGGAAGGCTAATTTCACATAATAATGATATCGTAATAAATAATTACCTTGGTCTTATATCATGTAGTTAAAATGAAGCTTTACGGCCTCCAATAAGTGAGAGCAGTGTTCTTGATGTAAATTATGCCATCACCCAGCACTGAACACGACGGCCTTCGGTCGAGCCATTGTAACAAGCCAGAGTGAGTGGTGCTGTTATTTCAGTGCACTGGTGAAGCTGCTCTGTGGATGCAGTTCAAGAGAAAGAGGCAGGTTTAACACATAGCACGAGGAGGATTTAGGGTGTGATGCAAAGAGGAATTTCCCAATGCACATGGATCATGAACTTTGCAAGAGTTTTGTTGTGGGTGCTGGTGAAATTGCATATCTTTGGACCATTCACACTTAGGAAAAAATGTCATCTGCCCGGAACGGTGAAGCTGTAGTACTTTCGGAAAATGAAGAAAAGTCCTTGATGAGTGGTTTTCTGAGAATGACTTTAGAATTAAAATAATAGTTTAATGGTAACATGTCCATTGTGCCTTATTCTTTAGGAATGGATTTCAGCTTAAATCACAGGGAAGCCCTTCCACATGAAAATGATTTCCAGCTAAAATTCCTGCCATGACTCTGCTCTGCTTCTCACCCTATTACCTCTGAAAATGGACAGCTAACCTAATGCCATAAGTTTTGAAGAATTTCTACTAATTTCATCTGAGAGAACTAGCTAGAACACCACAGGTCTGTTGGTTCACATGAAAGTAGTGGCAGATCTTTCTTCTGCCACTTCCTGTCTCTGAGGCTAGGCAGAGACTCCAAAGCAAAGACTGAATTATAACTTTTCTAGGTAGCTGTTGTAACCCCCTATATTTTTGTTTGGACACCCGACCTCAGAAATATTTGGCAGGAAGAGGGCTGGGTGGGAGCTGGTGGTTGCATGCAGTATCCTGGGGTGGATGGTCACCATAAATAAAATGGAAACGCACCTGGAGGATTAGTTGTACACAGATGCCTTTGGAGCTGAGCGTGGATACTCTGGTGGTGGAAACCCAGGAAGATCTCATTTTCAGTATAGAAGGCAAGTGATAAGTGAACATTTGCTGTACATTGAGATTCAAACCAAAAGCTGTGGATAGCAGTCAGTTGGTCTTAATGTAAGTAAAAGAATGGAATTTGAAAAGTACTCTAAATGAATATAGAGTGAAGATGAGTGTAATCCATGCAGCCTCTTTGGGGACAAAAGCCGCAAATGGATGTCTCCTTTACATGTGATAAGTAACTAAGAACAAAAGTAAGCAAAACAAACAGAGCCTATGGGAAAAGCTGCAGAATTAAAAACAATATTACCCTGAAAACTCAGAAGGAGAGTGAATTTCTAATGTTAAGCAAGTCAGGAAATAGAAAAGAATCCTAGAAAACTGTGTGGAATTCAAAATACGCTGCAAGGCAAAAAGCCAGAGAGTGAAGTCCTGAGGGGAAAATAGGATAAAATAAAAACCAAAGGATAACACGAGAAAACAAGATAGGTGAGATAAGAGAGGAGTACACGGAAATAAAACATGTAGTGGTAGAATTAAAATGGGCATCAGAGACAGTTAAGATTGCTTTGAGGTCCAAAACAGAAAAAAAAAAAAAAAGACATAATTGAAAAATTGCTTTAGTTTAAAAAAAGTACTCCTAAGAAAATGGCTTGGCAATCTATGCAGTATAAGGAGAAAGAACGTTTATATACAAGGCATGAAAAATTCAGTGGAATTTCCATCTGTATCTGCAGCCCCGGGTCCCTCCTTCCTTTTTTAGGTGACATAGCCCTTTATGTATTTTGGGAGCTCTCTACCTGGGATTGCCAATCAAATGAAACTGTCACCCAGTGCAAAATTGACCTTGGGATTCAAGCTCTTTGATTAGCATACCCATCCTCTGAACACAACCTAAGGGAGACCAGTGACATTCATCCCTTGACTTCTGTGTCCACAGCCCCCTCTGAGAAGGTCAGAGAGGTCATCCTTTTTACAACACGAGCCTGGGACACAGGTCAAAGTTGTTTAAACCAAGGATGGAGGACTTCCACAAGTGGCATGTTGTGTGCTTGATTTACATCTCTGCCCACAATCTACCCCCTAAACTAGGTGATAATGGACTTATCTATGAGACGTTGTCAAAAAAATTTGGATATGAATATACATTCAGAAAGAGTCAGCAAACAGAGAAACACACAGAGAAAGCTCTTTCTATACTGATTTAGACCAGTTTTTTCTTTAAGTGTTTTTAGATTAAAAAAATTAACAATAAACACATATTATTTATAAGAGGATACCTGTTGATTTATAAAGTTTATGTAACTTTGAATATTCCGTGTAATCATCATATGGAAACATATCCATAGCAAACATCAAGTGCATCCAAACACGGTCAGTGTGAATGTTTATGATCTCTGTTTTTCTACTTTCTGAAAGATTTCCAATTTCCATAAACCTGTGCTACTTTAAAAAAAAAAAAAAAAAGTCAGTTAAAGACGAGAAAAGGCCATCCAGGAAATACCTGAAGATATCCAGGGCCGCTGAGGAGCAGCCCTGGATTTCTGGCCACGTGACCTGTCAGGAGGGCCTGGCCTTGTCTTTCTGTCTCCAGAGGATGAAAGTGATATGGAGTCCTTGGCATCGAGATGTGTGTTGGGGCTTTGCCAAGCGTGGGCGTCCTCCATGCCCTGTCTCTGCTGATTAATGAAAGGAAGCTGCCGGCCTCCTTTAATTGTTTTGTCATGTCAGCACTGTCCGTGGGTTATCCATCTGTATGGATGACTGATCGTGATCTTTTCCTAAACCATGATCTCTTCCTTAACTACTCTAAGTTCAGTTATCATCACGGAAATCCAACATTTGGGGATATTGTGCAATATTTCTAACTGTAAAAATAACCGTAATTAACAATTTGAAAAGTATTTACACTCTCTCCTTATCCCATACTATCTTTTTGTGATCCACATGGTATGTCAGCGCCTTGCCCCCAAGTCAAGAAACTTCATTTAATTGGGATGACAGACTAATTTAAATTACATACACAGCATCAATCACACCAATGAATCTTATCACTTATTTCAAACGTGGGCGTGATAGAAGTCCAGAGGAAGGCATGTGATAGTGCTGGAAGTGAAATTCAAATCGAATGTAAATGGAGTTATAGGAGAAAGAGCTGCACCTGGGAACGTGGACCCTGCCGTCATTGGAGAGACGCAGATGTGCAGCCAGAGAAACTTACTGCAGACAGAAGTCCACTCCCGTGTGTGTACTTTCACTTTATAATAATTTACAGGCAGTTGATTGCCTGGACATCTGCCCTTCCTGTCCTGGGGTTCAGGCGGGAGAGGTGATATTTGTGCAGATGTGAATGGACGGGCAAGCCAGCTTCCCACAGTGGGTCCTGGTGCTTCCTCCTTTCTATACAGTTAACACTCAATATCAGATTTAATGAACCAGAAAGTTAAAGAAAAATCAGTTTTGTGGCTAATGAGCTTTTCAAATGTTATACATTTTTAATGGACTTGTTGATCTTTGCCCAATTACTGGTAGCTTGAATCCAAAGGATGCGAGGAATATGAAATTCTTTCTATTTTCAAGTTGATTTAAAAAATACACAATGCAGGACTTCCCTTGGTGGCGCAGTGGTTGAGGGTCCGCCTGCCGATGCAGGGGACGTGGGTTTGTGCCCCGGTCCGGGAAGATCCCACATGCCGCGGAGCGGCTGGGTCCGTGAGCCATGGCCGCTGAGCCTGCGCATCCGGAGCCTGTGCTCCGCAACGGGAGAGGCCACAACGGTGAGAGGTCCGCGTACCGCAAAAAAAAAAAAAACAAAGAAACAATGCAGATCTTAAGTTATACATTTCAAAGCCTTGTGTTGTGAATACACAGATGCTTATAAGTCATCAAAAAGATTTCATAAATAAAATATTTTTGATTGATCAATAATTGGTTAGTTATACAAACCAGACCTATATCAGTAGGGTGGTGAGAAACTAGTTAATTGGGTTTTATGAAATGAAAATATGGTTTGATTGATTTTCGGACTGTCCTACGGTATTGCTTCTTCCTACTCCTCAATGTAGACATTCTCCAGGGAACTGCACTTTCCTTCTTAGCTTCTTTTCCTTAGTTTATCCTTTGATTTAATGGACTTGGCCAAGCTTGAGGTTGCAAATATCTCCCCCAGTTTTGCCTGTAATTTATTAGTTCAATGTGTCCCTTTAAAATATCTACACCATGCCAATCTTTTTTGTAGATATAGAGGAAACAGTACTGAACAGTACAGATGGGGTCTCTGCCACCATGGTAGAAGTCAGAATAGAACTTGTTTTGGGGGCATCAATAGTGACCAGAGCATGAGGGGGCTTCTGAGGTGCTGGCAATATTCTATTTCATGGCTCGGTGTTAGTTACATGGGAGTGTTCACTTAGTGAAAATTCATCAAGCTGTACACTTAAAAACCTTTCACTGCAGTTCAGTATATAGAAAATGCACATACTGTACAGTTTGATGAATTTTCACAAGTGGAACACAACCAGTAATCTGCAACTAAATGAAGCAATAGAGCCTATTGACACCCTAGAATCACCTGTTTCACTCCTTTCCAGTCACTGACTGCTATCCTGCTTTAAAAAAGTATAGATTAGCTGTGCTGCTTTTTGTACTCTGTGTATCATGCAGTATGTTCCCTTTGTAATGAGTTCTTTCACTCCATGTTATGTTTGAGATTCATCCACACTTTTACATGTGGTATGTTGTTCATTCTCATTGTCCAGTAGTATTCCATGGTGTAAACATAATGCAATTTATTCATCCATGCAAGGATTGATGGACATTTGGATCGTTTCTACTTTCTGTTGTAATGATTAAGGCAGCTGTGAACATGCCGTGCATGTGTTCTGGTGAGCTTACGTCAGCATATCTATTGGGTGTATTCCTAGGAATGGAATTGCTGGGTTCTAGGGGGAGTGTGCGTTTAGTTTTATTTGATGCTGCCCAACGGTTTCCCCAAATGGTGCAAACAGTTTATGCTCCAGGAGCATATGAGTGTTGTTGCACATCCGTGCCCGCAGTTGGTATTGTCTGTCTCTTCAGTGTTAGTCGTTCTGGCATGTAAGCTGCACACTTACACAATTTCCTGTACATGTGTTCTACATCAGTAAAAAGTTTGCTTTAAAAAATAACCTCATAGATCTTCCCCCTTCTTCTAAAACCTTATCCTTCTTATTTTCTAATAGTTGTTCACCATTATGCTTGGCTTCCAGGATCAGAACCCTAGAATTGTTTGACTCATCTTATGTCCAAACAATTAAGTCAAATCTTAGGCTATTTCCAGGGCATTTCTCAGATCCCACAGCAGCATGGATTGACATTTTTCTGGGGGTTCATGAAATGCTTCCAGGAGAAGAGATCCTTGAGTTATTCTTCAAAGGACAAGTAGGGCTACCATGTAGGCAAAGGTATCCTAAAGGCATATCTGGAAGGGAGAACAGGATGTGTAAATGTGTGGAGAAAGATAATGATTTGGTATGCTTAAGGGTAGTATAAGCTTTTCAGTATGGCTGAGGCCTGGAGAAGAGTGGGAGAGGAGATTGGAAAGATAGATAAGAGGTGGATCATGCAGGAGGCTCTATGTGACGCTGATCAGTGTGAGCTTTTATGATTACAAAATGGGAATAACTAGTGATCTCTTAAGTAGGAGGGGGACTTGCTTGTGCATTAGCGAGATCAACATCATAACATAAGGAAAAATAGATTAGAATGATGAGTCCGTTCTTAGGGAGACCAATTAGGAAACACTCGTCATATTCTCTAGATGATAAGTTTTGAAGATCTTAGCAAAAACAGCAATGTATATGGCGAGGAAGAGATGGTTGTACAGTGTTAAGATGATAAAATTGACAGGAGCTAGTGACTGGAAAGGTGATGGAGAAGAAAGATGGTATGAATGACTCTGCAATTTTTTTGCTGTGGGTAATGAGGGTATAGTGGTGCCATGAGTGGGAATTGCATCTTGAGGGTGAGGAGAGTAGGGAGGAAGGAAAAATAATGCATCGAGTTTGGACTATGGTGGGGTTGACATGCAAATAAAGCATTCAGGTGGAGAAAGTCAAGTAGGCAGTTAAAAATATGATTCTATAGGCTAAGAAAAAGGTGGACTAGAGACATGTCATTGGCAGTTGTAGACATTATGGGGGTAACAGAAATGTGAACGAGGTCCTTCTCATCTCAGAAAGGATGAGAGAGATGAGAGTTGAGGATGGAGCCCAACCTTTAAGTGGTGGGCAGAGGAATCAGAGCCCATGAGAGAGACTAAAGCTAAAATGTATGTTGCCTTGACAACCAAGGGAGTAAAGTGTTTCAGAAAGAAGGAAATGGCCAACAATGTCAAGAATTGTGGAACAGTCAAGTAAAACAAGGAACAGAAAGCAAACCATGGTCTTGACAAAGGCACTTTCAGTGGGGTGGTTGCAGTTAAAGCCAGGTGGAAACAGATCAAGAAGTGGGAGGTGAAGAAATGAACTTAACAATGACTGTTCTTTCAATGGAGTTCTTTCATGAAGTCTCTGAAGAGAGGTGAAACGGGAATATAAGTAAAGGAGTCTGAGGCACTTTTCCATCTTGGTTTTCTAAAACATGTGACACGGTATCATATGGATAGCAAGGATTCAATGGGAGAGAGCTGGAGTGAAATATATATTCTTTCTCTTCCCTTTGCGGGCTCATTATAATGGTTTTTACCGACTCATGAGCATGAGATCACTGTTTAAACATATTTTTGCCTCAATACTGTAAGTTAGACTTCTGAATTTATGTACTCTAGATTCAAGTACATACAAATCTCTAGGTGTCTTTTCCCGGAAATATTGTTAAGTGCTTGTATTTAAATATTTTGTGGGACCTCTAGTTCTCATGAAGAGGTAGATTTTATACTGACTACTGTCATTATGTATCGGTGATACTATAATTGAGAAGTGGTTTCGATTAGGTGGAATTTTGAAACGGCAAATGCAGAGAGAAGGAAACGTTGGTTTAAAAACTTGACTAGAACGGTTTTTGCATTCTAGAGAGGAGGCAGAATCCATATGAAGATGAAAGCTGCTCTTCTGCTTAGGAAAACACCGTAATTGTTCTTTTGGTTATAAAGAGTAAAGCTGCTTGCCTCGGTTGAAGGGGGAGGTTAAAACAATGGGAGATGAAAATGCTCAGCGTACTAGGGCAACATGAATTTTCCACTGTTTCTTTTTGACCCACGGGCTTCAGTGATCCAGGGCTCAGAAAAGAAGGGATGGGTACAGAGAATGTAATTTCATAATGGCAGAGTTTGTTTTCTTTACTGCTGAATCTCTGGCACATAGACCCAGACCTGGTATATAAGTAAGCTTCTAACAAATGTTTGTTGGATGAATGAAAGATCTTTGTATAGAGTAAGGAAGAGCAGACTCCAGAAATATGGGAAATTTTAATAAGGAATTCTCTGTAAAATAAAGGGTGATGGACTTTAAATGCGGTACCTGATACTCAGTTTTTAGTAATTTTTTTATCCTCTGCCACCATTCCCCTCTTTTTTCCAAGTCTTTGGCAAAGTGTGTCGGATAAGGTAGGGTCGGGTTAGTGGTGCTTTAAGAAAGGAGAAAGGGGCTGGGGGAGGGAGGCAGGGGAGAAGGCCCAGAGATGACAGCAGGTAGGTGAAAGGTCACAGACACTGTGAAAGCAGGTAAGCAAGAACTCAGAGTAAGAGGTGATGGGCCACAGCCCAGAGATCCTCAGCCTCAGCCTCAGAGTCTGAAGAAATATTTGATAGCAACGTGAAGCTCCCGCAGAAATGGGTGCGCATTTATTTATCTGGGTATCAAAGAAAACAGCGGTAGAGGATCGGTACATGCATTTATACAATTAGGATTTTAAACACACACACAGACACGCACGTGCCACCACACACACTTCCACTGACGCTCTGCCGCAGACACGTTACGTGCTGTGCGGTGTCGGGGAGCAGGGAGTAATTTAACACTCGGCCTTTTCAGTTCTCTCGTTTGTCACTGTCGCGTGACGTGAGAGAAGCACGTCAGAAGGGCCATACGGAGTTCTCCACTTCCCGAGATCTCAGGGCCCTGCCTGTGTGTTCAGCATCTTGAAGGAGAATGAATTCCTGTGGAGGACTCAGAGATGGCGAGTGTGGTTTCCTCCTCACTACCTCCATGGCCCTTCCTCAGGGGCATCAAGGACCAGGTTGGCAAGCCACTGAAATCAGAGCCCATCGTTGGTAATATATCTGCATTTGGGCAGGTCCTTTCTTAAGACTGTATCTTAACTGTCCCCAGGCCCACCCGCCCCCCCCATTTCAACCACTTGGTGGGAAATGAGTGGTGCTGGTGAGACAGTTCGTGGAGAAGGAGCCTCGAAGCATTTCTTAGATCCTCTGTTGGTAGAAAAGGACACCCTGCTATGTTGGGAAGCGTGGATCTTGGCCCTGGATGGGTGTTTAATTAACTGGATGACCTCGGGCCACATCCGTGGACTCTCTGCGCCGTGATGTCTAGCAGGGTATAGAATGCTTGTTCTCAGGCACAGTCTTACTCAAAAGCTCTGTGTAGAAACCGGAGCTAGCGTCACATGAAGCTGGTTGATTGGGCACAGCTGGAGGTGGTGTTCATTCCCTCATGCCCTAGTCTCCTGCAGGACCCCCCTGAGAAACCCCTCAGAAGTCTTGGGGCCTTTCAGAGCCTGGGGTGGAGCTCAGGGAACTCAGGGACCTCCAGGGTCTCACCTATAGCAATAACAGCCTTGCTTTGTTTGTGGATGCTTGGGCTGCCTGCATGGAGTCTATACCCAGTTAGATTAGGGCCCCCTGGGATGCGAACTACTGAGTTTGGTTTTAGGCTGGATGGGTGGAAGTTCAGGATGTCAGCTCACCTGAAACATTAGGCAAGTCCTATCACCAAAAATGTGAGGAATGGGGCTTCCCTGGTGGCGCAGTGGTTGAGAGTCCGCCTGCCGATGCAGGGGACGCGGGTTCGTGCCCCGGTCCGGGAAGATCCCACATGCCGCGGAGCGGCTGGGCCCGTGAGCCATGGCCGCTGAGCCTGCATGTCCGGAGCCTGTGCTCCGCAACGGGAGAGGCCACAGCAGTGAGAGGCCCGCGTACCCCAAAAAAAAAAAAAAAAAAAAAAAATGTGAGGAATGCTGTGGGCAACCAAGGCTTTTATTAGAACTTAGAACTACTTAGAACTCTGCAGGAGAAGGATTGCATAAATGCCATCCGTTATCTGCACCTCTGACGTGGTGGAAAGTCAGCAATAACCTTCATTGTGCTCGTCCTAAGAGTTTTGCTTCCGGTGCTGTGTGGGTGAGTTATACACAGGGATGCACAACGAATGACTTTTGTTAATATAAGAGGTTTTCTCAGCACCTCTGAAGAAAATGGGATACGTGAGTGTTGGTATTTTAATCCGATTATATGTCAGATTTTGTTCCTTAAGCAATCAGCCAAGTGGAAGAAGAAAGAAAGTAAAACAAAATCCAGCTTTTGTTATATTGAAGGACAATAAAATGACAGTAAAGATCTAGAAATATACAAACAATAGCAAAACACAGCTAGACAATTCCATAGCTGCAAGCTGCATGTTAGAAGTCTGTACGAAGGGCGTAATATTATGCATAAGGGAGAAAAATTATGTGCTTTTATGTTAATTGGATTCAAGGGACAGTAGTATTTCCCTAAAAGACAGACAAGGAGGATGCAATGGCACATCGGTAAGGAGGATGCAATGGCACGTCGGTGGGGAGAATTGACAAGGCACGTCCGTTCAGTGACACTACATTTTTGTGCCCTCTAAGTACTGTTTTAGCTGAATCCCACAAAACCTGGTATGTTTCATTAACATATGAACATATGTTCATTAACATTCACTTCAAAATATTTTATAACTACAGTTGTCATTTCCTTTCTGGCCTTTGGGTTATTTAGATGTATGTTACTAGATTTAAAAATATTTGAAGATATTATATTTATCTTGTTTCGTGATCGATTTCTATTTTAATTCCATCGTAGTCTGAAAAACGTCATCTGTATCATTCCAGTTGCTTTCAACTTATTTTATGGCCCAGCACATGGTCTGTCTTGGTGAATGTTCCAAATGCCCTTGAAAGAAATGTGTATTATTCAGTTGTCATTTGTATCTGTCTTCTATAAATGTCAATTCAGTCAACCTGGTTAATAATGTTCAATATTTCACGTTAACAGAGAAAAATGTAGAATGTTTAGACAGTCTTCAAAGGTAATATCACATGATGGTAAGGATAATTGGATAGTTTTCCAGTCAAACAAAAACACCTGCTCACTCAATAAAGCCAAACTGAAGCCAACTTTTTATTATTGAGGTAAGAAATAAGGGTATTTTATTTAGATTATCTAAATTGACCACAAATAAGTTAAACTTCCAATTTACTTTTAAATTACAGTGAGATGATAATTCTGTCCTTTACAGTTAAAAACAGCTATTCTAAGGACACCAAATACTGGTAATATATCAATATCTATATTTGTCAGACAGGAAAAAAGGATAGTATTTACATAAAAATACATTCTGCATTTTACATAGACATCCTACAACTCTATTAAGCAGCTGCTCCTGGACCATGTAAAATATGACAGAGTTTTCAATATTCTGACGTAATACATTTTACTAGTTTTCTGTTGTGTAAACTGGTTAAGCACGTTAATCAGACATGTGCTGTTAATGCTGATCTAAGACTGCTGAAACGTATAACAGTCCATACTTTTACCTCCATCTTTTCAAAGAACAAACTGTTCTAGTTGAATTTTAAATTTCACCAGATACTTTAAAAAATGGTCTTTCCTTCTTGTTCATTTGCATAGTTGCTGCCCTCTACTATAACACTAGAAATATGCAAATAGTTTGGATCTCATAACTCTTTCCTGTATAATTTTATAGCACATAAGTTGGCATCTTCCCTTTCCATGTACTAGTTTTCTGTCACAATATCAAGTAGACTCTGTATAACAGGGATGCTTTCCCTAAACATGGGTCAAACTAAAGTTTGCTAACATGCTAAAGAAGACACTTTCAGTTCCATCTGTCCATCCTTATGCATATGTACCCACTGTCTCATCCATACAGAAAGCATTCCGTTGAAACTTGTGACATGCGGTGGCCATTTTTTATCTTTGAGCTACACAAGGTTGTGTTGGGGTCACAAGAAACACTGCTGCATGAGGAAAATAGAATGTATTTTTAGTCCCAAAGAATGGGCAACTCCTTTGAACTCTTGCCTCTGCAGGCAGTTGGAATTGCATTTGGTATCTGAAGGAGGATGGAGCTCACAGGCATTGTATAACTCCGCTGTCTGTTTATCAGATGCCAGTGGCATTTCTCAGAGTCAAAAACGCATTCGCACTGGACGGCTTTCTAATTGACTGTGACACACCAAGCGTGTTTATCAGAGCCCAGGGTGTTTAATGCTTTGGAAATAAATGACCACCATGCTCCTGCTTTTTAACCTTGACACGTGAGTCAGGTCATTGAAGGGTTTGTCCAGCCAAGAAAGGCTTTTACACCAAACTAAAATATCTAACACATTACATGGCAATGAATTGTCATTGAGCTTGGTGGTTCGCCCCCAGGATACTTTTGGATATTTATAGGGTAGTCTTTTATTGCCTTGATGATTAGAGGGTTTTACTGCATCTAATGGGGGATATGACGAGCCTAAAAAATCCCTTGAACAATGCAGTATGATAATCCAGGTGTCATTTTGACATCCAAGTGAGTAAAAAAACCCAAAAAACCAAAAAAAAACGATGTGTAATTGTCTAAAGTAGAATCACACAATTTTACATGTGAAGGAAAAATTTTCCCCACAATTTTAATATATATTGGATTTTTCCAGATTGCAACTCCTATGTAATTTGATGGTAGACTATACATTGTTTTATTCATAGTTTTACACACAGTTTTTCACTGTTTTGGGAAATCAGGTCGACGAGAGCATTGCTAGTCATGGTGGTTGAGTTGTCATTTGTTTATACTGTTTTATGTAATTTCTATTGCTTTAGAGCCGCACTTGACAGAGAGTTTTTTTTGACTTCCGAATTCCATTCTCTATAGTGACTTGCAACCGTGCAGGGAGAAAAGCGCCTCAGAAACACGATCACAGTTAAGAAAGAATTATGGATACATCAGAGATTAAATAAAGACATTAACTAATTTAAAATAGACATAGCAGTGTTGTCTACACAAAATTTAGAAAGGGGCTGGGGGGAGATTGGTTCAAGATGGCGGAGTAGAAGGATGTGCTCTCACTCCCTCTTGCGAGAGCACCAGCATCACAACCAACTGCTGAACAATCATCAACAGGAAGACACTGGAACTCATGAAAAAAGATACCCACAACCAAAGAGAAAGGAGAAGCCACAATGAGACGGTGGGGGGTGGCACAGTCACAGTCAAATCAAACCCCATAACCACTGGGTGGGTGACTCACAGACTGGAGAACACTTATACCACAGAAGTCCACCCACTGGAGTGAAGGTTCTGAGCCCCACATCAGGCTTCCAAACCTGGGGGTCCGGCAATGGGAGGAGGAATTCCTAGAGAATCATACTTTGAAGGCTAGCGGGATTTAATTGCAGGACTTCGGCAGGACTGGGGGAAACAGAGACTCCACTTCTTGGAGGGCACCCACAAAGTACTGTGCGCATCAGGACCCAGAGGAAGGAGCAGTGACCCCAGGGGAGACTGAACCAGACCTACCTGCTAGTGTCGCAGTGTCTCCCGCAGAGGTAAGGGGTGGCTGTGGCTCACTGTGAGGACAAGGACACTGGCAGCAGAAGTTCTGGGAAGTACTCCTTGGCGTGAGCCCTCCCAGAGTCCACCATTAGCACCAGGAAAGAGCTGAGTAGGCTCCAGTGTTGGGTCGCCTCAGGCCAAATGACATACAGGGGAGAACCCAGCCCCACCCATCAGCAGACAAGCAGATTAAAGTTTTACTGAGCCCTGCTGACCAGAGCAACAGCCAGCTCTACCCACCACCAGTCCCTCCCAACAGGAAACTTGCACAAGCCTCTTAGAGAGCCTTATCCACCAGAGGGCAGACAGCAGAAGCAAAAAGAACTACAATCCTGCAGCTTGTGGAACAAAAACCACATTCACCAAAAGATAGACTGAGCCCTGCCGACCAGAGCAACAGCCAGCTCTACCCACCACCAGTCCCTCCCAACAGGAAACTTGCACAAGCCTCTTAGAGAGCCTTATCCACCAGAGGGCAGACAGCAGAAGCAAAAAGAACTACAATCCTGCAGCTTGTGGAACAAAAACCACATTCACCAAAAGATAGACAAGGTGAAAAGGCAGAGGGCTGTGTACCAGATGAAGGAACAAGATGAAACCCAAGAAAAACAGCTACATGAAATGGAGATAGGCAACCTTCCAAAAAATAATTCAGAATAATGATAGTGAAGATGATCTAGGACCTCGGAAAAACAATGGAGGCAAATATCGAGAAGATGCAAGAAATGTTTCACAAAGACCTAGAAGAATTAAAGAACAAACAAACAGAGATGAACAATACAACAACTGAAATGAAAACTACACTAGAAGGAATCAAGAGCAGAATAACTGAGGCAGAAGAACAGATAAGTGACCTAGAAGACAGAATGGTGGAATTCTCTGCCGTGGACCAGAACAAAGAAAAAAGACTGAAAAGAAATGAAGACAGCCTAAGAGACCTCTGGGACAATATTAAATGCAACAACATTCTCATTATAGGGGTCCCAGAAGGAGAAGAGATAGAGAAAGGACCCAAGAAAATATTTGAAAAGATTATACTCGAAAACTTCCCTAATATGGGAAAGGAAATAGCCACCCAAGTCCAGGAAGCGCAGAGAGACCCAGGAAGGATAAAACCAAAGAGAAACAAGCCAAGACACATAGTAATCAAACTGGCAAAAATTAAAAACAAAGAAAAATTATTGAAAGCAACAAGGGAAAAACAATAAATAGCATACAAGGTAACTCCTATAAGGTTAACAGCTGATTTCTCAGCAGAAACTCTACAAGCCAGAAGGGAGTGGCATGATTTATTTAAACTGATGAAAGGGAAGAACCTACAACCAAGATTACTCTACCCAGCAAGGATCTCATTCAGATTCGACAGAGAAATCAAAAGCTTTACAGACAAGCAAAAGCTAAGAGAATTTAGCAGCACCAAACCAGCTCTACAACAAATGCTAAAGGTACTTCTCAAAGTGGGAAACACAAGAGATGAAAAGGATCTACAAAAACAAACCCATAACAATCAAGAAACTGGTAATTGGAACATACATATCGATAATTACCTTAAACGTGAATGGATTAAACGCTCCAACCAAAAGACACAGGCCCACCGAATGGATACAAAAACAAGACCCATATATATGCTGTCTACAAGAGACTCACTTCAGACCTAGGGACACATACAGACTGAAAGTGAGGGGATGGAAAAAGATATTCCATGCAAATGGAAATCAAAAGAAAGCTGGAGTAGCAATTCTCATATCAGACAAAATGACTTTAAAATAAAGACTAATGCAAGAGACAAAGAAGGACACTACATAATGATCAAAGGATGAATCCAAGAAGAAGATATAAGAATTGTAAATATGCACCCAACATAGGCGCATCTCAATACGTAACGCACCTGCTAACAGCTATAAAAGAGGAAATCAACAGTAACACAATAATAGTGGGGGACTTCAACACTTCACTTACACCAAGGGACAGGTCATTGAAACAGAAAATTAATAAGGAAACACAAGCTTTAAATGACACAATACACCAGATAGATTTAGTTGATATTTATAGGACATTCCGTCCAAAAACAGCAGATTACACTTTCTTGTCAAGTGCACATGGAACATTCTCCAGGGTAGAGCACATCTTTGGTCAAAAATCAAGCCTCAGTAAATTTAAGAAAATTGAAATCATATCAAGCATCTTTTCTGACCACAACGCTATGAGATTAGAAATCAGTTACAGGGAAAAAAATGTAAAAAACACAAACACATGGAGGTTAAACCGTAAATTACTAAATAACCAAGAGATCACTGAAGAAATCACAGAGAAAATCAGAAAATACCTAGAGACAAATGACAATGAAAACACGACGATCCAAAACCTATGGGATGCAGCAAAAACAGTTCTAAGAGGCAAGTCTATAGCCATACGAGCCTACCTCAAGAAACAAGAAAAATCTCAGGTAAATTATCTAACCTTACACCTAAAGGAACTAGAGAAAGAAGAACAAACAAAACCCAAAGTTAGTAGAAGGAAAGAAATCATAAAGATCAGAGCAGAGATAAATGAAATAGAAACAAAGAAAACAATAGCAAAGATCAATAAAACTAAAAGCTGGTTCTTTGAGAAGATAAACAAAATTGATAAACCATTAGCCAGACTCATCAAGAAAAAGAGGAAGAGTACTCAAATCAATAAAATTAGAAATGAAAAAGGAGAAGTTACAACAGACACCGCAGAAATACAAAGCATCCTAAGAGACTACTACAAGCCACTCTATGCCAATAAAATGGACAACCGGGAAGAAATGGACAAATTCTTAGAAAGGTATAACCTTCCAAAATGAACCAGGAAGAAAGAGAAAATATGAACAGACCAATCACAAGTAATGAAATTGAAACTGTGATTAAAAATCTTCCAACCAACAAAAGTCCAGGACCAGATGGCTTCACAGGTGAATTCTGTCAAACATTTAGAGAAGAGCTAGCACCCATCCTTCTCAAACTCTTCAAAAAAATTGCAGAGGAAGGAACACTCCCAAATACATTCTATGAAGCCACCATCACCCTGATACCAAAAACAGACAAAGATACTATAAAAAAAGAAACAAAGAGACCAATATCACTGATGAATATAGATGCAAAGATCCTCAACAAAATACTACCAAACAGAATCCAACAACACATTAAAAGGATCATACACCATGATCAAGTGGGATTTATCCCAGGATGCAAGGATTCTTCAATATATGCAAATCAATCAGTGTGATACACCATATTAACAAATTGAAGAATAAAAACCATATGATCGGGCTTCCCTGGTGGCACAGTGGTTGAGAGTCCACCTGCTGATGCAGGGGACACGGGTTCATGCCCCGGTCTGGGAAGATCCCACATGCCGCGGAGCGGCTGTGCTCGTGAGCCATGGCCGCTGAGCCTGCGCTCCGCAACGGGAGAGACCACAACAGTGAGAGGTCCGCGTAATGCAAAAAGAACAAAAACCAACAAACAAAAAAAACCAACCATATGATCATCTCAATAGATGCAGAAAAAGCTTTTGACAAAATTTTGACAAAATTCAACATCCATTTATGATAAAAACTCTCCAGAAACTGGGCATAGAGGGAACCTACCTCAATGTAATAAAGGCCATATATGACAAACCCACAGCAAACATCATTCTCAATGGTGAAAAACTGAAAGCATTTCCTCTAAGATCAGGAACAAGATGAGCATTTTCTCTAAGATCAGGACATCCTCGTCAGGATGTTCTCTTTCACCACTGGTATTCAGCATAGTTTTGGAAGTCCTCTTTCGCCACTATTATTCAGCATAGTTTTGGAAGTCCTCTTTTGCCATAGTTTTGGAAGTCCTAGCCATGGTGATCAGAGAAGGGAAAGAAATAAAAGGAATACAAATTAGAAAAGAAGAAGTAAAACTGTCACTGTTTGCAGATGACATGATACTATACTCAGAGAATCCTGAAGATGCCACCAGAAAACTACTAGAGCTAATCAATGAATTTGGTAAAGTAGCAGGATACAAAATTAATGTACAGAAATCTCTTGCATTCCTATACACTAGTGATGAAAAATCTGAAGGAGAAATTAAGGAAACACTTCCATTTACCATTGCAACAAAAAGAATGAAATACCTAGGAATAAACCTACTTAGGGAGACAAAAGACCTGTATGCAGAAAACTATAAGACACTGATGAAAGAAATTAAAGATGATACCAACAGATGGAGAGATATACCATGTTCTTGGATTGGAAGAATCAATATTGTGAAAATGACTATACTACCCAAAGCAATCTACAGATTCAATGCAATCCGTATCAGATTACCAATGGCACATTTTACAGAACTAGAACAAAAAATCTTTAATTTTGTATGGAGACACAAAAGACCCCAAATAGCCAAAGCAGTCTTGAAGGAAAAAAACGGAGCTGCAGGAATCAGACTACCTGACTTCAAACTATACTACAGAGCTACAGTAATCAAGACAGTATAGTAGTGGGACAAAAACAAAAATACAGATCAGTGGAATAGGATAGAAAACCCAGAGATAAACCCATGCACCTGTGGTCAAGTAATCTACGATAAAGAAGGCAAGGATATACAATGGTGAAAAGACAGTCTTTTCAATAAGTGGTATTGGGAAAACAGGACAGATACATGTAAAGGAATGAAAGTAGAATACTCCCTAACACCATACACAACAATAAACTCAAAATGGATTCGAGACCTAAATTTAAGACCGGACACTGCAAAACTCTTAGAGGAAAACATAGGAAGAACACTCTTTGACATAAATCACAGCAAGATCTTTTTGGACCCACCTCCTAGAGTAATGGAAATAAAAACAAAAATAAACAAATGGGACCTAATGAAACGTAAAAGCTTTTGGCCAGGAACGGAAACCATAAACAAGATGAAAAGACAGCCCTCAGAATGGGAGAAAATATTTGCAAATGAGTCAGTGGACAAAGGATTAAACTCTAATATATATAAACAGCTCATGCAGCTCAATATTAAAATAACAAACAACCGAATCCAAAAATGGGCAGAAGACCTAAATAGACATTTCTCCAAAGAGGACATACCGATGGCCAAGAAGCACATGAAAAGCTGCTCAACATCACTAATTATTAGAGAAATGCAAATCAAAACCACAATGAGGTATCACCTCACACCAGTTAGAATGGACATCATCAGAATATCTACAAACAACAAATGCTGGAGAGGGTGTGGAGGAAAGGGAACCCTCTTGCACTGTTGGTGGGAATCTAAATTGATACAGCCACTGTGGAGACCAGTATGGAGCTTCCTTAAAAAACTAAGAATTACCATATGACCCAGCAATCCCACTACTGGGCATATACCCTGAGAAAACCATAATTCAAAATGAGTCATGTACCACAATGTTCATTGGAGCAATGTTTACAATTGCCAGGTCATGGAAGTAACCTAAATGCCCATCGACAGACGAATGGATAAAGAAGATGTGGTACATATATACGATGCAATATTACTCAGCCATAAAAAGGAACAAAATTGGGTCATTTGTAGAGACGTGGATGGACCTAGAGACTGTCATACAGAGTGAATTAAGTCAGGAAGAGAAAAAC
Organism: Neophocaena asiaeorientalis asiaeorientalis; assembly: GCF_003031525.2. Taxonomy (NCBI): domain Eukaryota; kingdom Metazoa; phylum Chordata; class Mammalia; order Artiodactyla; family Phocoenidae; genus Neophocaena; species Neophocaena asiaeorientalis. The sequence continues at coordinate 5,145,534 of NW_020174373.1, read as the reverse complement.
AAATATCGTATATTAATGCATATATGTGGAACCTAGAACAATGGTACAGATGAACTGGTGTGCAGGGCAGAAATAGAGACACAGATGTAGAGGAAAAACGTATGGACACCAAGGGGGGAAAGTGGGGGTGGGGTGGTGATGGTTGGATGAATTGGGAGATTGGGATTGACACACATACACTAATAAGTATAAAATAGATGACTAATAAGAACCTGCTGTATAAAAAAATAAAATCAAATTCAAAAAAAAAAAGGAGCTGACCTCTGTTATGCAAATTATGAACTTGTTTCTATATTCTGAGAAAACAACAACAAAAAACCTAAGAAGTGAGAATCACCTACTGCTGTCCCTCTGTGAGGCATGGCAGCCATTTACAACCCTGTCTTTCATGTGTGTACAGCCAGAGCATTTCGGACTCCTAAAAATACCACTTAGCAGAACTACTCAGCTTCAAGTACTGTGTAATTTGGGGCTTTTTCATTATATTTTCTTCTGTTTTGAAGAGCTATTTTAAGATAAAAAGGTCCATTTCTTTCAGTTTTGTTTGATTCAATGTAGTCAGTATACACTGACTACTCCATGTCACACAGACGTGTGTGAAACTGTCCCTAACCTTATGATATAGGTTAATGGGGAATATGACTTCCCGAACAACCATAACATAAGGCAAATTTCCCATGACAGATAAAAGCCCTATATGTGTGTAAAAGAGGGAGAGTGTCTTACACACTTAAAAGCATCAGGGGAATAGTGAATCGAAGAGGAAACATTTGGGGTGAGTTTGAAATTTGGATAGGATTTTGTCAGCCTGGGAATGAAACATTAATAACATAAGGGACATATGGGGCAAAAGTCTGGTTTTCCTGGAGATAAGTGCAGTAAAAGGGGAACCATGTGACAAACTTAAAATGTGTTTGAGGTCATAATGTGGAGGTCTTTGGAGGTTGGTATTTGGATAATGCTGGTCTCTGTTTCTTCTAATCTGGGATATTTGTGTATTATAAAGGAACTAAGCCACTGGTCTGTGGCATTATTTTCAGAGACCCCTTCACCCCTCAAGTTCTGGTCACCACATCTTTGTGCCTCTATTTTTCCTGTATCTGGAGATAATAATTTCTTTTAAATTATATTTTAGTATCCCCTTTAATTCCTTGATACATTTCCAATTAGATTGGCTTAAGAAAGCAAATGCTAGTTAGCACTCAAAAAATAAGTAAATGATAAAACATACAACTATTGCTTTTAGAAAAGTATTCATTTCAGAATTTACTAGTGAATTATATAAAGCATAGAGGTTATAAGGAACATCTTTGCAAATTTTGAACTAAGCTAGTGATATTCCTTCTAACTCTGTGTCCAGCTTTAGGTTTTGATACATATTTTATGTATATATTAAAATATATATTATATATATAAATATATTTTTAATATATATTGTATATATATATTTTATATATATATAAAATAATTTTGAACCACTCCTGAAGCTTTCAGTGAGAAGTTGTTAAAAAGCTTAGTTTTAAGGACTATGGAGAAAAGTAAGAGAGATGTATGGTTTTCAGTCTGGAGGAAATGTAGCTGGGTGTTCAGTACGGTATCTCATACCAAGACTGAACTGTTTCTGCAGCTTCTAGAGCAGAGATTCAGAATGGCATGGGATTTCTCTAATGTGGCTTTTCTTCACCTTCCTTGAGCAGCAGTTTTCTTGGTCTTTTCTCCAACAGAATGCTGTTATGCTTTATTTTTATTTTTCAGAACATTTTTATTTTTGTTTTTTAATTTTTATTGGCATATAGTTGCTTTACAATGTTGTGTTGGTTTCTGCTGTACAGCAAAGTGAATCAGGTATATGTATCCATATATCCCCTCTTGTTTTGGATTTCCTTCCCATTTAGGTGAGAGTACCATGCTACTATGTTTAAAATGCATCAGAATGGAATATGGCTGTCTATGCTTTACTGATACTGAAGGAGAAGGAGCAAGTGGAAATTCCTTTCAAGTTGTGGAGACTCTTTTAAAGATCATTTAGTGCGGATTTCCATTGTAAAGAAAACGTAGCCAGCCAGCATGACATAGATACATGCACAGGTGGGCACGTTTGTAAGCTTCTCCCCAACGTTGTAGTCCTTTGGGAAACTGCAGCTGGTGCAGCATATGGTGGTGGTGGAGTCAGTACCTAGAGGGTGGTAAGAGCTCGCTGGTCGAAAGTGAAAGAAAACGCTCACTCTAGTGCAGTGCCAGAAGAGCAATGTACGATAGCACTGCTGTACAGATGGCACCAAAGGAAGCATACCAGTGTTTGGTCTCTCCAGGACAGACAGGGGTTCAAGTCTCACACCACTATCGATTTTCGTTTGATCTTTTTCTTGTTATTTCCTGCAGGTTTTTATTGAGGCACTTTGATGCTACGTGAAGCACAAAGTGATTTATGTCCAATTATTGCAGTGATTGTACCCTCTCTGTTTAATGTGCTTTAACTTTGATTCGTTTGCATTATTTTTAATTTGTGAGATATAAACATCCAGATCCATACTTCCTTTTTCTTTGCATTTTCCGACATGCCTTTGTATGGCTATAAGCTTGCTTTAGTTGCATTCTTACATATAGCACGTACTTAATTTCGGTCCAAGATGGAAATTCTTTCCTTTTAGTATGTGAGTTTATCCCATTTCTATTTGTTGATGAACCGATTCACTTGATCCCAATTCTGTCACTTTATGGTACGTTATGATTGCTTTCTGTTATATGTTCTTTATGTTCCAAGTTTTGACATATGATCTGTTCACTTTGTGTGTGCTCTTTATATAGAAATTTAAGGCTGTGTATTAGGTCTGATAACTGTCTTTATAGTTTAAATAACATAATAAACCTCAGTATCATGGTTTATCAACTTCAGACTTTAGACAATATCCATTCATTCTCAACTCTGGGATGACTTCCCGCCCTATTAAGGGGGAGTAGAGGTGGAAAGATATTGTGGTTTTTTGTTTTTTTTTTTTTTTTTAACAGGGTAGTCGTTACTATTTATTTCCATTCCAGGTACACATTTTTACAAATTTAAGAAAATATTTTTAGTTTGTGTTAATGGTATATATTAAAGTACCAATTCAAGGGTGATGGTTGGGGAAGATAAAAGTGTGGGGCATGAGGATGAGGGGAAAAAGTGAGGAAAGAAAAGTTGTGAACCAATAGCATGTGATGTTTAATCATGCTATAACTCCTGTTTCATGATAAGGCCCCCCAAAGCACAGCACGTCTCTCTCTGTATATGTGTTCATAAGGCATGCAGGATTTATCTGGTAGATCTGCGAGCAGGAACTCCAACTTGAAGGAGTCCATGGAGTGGACAAAGGAGGGGAAGTTTATCTTCCATTTCCCACTGGACTAGTTTCACTCCATGGGGGACATACTATCCTACACTTTTTGGAAAGTGGAGATAAAAATGCAGTGTCTGCCTCTAGAAGTATAGATCAGTTATTAAGGTCCAGTATGAACTGCCCCCCACCTCCACCAACTTATCCAGTCCCTTTCCCCACCGTTTCCACATTCAGTCTCCTCTTCACGGATGTCAATGTTATTTTTGCAAAAGCTGAATTTATTCTGGAGTCATGGCTTTTGGTTGCCTTGTCTCACCTCCCTCAGGGACCCACGCCTTTCTTCAGCTAATTAAGCATTCAGTACCCTCTCTTTCCTCTGCAACCTTTGTACTCACAGTCATATGACATTGATCTCTTAATTGTGCTCTAATTATTTCGTGTGTATGCATTTTATCTCCTGCACTAGAGCATAAGTGCCCGAAGGTCAGGCACCATGTCTATACACGTAAAAGGGAGACAGGGGCAGCAGATGGGGACTGGGGTTAGTCGTGAGACAGATGCTGTGTGTGGGTCGATTTGTATGCCTTGAGAAAATTCTGCACGGTGTTAAGGGCTCCTGAATTAAGCACAAGGCATTTTTTTCACACCTAGGGATCTGACAGTGTCTTTTTGAACTCTTTTAAGGCTTCTAAAGTGGGTAGGTTTTGCCTTTAAATACAATGACCTCAGCAAGGGATCTTAAATAGTTTCTGGAGCAAGAGTGAATATACAATTCTTTAAGAACCTGCCACAGGTATTGGGCTTATTCAAACAAATCAAAGTGATTTATCTTTATCATAATTTTTTAAGCGATCATAAAAATAATTTTGGTGACACTTTTTGGAATGAGTATTGCAAATGAAAAATAATTTTTCTTTAGCAAAAGGTGAACAATTAGAAAATTATATGAAAAGTATTGTTAGGTTTTTATTGTGTGCCAATTGATGTATTTGTATACTTTTATGAAATTATGTACCATTATATTCCCCAGAAAATTCTCCCTATGTGATTCTGTTTTTAAGCTATACTTATATAATAATGGTCCTAATGACTACTTTGCCTTCTTTTTGGAACTTCCAAGTTATTTTACAACTTCTTTTAGCTTTTACCAGTGTCAGGAGGATGGTGAAGGTCATTAAGCATTTGCAAATGAGAAGGTCCAGTGACACTCATACAGAGCTATAGAAATTGTACTTCTGTAAAGTTTCAAAGTATTTCAGGACAAGGTATTTAGGGCTAACCTAGCGTGACACCCTTGTTTTGCGGATAAGGAGTTGAGGGCTGGAGATCTTATGGAACTTGGCCAAAATAGTGAAGTTAGGGTGTGGCCAGATTGGAAATAAATTCAATTGTACCAAGTACTAGTCAAGAAGTATTAAAAATTCTTGAAGTTTTTGTGCTCATATATTGCGTGATGACTAAGGTCAGCTTTCTTTTTAAAACCAGGCTGGATATCTCCTCACTTTATAGAACAAATATAAGGAAAAGACAGGAAACACTAGCTTCGGTCTCATTTTAGGTCCTACATGTGCATACTTGGTTTATGATACGTCACTTCTAAGAAGTGTACTTTTTACATTTCTGCCTATTCCAGGTAGTGATATATAATACTAGCTAAAATAGATAAGTTGATGGATAGATAGATAAATAGATGAATATCACATGACTCACTGGAAAACGAATGAGGACCCGGAGTTTAGGAGGGGTCTGGGTTCCATCTCCTCGCACTAGTCCCAGTTAATGGCTGTATGCCCTTGAGTAAATCTTTAATCTCGCTGCCTCTTGTTGTAGGGTTCACCGGAGATAAAGGCTTTGGAGAAATATGCCGCTTATACTAAGCAAAGAGGAATCTGCTTGTCTGCATATTTCACAGGCATCTTCATTTATTACCATTCATTTTGCTTTCATTCCATTTATTGTCCAATGCTAGATAACATTTCCCATCACCGTAAGTGAATTGTTTTTTCTCTGATCCACGCTCATTTTTGTTTTGACCTGGCAAAAGTCAAGCCACAGAAATAGCAATCTAAGGAGAACGAAAATGTAAGGAATGGGCACATTATTTCTCACTTGATGAGGGAGAGTGGTTGGGAGTGGGTGGGAGACGGTGGATGAAAGGATGGGTTGTCCTGCTACCCCTGAGATGTCTTCGTACTTCCCACCCCGCCCAGCATCCCCACTGAGAGTCTACACCGCTGAGCACACCGGTGGTTTGGGCTCTTCCGATGGTGCTTCTTTGAGTTGATTCCCACAGGTCTTGGGCCTGCCACGTTATCAGAAAGGATGCATCTGGGGTTAACAGAGCCAGGTTTGAAAAACATTCCTCTCCCAAGCCAGGGGCAAAGAGCCTTTGCTGGCGCCCTTAGAGGTTAGAAGCTAAAGTAACTATTCAGTACATAAAAACATTGGTTATTTTACCTTCCTTAAAGAAACCGTGCACCATCACGTCTCTCGTTTAGGATGGACAGTGAAGCAATGGTAGATATTTCAATAATAAACTCACTGAATGAGGGATACCGAAAACATTAACTCTCTAAATCCAGTCTGGTGTCGCTGTGAACTTTTGTAACTGGGTTGACCAAGTGAAGGCAATGGCAGCCCATTCCAAACCTGTCTATGGTACATTTTTAGCTCCTCCACGCTCCGTAAATATTAAGGCAACTGATCTTCATATTCTCTTTGTGAGGACGGACTAGTAAATGTGGAACTCAGAAGTGTGGAATATTCTATATTACTCAGTAAAACTACCAGTTATGCAGTTGTTCTCATAGGTAGATTTACTCCTTGACAATTGAAGGGAGTAGAAATAATAAATCCTGCAAGTTTGGAGCTCAGATCGAGATCGGATGTTCTGCTGAGCTACCACAGACAAGCCTGGTCCAAGTGCTACTTGCTTTAAGTTCGTCTGCCGTGGATATGCCCATCGTTCAGTCACTGGTTTAGAAGTCAGCATTGCACATAAAATGGACGTGTGCTGCCTGTAGAGAAATCATTGCCTCTGCGGCTTCCTCCAGGACACACCGTTGACTTCACAGCCTCCTGCTCCAAATGTAATAAGCACATGGGCCGATTCTGTTTACCTGGAGGTTGACAGATCACTTCTGTATAAATGCAGACTAACGTCAGTCTCTTCAGCATTGCGCTTCACAGATGCATAGACAACACCCAGTGCCCAGCTTTATGAACATGTGGATCAGCAAACCTCTAATCAAGTCACCCGTGCCTGAGGAGATGTCTTATGGAAGGGGCGAACCAACAACCATCACACTCTAGAACTGTCTCCAGAGACAGACACGCTCCCTGCGCTATGTTCTTCACCCATCCTGCCCTCAACCTCAACTCCCCCCTCCCGCCCCCCCGGATTTCCCTTTCACTCCACGTGATGTGCAACAAAAAACAATAGGAGAATCAGGAAGAAGCAATTCAGAGCCTGGAGTGCATCCTTAAAGGAGGCTGGTTGGGATGATGAGAAGCTTCTGTGGACAATGTGTCCTGACCTACGCGTCTCTTCAGTTGGTATTGGGCTAGTACAGACCATTGCTCAGTTGGTATTGGGTTAGTACAGACCCTTGCTCCTTCTTGAGTGTTCACTGCCTGGGCCTTTTGCAGTGGCCCAGGGGTCTGCCTGGTAGCAGGCTCTGCAGGTGACCCCGGTGCATGCACGGTTGAGAAGTGCTGCTCTGTTGGCTGCTCTGTGAGTCTGGAATGGACACACCCCCCCCTGGACCCGTGGCCTCTAAGGACTCAGCCCCTCTGTGGGGAGCAAATTCATTGCCTAGTTAAGGATTTCACTTTCATTTCTCTTTCGTCAGATGATGTCACGTGGAGATACATTCTCCTGAAACTGAAGAATGATACAAATAAACAAAAACCCTGCTTAGATATTTTACTGTGTAAATCTGATTTATCTCTCTACAGAAAAAATAGTAGCCAAAGTGCATGGCTGGAGCTCTGTCTGACTAAGCCGTCCGTTATCCTATGGACAACAAACAGACTTCTCTCTCTGCCTAGCAACCTCTTGGAGGAAAAAAGGGAAGAAACACTTAGAGAGGCTCTGTAGCAACCTAACGGGGGAACCCCAGTTAGATTCAGCATAGCAACAAATTCCTGAATGACCAGATAAATGAGGAATGAATAGGTGCTTGAAAAACCGATTGCTTTATGGGTTTCCCTTTGGGGGCCAGTGAGATACATGTTTCAATCATTGGACTGCTCCTCCAAGTTCAGGTTTCTCAACCTTGGAAGACGTGGCATTTGGGACCCATATTATTGGTGCTGGGGGCTGTCCTGGGCACGGTAGGATGTTTACCAGTATCCCTGGCCTCTCCCCACTGGATGCCAGTAGCAACGTCCATCCCCAGTCCTGAGAACCAAAAATGTTTCCAGACATTGCCCAAGGTCCCCTGGGGGGTGCAGAATGGCCCCAGGTTGAGAACCGCTACTGGATCCAGTAGCGGGAGGGATCTAGACCTCACGTTGGTATTTCTTAAATGCTTCTTCAATTTAACAGGAATGTCGCTTGTTCTCAGTGAGCCTGGCAAGTTGACAGTGACAGGGAAAGCCTTCAATAATCTAAATTTAATGGGAGCTGCATACAACAGCTGAGGCCTGACCTCTGTGAGCCCATTAGAAGAGTTTTGCTTGCATTTTAAGGAGGAAGCAAAGGCGGGACTCTGGAATCTGGGAGGGCTTTTCCTGCTCACTGGCCCGCAAAGATTCTACATTTACAGGCCTTCCTGGGAGACCTGGGAAGGCTGGCAAAGCAGCATTGAGGGTTGGGCGGTCTTAATCCATTGGTTTTGCCGGTTGGTTTAAAGGGATACACTAAGTTTAACTGTAGCTAGACCTCTGTTAAGACCATAAACTAAGCCAAGTACGTCTGACATTTGTGGAAGATGACAAAGCCTGTGCTATCCATCATTCCACCTTTCTTTTTAGGGCCTTGTTTTGGCGTTCTTTGTAAGACAGGGATTGTGAAATCAATCCGGTGAGTTAAGTAGAGGCCGAGGGCTCACCGTCGGTTGCATGGTCTGAAAATACGGCCAGGGTAGTATTCCTGCTACATTGGTGGCCCTTCAGTGAGACTCGGCTATCACTGCTCTCCGTAAATGAAGGATGGTGTCTGATGTGTGAGTCCTGCACCTGGAAAAGGGCAACAAAAACCGCAGCAGGTGTTAGATACATTCTGCAGAAGGTGAGCCTTTGTCTTGAGTCGCAGAAGGACTGGACACACTGCCGCGTAGCAGGGAGTCACCCAGGTCAGGACAGCCAGCTGCTCACATTCATTAAAGAGCCTACTGTGTGCGAGGAGTGTTCATCTGTTTCTGCCTCTATGCTTCCGAACAATCCTGGAATGTAGCCCTCTCCACCTGGCAGGAAATGACACTCAAACACGGCTCGCCTGGCTGGTAGTGAGGAGAGTTCGGATTCAAACCCAGTTTGCTTCTTGTTAAACTCTGAGATTTTCACGGCGCTCTGCTCCCAGAAATGGGAAGATAGTAGTCTGGTTGCCTGGCATCAAGAGTGTTGTTTTTCTCACTTGAGCTTTTTTTTTAATGACGTACAATACACATAAATTAAAAATTGACCATTTAAATCATTACACAGTGAACAGCTCAGTGGCATTTAGTACATTCATGGGATTACGCAGTCCTCACCTCTAAATCCAGAGCCTTTTCATCACTTAAAAATGAAACCTGTCCCCATTAGGCCTTCACTCCGTATCACCTCCCACCCCAGCCCCTGGTAAGCACTGATCTACTTTCTATCTCACTAGATTTACCTGTTGTGGGTATTTCATATAAATAGACTCATACAGCATGTGCATTTTTTGTTACTGGCTTCTTTCACTCACCACAGTGCTTTCGAGGTTCAGTCATGTCGTAGTGTATATCAGTGCTTCATTCCTTTTTATGGCCAACTAATATTCTTTTGTGTGAATGGACCACATTTTGTTTACCTATTCATCTCTTTGTAAATCTTTTGGCTGTTTCCATCTATTGTGGATAATTCTGCAGTGAATATTTGTGTACAAGTATCTTCTGGAGTCACTGTTCTTTTAAAAAATTTTATTGGGGTACAGTTGATTTACAATGTTGTGTTAGTTTCAGGTGTACAGCAAAGTGAGTCAGTTATACATATACATAGATCCACTCTTTTTTAGATTCTTTTCCCATATAGGTCATTACAGAGTATTAAGTAGAGTTCCCTGTGCTATACAGTAGGTCCTTATTAGTTATTCATTTTATATATAGTAGTCCGTGTATGTCAATCCCAATCTCCCAATTTATCCCTTCCCCACTTTTCCCCCAGTAACCGTAAATTTGTTTTCTACATCTGTGACTCTGTTTCTGTTTTGTAAATAAGTTCATTTGTACCATTTTTTTAGATTCCACATGTAAGTGATATCATATGATATTTGTCTTTCTCTGTCTGACTTACTTCACTAAGTATAATTTCTAGGTCCATCCATGTTGCTGCAAATAGTATTATTCCATTCCTTTTTTTAATGGCTGAGTAATATTGCATTGTATATATGTACCACATCTTCTTTATCCTTTCCTCTGTTGATGGACATTTAGTTTGCTTCCATGACCTGCCTATTGTAAACAGTGCTACAGTGAACATTGTGGTGCATGTGTCCTTTCGGATTATGGTTTTCTCTGGATATATGCCCAGGAGTGGGATTGCTGGATCATTTGGTAGTTCTATTTTTAGTTTTTTAAGGAATCTCCATTCTGTTCTCTATAGGGATTTTACCAATTTACATTCCCACCAACAGTGTAGGAGGACTCTCTTTTCTCCACATCCTCTCCAGCATTTATTGTTTGTAGACACTTTGATTATGGCCATTCTGACCGGTGTGAGGCGATACCTCATAGTAGTTTTGATTTGCATTTCTCTGATAACTAGTGATGTTGAGTATCTTTTCAGGTGCTTTTGGCCATCTGTATGTCTTCTTTGGAAAAATGTCTGTTTAGACCTTCTGCCCGTTTTTTGATTGGGTTGTTTGTTTTTTTTACATAGAGCTACATGAGCAGTTTGTATATTTTGGAGATTAATCCCTTGTTGGTCGCTTCATTTGCACATATTTTCTCCCATTCTGTAGTTTGTCTTTTCGATTTGTTTATAGTTTCCTTTGCTGTGCAGAAGCTTTTAAGTTTAATTAGGTCCCATTTGTTTATTTATTTTTTATTTTCATTAGTCTAGAGGGTGGATCAAAAAAATTGCTTCAATTAATGTAAAAGAGTGTTCTGCCTATGTTTTCCTCTAGTTTTATATCATCCGGCCTTACATTTAGGTCTTTGATCCATTTTGAGTTTATTTTTGTGTATGGTGTTATAGAGTGTTCTAATTTCATTCTTTTACATGTAGTTGTCCAGTTTTCCCAGCACCACTTATTGAAGAGACTGTCTTTTCTCCATTATATATTCTTGCCTTCTTTGTTATAGATTAGTTGACCATAGGTTCATGAGTTCATTTCTGGGCTTTCCATCCTCTTCCATTTATCTATATTTCTGTTTTTGTGCCAGTGCCATATTGTTTTGATTACTGTAGCCTTGTAATATAGTCTGAAGTCAGGGAGTCTGATTCTTCCAGCTCCGTTTTTCTTTCTCAGGATTGCTTTTGCTATTTGGGGTCTTTTTTGTTTCCATATAAAATTTAGAATTTTTTTGTTCTAGTTCTGTGAAAAATGCTATTGGTAATTTGCTAGAGATTGCATTGAATCTGTAGATTGCCTTGGGTAATATAGTCATTTTGATAATATTGATTCTTCTAATCCAAGAACATGGTATATCCTTCCATCTGTTTGTGTCATCTCTGATTTCTTTCATCAGCATCTTATAATTTTCAGAGTAGAGGTCTTTTGTCTCCTTAGGTAGGTTTATTCCTAGGTATTTTGTTCTTTTTTTTTTTTTGCGGTACGCGGGCCTCTCACCGCTGTGGCCTCTCCCGCCGCGGAGCACAGGCTCCGGATGCGCAGGCCCAGCGGCCATGGCCCACGGGCCCAGCCGCTCCGCGGCATGTGGGATCCTCCCGGACTGGGGCACGAACCCGTGTCCCCTGCATTGGCAGGCGGACTCCCAACCACTGCGCCACTAGGGAAGCCTGGTATTTTGTTCTTTTTGATGTGGTGGTAAATGGGATGGTTTTCTTGATTTCTCCTTCTGATCTTTCATTGTTAGTGTATAGAAATGCAAGAGATTTCTGTGTATTAATTTTGTATCCTGCAACTTTACCACATTCACTGAGGAGCTCGAGCAGTTTTCTGGTAGTATCTTTAGGATTTTCTATATATAGTATCATGTCATCTGTAAACAGTGAGAGTTTTACTTCTTCTTTTCCAATTTGGATTCCTTTTATTTCTTTTTCTTCTCTGATTGCTATGGCTAGGATTTCCTAAACTATGTTGAATATACGTGGTGACAGTGGACATCCGTGCCTTGTTCATGGAATCACTGTTTTCAGCATTTTTGGGTATACACCTAGGAGCAGAGTTGCTGGGTCACATGGTAACTCTTTGTGGCCCGTGCTTCACTCTTAAATGTCCTTTCTTTCTATTGCCAAGTGCTTTGGGTTTTCACATACTATTCATGCAGCAGCCACTCAACAGACATTTATAAAGCTCCTACCATGTCCCACTGAGCATTTGTATAATGAATCAAGAAGTTCCATCTGCTGCCCTCCAGCTGCTTACAGTTGCATCAGGGCAACATGAAGCTACCAGGTATTTACAGCACAGGTTGCTAAGTACCACAGTTGGGGTGCCTTGGGAACACAGAGAAAAGGGACCTAGCAGTTACGATAACTAACCTTTATTAAACGCCTACTGTGAGCTAGGCTCTGAGTGAGGGAAAGATGGAACCATGGAATGAATCCTCCAACCACCACATGAAAGGCTGCAGCAGACACTCAGCCCCCTCCTGTATCCCTTCCACCTACTTGTCTAACAGCCAGCTGCCACCATCTGCATCTCTGTGCTCTTTCTCTCTCTCTCTCTTTTTTTTTGAACCAGATAGACCGAAGGCCATTCTGGCCATCCTCTAGGTAGGAGGCAATGGGGAATTAGCACCTAGAGGAACAGTTATCAACCAATGATTTTCAGGGATTTGCGTTAAATACCTCGGTCTCTCACTCCTGGGGGCAGGTTGGGGGGTGGGGAAGAGGGTGGTAGGGCGAGGGGGAAATTGGGGTAATTCTGAAGGAGATGTTGCACCATTTACCAGAGCTTCCCTGAGGGATTAAGTGTCAGGAGCCCAGGTGGTGGATGGCTTAATGATACAACTTGTGCTTGCGTTTCCCTTCCGTGTATCTCTTCCCCACCCCCATGGATATCCTGTGGACCTCCCAAGTAACTCTTGCATGTGAATCCTTGTTTTAGGGTCTGCTTCTGAGGAACTCCAAACTAGACAGATCTATACCCATATTATCCTCTTTCAGGATAACAGTTTGGGAAACTTGCCTAAGGCCAAAAGCTAGTAAGTGGCAGAATGGGTCCACATCAAGGCAGCCTGCTTCCTGTCCGCAGCTCCTAACAGCCAGGCTGCCGTGATGCCGAGACATCGCTTTGATTGCTGCTGTAACAAACTACCACAAACTTAGTCGCTTAAAACCACAGAAACATCTTATCTTACAGTTCTGGAGTCACAAGTCCAGAGTTGGTCTCACTGGGTGTGAAGGTTTATTTTCTGTGTCAACTTCACTGGCCATGGGGTGTCCGGATGTTACTTCTGGCTGTGCCTGGGAGGGTGTTTCCTAATGAGATTAGTATTTGAACCCGTGAACTCAAAGTCAAGCAGATGGCTTTCCCCAGGGTGGGTGGATATCATGAATATGTTGAAGGCCTGAATGGAACAAAAAGTATAGGAGGGAGGAGTTCATCCCTGTTTTTTCCTGCCTTACTATGCGAGCTGGGACATCTCAGCTCATCTTTGCCTCTGCCCTCAGACTGGGATTTATACCAATGGCTCTCCTGGTTCTCAGGCCTTTGGACTCAGACCAAGTTGTAGCACTGGCTCTCCTGGGTCTCCGGTTTGCAGATCCTGGGGCTTCTCGGCCTCCAGAATCATGTCAGCCAGTCCCTCATTGTAAATCTCCCACTGGTCCTGTTTCTCTGAGCCCCCTCACTGCTGCACTAAGCTAAAATCGAGGTGTCATTGGGGCTGTTTCTTCTGGATCATTCTCTAGTGGAGAATCTGTTTCCTTGCCTTTTCCAGCTTTGAGAGGCTGCTTGTATTCCTTGGCTTGTGGCCCCTTCCTCCATCCTCAAAGCCAGCAGTGGCTGGCTGGATCTTTCTCATGCTATATCTCTCTGATACTCCTTTTCTGGAATCAAATCTCCCTTCTGCCGCCCTCCTGTCAGGACCCTTGTGGTGACGTTGGGCCCACCCAGGTGATCCCTGCTCCACTCCCCATCTCTAGGTTCTCAACTCAGTCACATCTGCAGAGTTCCTTTTGCTGTGTCACATAACATATCCACAGGATCTGGAGATCATGATATGCATATTTTGGGGGTCCCTTATTCAGCCTACCACAGTAACCTCCTCTGAGCCCTGAACAGAATACAGATCCCTACCTTGGAGTAAAACACCCAACCAAACCTCCAGGTGCTTCTGTCTTGGCCAGCTGTAGCTCTGCATTCCACACGAGGTAGTGTTCTCTGAGAGCTTTCTTCATTTCCTCACGAGCCACCGCTCTTGGACCCCACCCTCTGTAACCCCAGAAAGATGGTGTCTCTAACCCCGATTGTCACGAAGCTGCTCCTGGTCATTTGTATGCACGGAGTTTGGCGACACTGAATCACAGCCCGCTTCTCTTCAGGCAGAATGTACATCGAATTGTGTGCATATCAAGTATGAATTGAAAAGAGCTCTTTTATGTTATACAGTCCAGGAAAATAGATTCTTTGTCTTGGAGCACGAAACAGTGGCTCTTGATTGGAGGTATTGAGGCGCTTTGCTAAACACTGCATCTCATATTTTGTGGTACTAAATTTGATAAATGTATTTCCAGAGGGATTTCTTTATATGTTAATTTATCAAGGCATACAATGGAAAGGGAAAGCCTCCAGCGTATACCGAGGAATTCCAGATTTGCATTTACTTTGTAACAGCCCTCCTTGAAAGCGATTTAAAAAGTAAAATAGATTTTTTTTTTAAATGGTACTGCATCGCAAAGAAGATGAGATAAGAAATGGATGACAAGCAGTGGGGGAAAGGCACTTTTTGTGTCTGCGGTTAGTTGAAATAAATGGAGTGTTCAAAATAAAAAGCAAAAACAGCAAGCAAGGCAAGTGTCAAATCTTTGCTTTGATTCTCTCAGAAAGACTTCAGACGGACGAAAATTCGACAGGGAATGTCTTTCACGTGTAAAATACAGGGAAGACAATCCTTGGAAAGAACTTAGTTACCAGACACCTGTGGAGAGCGGCAACCAGCGTGTTAACGCAGCAGTAAAAGGGGAAGCCAGACCTTGCACATGAAGAAGGAGGAAATGTGGATGAGGAAGAATGCCTGGTCAGTGTCAGACCATGAAAAATTAATCACAATCACGAGGGTGTTTGCGTTGCCAGTCCTTCACTTTTTTCTGCGATTCCTGGAAAGCTCAGAGCACGCTGAATCATGGGCTCGTAGACGGAGCTCTGTGTTCTGAGTACAGGGACTGGAGTCTGTTGGAGACTGTTGGACTTGGCCACTACATCTTCTTAGCTGCTCTCTGGGACCCCTGTGGAAGAAAGATAGCAAACTTGGTTGATGAGTAGCTGACGTTTGCATTTCAGTTGGGGGAAAAAACCCGCCATGCCAGGCCCTGCTCTAATGTTGCATTACTCAGGCATTCTCTGTCAATACCTGACTCTCTCAGAAGGATAATTAAAACCTTTTGTTCATCTCATGCCCACTGTGGCGTCGCCACCTTTCAGACACGTCAGGCTCCTGTGTGGCTGTGCCTTCCATCCTGGGCCCGGGCTAGGCCTGTGAGGTGTTCTGTCTGCGTTTCCCGCACCCACCCACGCTGCGCTTTTCCTCACTCCTCGAGACCCCCCTGCTCCCGCCCACCTCACGTTTCCTTTTTGTGCTCACACAAGCGTGCAGCGTCTTTATTTCACTTTGCTATAGCCGGGTTCAGATCTACCCGCCAGCCCCAGCGCTCACTGGAAAAGTCTCAGTGAGTTCGGGAAAGTGTGGGTATCTAACCCCGTTGCCCAGACAGGCGCGGCAGTGTCACTCAGATGCGTCCCGTCCCGTGATTATCCGGTACGTGCGGGTGCCAGTCGTAACAGAGACCACTCGGGGCGCCTCCTTCATAAAGGCACAGAGCCCCGGTCCTCCTAGAAATTCCAGTCTTGTTGGTGGAGACGGGCAAACAGCCCAACAGTTGAGTAACACACATAACTTAATGCTGGAAGGCAGCGAGGGCTACGGGAAAAAGGAGCTCCGGGGAGCGCACATTTCATCCTGTGACAGGGAGGGCCTCGCTGACGATCTGACTTTTGAGCAAAGACTTGAAAAATTGATTCCATGTGTGGCATCCTGGCGTCACAGGACCACTTGAAAAAAAAATCTTACGGCTTCCCTGGTGGCGCAGTGGTTGGGAGTCCACCTGCCGATGCAGGGGGTGTGGGGTCGTGCCCCGGTCCGGGAAGATCCCACATGCCGCGGAGCGGATGGGCCCGCGAGCCATGGCCGCTGAGCCTGCGCGTCCGGAGCCTGTGCTCTGCAACGGGAGAGGCCACGACAGTGAGGGGCCCGCGTACCACACACACACAAAAAATCTTAGCATGGGTGTCACCAGACCACACAGGATGTTGTCATGATTTGAATTCTCAGCCCGTAAAAAGAGAGACCTTCACTTATTAATACTCGTGCCAGCCCTTTTCCACACCAGAGCCCACAGTGGGTGCCAGAGAGTGCGTGTCTCTGAGTGTACCCACTGCCCCTCCCCACGGGCCCCAGCTCTCCACGGGGCACTGCATTCTAACTGGATGCCAGCATCTGTCCTGGCTCTGGAGGTGCTCACATACGCTTACTCAGGACTTTGTTTGCAATGTCCTTGTCATTTTTGAGTCCCTGGGGGATGTCCTTACTGTTTTTGTTTCCCGAGTAAAACTAAACATTGACAAGAATGTGGGTTATATTTTATGTGGCATTTTTACGTGCTCTGTCGTGACAACATCTCAAGTTTAGTTTCCATATTGTCAGAGACAGAAGTCAAGACTTACCTGTGTTGTTGGAAAAAATCGTGGGCTGCACTGCATAAGCTTCGAGGCTGTCCTGACACAAAATTGTGAGCCAGGAGCCTAGACTGTCTCCCCAAGGAGATTCAGTCTCCTGAAAGTATGCCCCGTACTAGGAGATGCTCTTAATAATTTCCTCTCGTGCGGCCGATTCTCCCTAAGTGAATTGGTGAAATTAGCTTGTGCTCAAAACTTGCCTTAGAAAATGTGTATTTTTGGATAAAGGCATTTTCATTGCATTTGCTTGCCTGGGTACGCCAAGCTGTCTGAAAACAGCCGGGTCTAATGATCATATGGTCCAGGTTGTGGTCACACTAAGAGAAAGGAAAAGCGTTTTCACTGCAGGCAAGTATTTGTTGAAAAGTTATTCCATCTTTGCAGATCTCTGCTGAAGGAAAAGTACCACTTAAACCCTAAGGCTCCAGTCATCTAATCACAATATAAAGCTTTTAAAGAATGCTCTGCTCTTTGGAACAGACCGCTGGGATTAAAATGACCTTAAGGCATAAACTCATTTTAGCAAGAGTGTGCCTTTTATCATTCCACTGAGATGTGGGTGGAGGTTACCGGCAGCTCAGTCAGACTCTCAAGTTTACTTCTAAATTTCATGACAATAAGACAGAAGAAGGGACCCTCTTTACTTTTCTGAATGCTGTTTGAATTGAGGATTGTGGGCTAAATTCTTAGCACCAGACACTGTCTCTTTTGAGGAGTTTCTTTCTCCTGGAAGTGAGCCGCTTGCCGCCAAGAACTGCAGCACTTTTTTGGCTTCCTGGGAGAAGGAATGCCATTTGCTGCAGAGTTTTTTTGTAACTGCAGGGAACTGAAGAATAAATGTAACGGCCGAGGAGAGGGGGCCTAGTAAACCTTAGCTTCTGTGATTCATCTTCAAGTTTAATTTAAACCAAAGCAGAGTTTCCATCACCGTGTATTTCTCAGCGTTTTGCAGAGAAATGTTAATAACCACACATGAAGCATGTCCTGTTTTCAGAATAAGTGAGGAATTGCACTCCTCCATTCTTTCCTTGTTCTTATTTCACATGGAAAGGCACCGATCCTCAGAGCACCGCCTCTTGTCACCAGCGTGTTTGGGTTCAGAAGCAAGAATTGGACAGTTATATGAGTACAGAATGCATTGTCCCTCTTGGCCAAATTTGAGTCTAAGGGCAGATGAATTTGAGGTTATAGTCCTGAACCCCAGTGCCCTCCAACTCTCCCCTCCCCCTCGGGCTTTCTGATACATGTTTTACAATAGAGCAATTGAACATCTAGAACAAAGCCTCACAGTTTTTTTTTTTTTTAATTAATTTTACTTTTGGCTGCGTTGGGTCTTCGTTGCTGCACGCGGGCTTTCTCTAGTTGCAGCGAGCAGGGGCTACTCTTGATTGCGGTGCGCGGGCTTCTCTTTGTTTCAGAGCGCAGGCTCTAGACGTGCGGGCTTCAGTAGTTGTAGCGCATGGGCTCAGTAGTTGTGGCTTGCAGGCTCTGGAGTGCAGGCTCAGTAGTTGTGGCACATGGGCTTAGTTGCTCCGTGGCATGTGGGATCCTCCCGGACCAGGACTCAAACCCGTGCCCCCTGCCTTGGCAGGTGGATTCTTAACCACTGCACCACCAGGGAAGCCCCCTCATAGTTGTTTATAATTGTTTTTCATCCCTCAATTGCTAGATTTTAGGCCCGTGCCACACATAGCATTCTCCAGTACCTTAGTTCTCACGGAATTTTAATTCAACCGAGAACATACCTTGCTAGCTACATAGCCATGCAGAGCTTCGAATGATTAGTTGGTCAGCCAGGATGTAGAGTGGGAATCCAGGCCCGAGAGTGGATTCTCACGGCAGAACCATCTGTGCTGCAGTCACAGCTCTTCCATTTACTGGCGTGGACCTTTCTGTGCCTTGATTTCTTTGTCTTTAAAGTGTAGATAATGAAAGGACCCACTTTATAAGTTTGTTCTGGGGAGCAAATGAATCAATGTCTATAAACTCCCTAGAACAGCCCCTGGCATAAGGCAAGCAATGTATATATTAAATTAAGTGACTCCAAAGGCAGGCTCCATGTCCTTCACTCCAAAGGTTTTGGTTGAGGCAGCTCAGATTGCCCCTGTGTGTGCGCGCGCGTGTGTGTGTGTGTGTGTGTGTGTGTGTGTGTGATACCCTACGTACATCAACCTTTGTTACTATATCTTAGAGAAAAAAAAATGAATTGTTTTTCTGATTTCTGAGATTAAATACAGACCTTACTACTACTGAAGAGATAAACTCTTTTGGTGACGTTCGTAATAGTTATAATTACACTAAATATTATAGATTACTTATGTTCCAGACACTGTTCAGTGAAATTGGCACATAGTAACATATCTAATTATCAAGCAGATCCTGTGAGATGGGTTATATTGACTCTGTTTATTGATGGGGAGGCTGTAATGAGCCATTATGAACTCTTCTTGTAAGTACAGAAATATACAAACCAGCTGTCTGTAGCTTGTCATTTATCAGTTGGGAATTAGTGATATGAAGGGATTCATTGAAGATATCTCCTGCATTTATAAACAGTCGTTTTTTCGTTTTGTTTTGTTTTTTACCGGTAGATATCACGTGAGGAATCACCAAACTTCACAGATGATTTCTATAAATGTAAAGCTCTGTAGAATTATGTCGTCCGACTGTGGTTCCTACTCCAAATAAATATGCCTTTTAAACTTTTCCTTCGTTGTTTACAGTTGTGCTGTATCGTATTGCACTGCGTTGTGTTTGCTTCTGCCACTTCACTTGGAAGACTGTGCTGTAGAAAATCCTACTTTAGGCTGGTTGTATTGAAGTCCTGGAAGGTGATGGAGGCTCTTAGTTCATCATCATTTTTTTTTGTCCAGGCTTGGATGGGACTGGGCTGGGTGGAGGTGTGAGGGATTTTTAATTTTTTGAAAATGAATTGAAATGGCCTCGGATTCTTTGCAACTCCTTTATCAAGAGGTAGGGTCTCTTTTGTCACCCCTTCAAGTCAGGTAGTTTTCTTTTGACTAGCAGAATGAGACACTGTGAACCTTCCAGCCAAGACCTCCAGACATTCTTCAGCTTCCACTCTTATGCTCTTAGAATCCTGAGACCACTCTTTCTGAGGAGTCTAGGCATGAGAAACCACATGGAGAGGGAGGCCAGCCATCCCCACCATCCTAGCATCTCCACAAAAGCTTCAGACGGTTGAGTAAGGCCCTCAGGACATTCAGCTCATAACTGCTGCTGCATGAACGAGCTTGGGTAAGACCAGCAGAAGTACCCGGTCACCCCCCACAGTCAAGTAATATATCATTGTTGCTTTAACACACTGAGATTGGGGACATTTGTTATGCAGCCACAGCTAACTGACCCAGTGGTCTTGGGATATACCCACTTCAGAGGCACAGCTCCTCTAATCTTCTTTGAAAAGGCTCTGCCCTGCCAGAGGTCAGCTCTGCTTGCGAGGCCCTAGCAGCCCTGACGTTCTTAAGAGATTCTAAGACATCGCTCAGAGCTCCAAGAGATTGAAAGGTCACTGCTTCTGAGTTATTTTTGGCCAGATATATATGCTGAAAGGAATGGGATCTCGAAAAAATGAATCTCCGTAGAATTTCATTCTTTCCATTTAAAAGAAAGCCATGAGTCATTAAACAGCAAGTTCTGTATTTCTTTTCCTTTGTAAAAATCTTGTGACACCCTAAAATCACATTTTCAATGATCTTTTAGAATGACCAGTTATTAAATCTTTCCTGTTCTTGCCTTTGTAAATTTTCCACAAAAAAAGAAAAAAAACAGGAAATTAGAGGGCTTTCTTCCTGGCTTATTATGTTGGGGAAATTTAGTAAAAAAATTATCAGTATATGAATATTACTGAACTTATGCATTAGAGCCAACCAATTACATTTAAGCGTATGAATGAAGGGAATACAAAGTAAATTCAACATGACCTGCCCCCTCAAGATTACTGGTTGAGGACACTTCCCTTCACTTTTGAAGAAAATGCTGAAGGAGAAGAAGAGGATTTTTTAAAATTCAAATGCTTTAAACAATGGGAAATAGTTATTCTATGCAGGCTTTGCCTGGGGGGCGTGAAAACCAGGCAGCTGTTTTAACTTAAGAATATTTCAATGATATTTGAAAGAAGGCAGGTAGAAACATTCAAACATACTCAAATTATCCAGTTCAGATATTTTTCAATCAACCAACCACCAAATAGAATTTCATTCACCTGTTAGTTGAGCATTGATTAGTGGGCATATTTGGTTACCTGTGCTCTTCTGGAAGGATCTAGGGTGTTTAGCTATTTAAGGGTATTAGAAATACTCTCCTGGGTATTTGTGTGGTGTAAGACAGAATTGAATCTCTTAGAAATGCACCGCCAATTGCATTTTAATGTATAACACAAATATTGGTGGTTCAAATATTGATGGTACTTTCCTTTCTCCCCTGTAACTATGCAATCCATATTTTGCAAACCAAAAGTTGACTTTTCGGAACGTAAAAATCAGGAGTTATTTATAAGATTTCCAGTGTTATAAAAATTAAAATGCATTTCGCTGTACATTTCATAAGCTGCTTTTATGGAAAGGAATAGAATTCTGTTTGTATACAATATATGCATTGAGAAAAGCTTGGCGCGAGGCACATAAAACTGTTACCAGGGAGTGTTATAAAATTAGGTGGGGAGAGAAGAGGATGTTGGCTTCTTCTTCTTTTTTTTTTTTGGTATTATTATCTTTTTTTCCATGAGCGTACTTTTGCAGTTTGGGGAAAAAAAATCTAATAACCATATTTTTAAAGTTATGTGAATCTGAGACCCAGAAAATAAATAATAGTAAAAAGTAAGAGTCAGACTTAGAGTCACTCTTCATGTTATGAAGAGAAGCTGGGGGCTCAGTTTTATGTTTCATTATGATTATAATATTCACCAGCCAGTCTACGTTTCTGCTCGTTTCCTGCCCAGAAATAGACGGGGCTGTGCAGCTTCTCATCTCTGTGGCTCTCTCCTAACTTACCTTTCTTAAGCCCCATTGCCACATTGAATCCCTAGAGTTGTGAATTTTCAAAGTGGTAATTATACATATTTTCCAAAAGTAGGAATCAAAGCAAGACCTGCATTGTTTAAGAAAAAAATATAAAGAATATTTACTTAAGTAGATCCCCTCTAGGTGAAGTTACAGTTTGACATCAGGTGAATTAACATTCACTAAATTCCATAAATAAGGTTTAGTGTTTTAATCAAAT
Organism: Neophocaena asiaeorientalis asiaeorientalis; assembly: GCF_003031525.2. Taxonomy (NCBI): domain Eukaryota; kingdom Metazoa; phylum Chordata; class Mammalia; order Artiodactyla; family Phocoenidae; genus Neophocaena; species Neophocaena asiaeorientalis. The sequence goes on along the minus strand of NW_020174373.1, from coordinate 5,123,706 downwards.
AAAATGTTACCATAGTGCTAACTTGTCCTGTATTTAATATCACATGAACCAATATTGGGTGAAATATCATCAATAATAAATGGTGAAATCAGCTGTGATTTCATGGGTAAGGAGAGACGACAGTCCGACAGTCAATGAATGTTCCCTATATTACCGGTACTCGAGTACATGGTGAGAGGCACTAAGACCTTCCTCTTCTTTTATCAGAAGAGATCACTTGGAATCAAGAGTATTGTCAAAATTATATTCCTGGGACAAATATGCCTTCTTGGATAAGAGAACAAGCCACGCTTTGGATAGAAAGTTAACAAATGGGGGAGGGACGTGAGCATGCTGTCAGTGTTAATCACGGAGGAGCTGATCCAGGAGATTGTTGGAGGAGAAGGCCCTACGTTCTCCTCTGCCCACATTTGGTGCCACAGCAGAGCCTTGCAAAGCCTGCAGAGAGACCTTGGAGGCACCAACTAAAGCCAAGCTTGAGACACAAAACTGACCCAGAGCTAAGAGTTCCTTTCCATGGAAGAGAGCTAGCAGTTTTCTAGGAGGGCTGAAGGCTTAATCATGCTCAAAAGAGAAAGACTGGGAAGATTGAGGTTATGGAAAGAAGGTGGGAGAGAGAGAGAGTCTCCAAACAGGTCACTCAAAATTCGAAAGCTTTGCTTTCCAACCTTGGGCAATACATTGGAATCTGCTTATGCAGGTAGAGTCACAAGCCCCACTCATGTTGTCTGGCGATGCTTACCTAATGCTTTAGTAAAGACTGCCTAAATCTCCATTGTAATTCAGCTTAGGGTAACTGAGGCAGGTTCTAGAATAAAAATGTATTACATTGCTTGAAGAACCTTTTCTAAGTATATGCTATTATGGGTGCCACTTACATAATACAGTGTTCACAGCGTTATCTGGAGTTGTGGGATCTCAGTGGTCCTGTGTCTTCACCTCTTCCCTTCCTCCTGTGGAATACAAACTTCATATGATGACGCTTCGAACGGTCTAACCTCACACCTCTGACTTCCTTCATACCAACAGCTCTTACTTCCTTTCTGATTCCCATTGCCGTGGCCGTACACTTTCTTCAGACATAAATTGGGATTGCTTAAGGCCGCAGGTAACCAGAAAAGGGCAACTAGCAATAGCTTAAACACAAAAAGTTTTCATTTCCTTCACAAAGCAATAAGTCTAGAAGTAGGATGTTTAAAGCTGAGGCAGAGGCTTAAAGATGCCATCAGGGACCCATGATCCTTTTATCCTTTTGCTGTGCCATTCTTTGCATGTTGATTTCAGTCTCATGGTCAGAACACGGACTCTGTTCCTACAGCATCATGTTTACATTCAAGCAGAGGAGGAGGAAGCCAAGATTCTGTGAAGTTTCATCTTTTGGTTCACACATGGATTCCTGACTCAGGGACTTGTCCCTGTATCTCATTATCCAGAACTGTGTTGCATCCCACCTTCTTCCTACCTCCTTCAGCTACAAGGGAGGTTATGACAATGAGACTGTTAGTTCGAAGTATTGCTGGTCTATGTAAATATGGGATTCTGTCAGTAAGAAAAAAAAGAGGCAAATAGATATTCGGAAAATAATAAGTAGTGCATGCCAGAGCTCCAGACAACGATACAGAGATGGTTCCCATTGCAAAAAGGAGTTGCAGAGGGGAACCCCAGTTCACCTGGCTCCAAGCAGCCAACGCCAATATCTTGGAAATGTTCTCTGGCCACAGATTCTTATCATCTCATCTGTCTCCACAGAGCTTCTCTCTGTGCCCCCTTCCCTAGCTTTTCTTCTCTTCGTTAAAATGTTGATGTTTCCCTGTGTGCCGCCTTGGGCTCTCTCCTCTTATTACTGTTGTATGTTCTTCTTGGAAGCTGTTGTACAAATTGCACCCCATTAAATACAAAGTCGGGACCGGGGGATGCAGATCAGAACTAAGGAGGTCTGTGAGTGTCTGTCAGTGGGGAGAGGTTCAGTTCATGAGCTGAGAAGCAGCTTTGAATAAAATGACCAGTACTTTGCAGTGGAATTGCAAAGAAATGCCCAAATCCAGTCAGGGACATGCAAACATTTCTCCTGGAAGAGAGAGGTAGTGACTGGGATTTGGGGACCATAAGAAGGAGAGAAGGAGGAGGACACTTTCCACGCCGGGTTCACGCCTCGCCTGGGGCTTCTTGAATTGCCCTTCTTCTCGGGGATGTGTTAAAAGAACTGCTGGATCTTTATCAAAGTCCATGTGATGATACTGTTCAAGTCTATTTTCCATCTCTGGTCCTCTTCTGAGTCCTTTCCCAATTGCCTCTGGTCATACATATCCACCTGGATGTCCCATGTCCCACTCAAGGTCAGTGTGCCCTGAGGATGACATGACCTGTCCACCAGGGTCCTCCCCACGTGCATCTCCTCCAGCATTCTGTAGCTCAGTGGGTAGTGACAGTCTCCAGTTGCCTAAACGAGGAGCTTCGGTCTTTGGGCTCCTGCTTCCTGAATTCACACCTCCATTTGGTCATCAGGGACCTCAGTTCAGTCTCTGAATCTCTCGGATCTTCCTGCCTTGTACTCCGCACCGCTCTTGCCTAGACGTTCCTCCTTATTGTTTCGTCCCCCAAGCGGTCTCCGTGCGGTCAGCATTTCCTCATTCTCATCATCATCCACACTGAGCTATGGGCCGTAAAACACAGATCACGGTAAAGCACTCCACGAGGATACACTTTGGGGGAGTCTCTACGTCCTTGTCCCACCCTTGGCTTCCCAGCTCCTGCCCTGTATTCTCCTCCATGTGTTGTGTGCTATACCTGCCTACCTGCGCTGGATTCATCGTGGTGCCCAGGGCACATCCTCAACTCACATACCTTGTGCCTTAATTATTCTGCTCTTTCAGCGGGGAATATCCACCCCCATTTTTTTTTTAAACCCAGCAGACTATATGCCCAACTCAAATGTCACTTTGGCTTTAACTTTCTGATATCTTCCTCAGCCTCTGGTGAAGCAAACAAAACTTGTTTTCTTATTCTTCTGGGAGTAGCATTTATCATATTTCATTTTAATTGGTTGCTTATGTATTTGTCTTTCCATTAGGCTGTGAGTACTCAGACAGCAGGGATGCTATGCTACTTTATACTTTTATCTGCAGCAGTTAGCACAGTGCCTTGTGATATTCAATAACTGTGTTGAATTGAATTATAGATAATCTTCTTGAGGTTAATGGAGAGTTAACTTGATAAAATGTCATTCATCTAAGGAGACTGCATGCCCTATATTTATAACATGCATTAAAATCTAATGTTTTCACTTAAAAAAATCTTGAACAAACCTTTAGATGAAAATAGTCTGATAATGCTTTCTCTACAATAATACTTGTAACTCTCCCAACCTCTGTAGGTTTTGCCACAGTAAATATCACTAATATAAATGAATGTTAACTAGCTCCAGCTCCAGGGAATCCCGCCTGTAGACTTCAGCTGGGAGAATAATGTACGGAATTCTCAAGGAGCAGTCTTTTCAAGCCACCTCTCCCACCGTCTTCCTTGAATCTTTGCTGCAACTGTGTGTAAAACTGGCACAAGTGGCATTTGACTTATTGGATATGACTTGTGAACATTTTTTATTCCGATTGCTTGTGAGCACCTGTTCACCATCTTTTTCTTGAGGAATCCTTATAATTTCTTTACTAAAAATGCTATTCACTGCAAGTAGATTCTGTGTGTTCTCTGAAAAATTTATGTAGCTTATCTAATAGTGTTATAACTTAAGTGGGTCCAAGTGAAGCTTAAACACCTTTACTTACAGCATTCATTGAATTAGATTCTTGGACACAGAGGCCCAGGCTCTAGAATCCAACTGGCCTTGATTAAGCAATGTTAATCCAAATTAGGATCGTCAGAAAGCCTTAGGACATGGCTTCTTTTGCTAGATGGTTAGAGAGTCCACAGTCAGTAACCTCCGGTGTAGTTCGACTTCCTTTAGAAATTGGATGCCAAGTTTCTCCTTGATTTTTCTCTTATTTAATAGGGTCATCTCTCAGCTGTATAAGAGCTTTTAATAACAAAGATAAGGGGATTGTTTGATTTCTCTGTGATAGATTTAATGTGCAACTAAATAAAAGTATACATAATTCAAACAGGCAGCACAAGTAGCAAAGTTATATTGAAAATTACAATCCTACTTACGTATTTTGGTCGTGGGTGATTTTATTTCTACATTCTCAATGAGCGACGTAAACTCTAAATTGCATTATTTTCTACACACATGCCACTACTTTATTTACTTATTTGTTTATTTGTTTGGTTGCACTGGGTCTTAGTTGCGGCAGGTGGGCTCCTTAGTTGTGGCTCGAGGTCTCCTTAGCTGTGGCATGTGAACTCTTAGTTGCAGCATGCATGTGGGATCTAGTTCCCTGACCAGGGATTGAACCCAGGGCCCCTGCATTGGGAAGATCCCGCATGCTGTGGAGCAACTAAGCCCATGCGCCACAACTACTGAACCTGCGCTCTAGAGCCCGTGAGCCACAACCGCGGAGCCTGTGCACCTGGAGCCCATGCTCCGCAATGAGAGAAGCCACTGCAATGAGAAGCCCGCGAGCAGCAACAAAGACCCAATGCAGAGAAAAAAAAAAAAAGAAAAGAAAATATATGTCTTGGTCCTTCTATAAAAGTAGGCTTTTTGTAAAATCAACCACTATAATGTGTAAAGGACACATTTAAAGACAAACAGTACCCAGTATGGATTCCATTGAGATGGAAAACTGTATTAACACCCAGAGAACAGGTTCCGATGAAGCCAGCAGCCTGTGGAGTGGTGAAGGGCACAGTTCCCCAAGGAGATGGTGGAGGGAATGCAGGTGAGCTTTGGAAAGGGGATGGTCCTTCACATAAGCCAAATCAAAATAAAAACCCCTCTGTCCACTTATCATTAAGGTGAACGAAATCAGAAGGGTGGACTTCTCCTTGGTTTCAGGGCCAGCGCCAGGGGGAATTTACAAAAGGGAAATTGGCTTTTCTTGGCTGCCTCCCCATTCTCTCTACAGCTCCATGCCTATCTGAATCCTGCTGATTTCTGATCAGCACCCACCTTGAGGTCCTTCCCACGAGCACTGACCTTTTAAAGGGGAACATTAACAATTTTTTTTAAAAGAAGAATAAAAGGAAATGACTCTACAATGGTGGAAAGACAAGGGGCGAATTTCACCTCCGTAGTTGTCTCCTCAGATCTGGTCTCCGAGATCGTCATAAAGCTTATGTGGCTCAAATGTTTGATATTCCTCTACATTTTAGTTTCCAGGAAGCTCTCAATGGTGGGGGGAGCTTGACATCTTCACAGTCATCAGACCGTTAGTGAAATTTCCAGCCACATCATTTCTCATTCTCCTGACAGAAAAGCAGTTATTTGATTTCAAGGAATTACAAAATGGGTTTGTCTTATTTGTGTGTTTTTCCTGGGGAAGCAAGCTTTCTGGGTTGCTTAGATCCTCAGTGTGTCACATCGAAGGGCCCTGCCTTGTCCTTTGATTATATATTTTTGAATTTTCTTTCATTTGTACTGACAATATCATACCTTACTCAAGCCCTGAGCCTGAAAAATAGTGATGGTTAAGAAGTATCTCGGGGCTTCCCTGGTGGCGCAGTGGTTGAGAGTCTACCTGCCAATGCAGGGACACGGGTTTGAGCCCTGGGCTGGGAGGATCCCACATGCCGCGGAGCAACTGGGCCTGTGAGCCACAACTACTGAGCCTGTGTGTCTGGAGCCTGTGCTCCGCAACGGGAGAGGCCACAACAGTGAGAGGCCCACGCATCACAATGAAGAGTGGCCCCCGCTTGCCGCAGCTAGAGAAAGCCCTCGCACAGAAACGAAGACCCAACACAGGCAAAAATAAATAAATAAATAAATAAATTGTAAAAAAAAATCCACTTAAAAAAAAAAAAAAGAAATATCTCCACGCTCTGTGTTCTGGAAAATCGCTGATGGTAAGGAAGCAATCCCTGTATTACTCACGTAGGGTTCACAAGTGTCCCCCTTGTTCACCTAGGACTCACCGATGGCCCCCCACCCCTGCTTCCCCTGTTTACCTAGGACAAGGCCAGACACAGTCCTTCCAAATTCCCATTCTTTGCCTCTCAAATGATTAGCCAAACTGCTTGTCCCCACTGATCAGTTGGGACAAAATGCACGTTGGTATGGTCTGAATGTTGGTGTTCCCCTCCCCAAGTTCATGTATAGAAATCCTAACCCCTAAAGGGGTGACATTAGGAGGTGGGGGCCTTTGGGAAGTGATGAGGTCATGAAGGTAGAGCCTTCTTTTTTTTTTTTTTTTTTTTTTTTTTTTTACCCGGTTTTTGGCAGGCGGACTCTCAACCACTATGCCACCGGGGAAGCCCTGAAGGTAGAGCCTTCTTGAATGGGATTAGTGCTCTTATAAAAGAGACCTCAGAGAGCTGCCTCACCCCTTCCACCCTGTGAGGATAACAGCTGTGAACCAGGAAGAGGGCTCCTACCTGACCATGCTGACACCTTGATCTCAGACTTGCCGCCTCCAGAACTGTGAGAGCTAAATTTCCACTGTTTATGAGCTACCCAAGTCTCTGGTATTTTTTCCCCGCTTTACTGAGATGTAACTGACATGTAACATTGTGTAAGTTTAAGGTGATGATTTGATACAGGTATGTATTGTGAAATGATTAAGGTGCCATTTTGTTACAGCTGCCAAAACAGACTAAGACACTTGTGAACCAAACTTGGGTTCAGCTTCTCTCCTTCCTCCAAGTCCCACCCTCAGCCTGAGCCTGCAGGCAGCCCCTCCTGAGGACAGGCTGGCCTCCAGGTAAACCATTCTCTGACCTACTGTCCAGTCAGGCCACCCTTTCATCCACTTCACCACACCTGGTTCTTTCCAGCCCGGCTCCTTCCTTCTTAAAATAGAAACCCCCTTGCTCCCTAACCTTTGAGGCGCTGCAGTCCTTAGGGTCAGAGTATTTTCCTTCTTGCAGTAGTCACTCTCCCTGATGGCAACAGTCCCCTTCCTCCCTCCCTTGCAATAATCCTTTCTAAGAAAGTCTCTCCTTCCTAAGTCCAGATTTGTGTATTTGACAGTATCCTTTAAAAACGACAACACCTGAATCACTATTTGCGGCTTCTTGAATTCATGCCTCACTGTACAGAGGAAAATGGTACCCGACGGGAAGGAGAGATGATGGAAATCTTCCTGGTGAAGATGTGATGTGCTCTCACCAGCAGAAAGTTTCCATTCAAATTAGTTCTGAAAGCTTAGGGAAATAGCTGAGAAGAACTTTATAAAATAAGCAGATGAAACACAGAAAAGTATGAGTGGAATAAAGTACCCCTCTTGTTTCTGTATGATTTAGGAGTTTGAAAAAGACCCACTTAAAACAGTAACATGAATCACGTACCCTCAGATTTCATTGCAGTCAAGTCTCCCCGTAAGTCAGTCTTATGGGGACTGTGGCTTGGGACTCTCCAGCCTCCTAAACGATGACATAGAACTCTCTCTACGGGACTCATGAATGCTGTGTTAGGCTTGAATGGAAAGGGGAAAACGTTCTCATTGACCATACTAAATCCTGTGAACTTTGCCTTTGGGGGTAGGTTTGACTTATTGAGCTTATTATTTTCTTAAGCCAAAAGAGTTTTCCTGAATATCCAACCCCTGTCATTACCCCTCGTCAGTGGTAGTTATGTCCAGATTAAACCCTTTGGCATAGAAAATTTCCCCTTTGTTACCTGGGTTTTGCTATGCAAATGGGTTGTAAATGAATGGATGTGGCTGATAATGAAAAATCTCAGGAATCCCCAAGTATCTTGGAAAGCGACCTATTCTTTTTTCAATTGAAGTACAGCTGATGTACAACATTATATAAGTTACAGGTGTACAGTAGAGTGATTCAGTTTTTAAAGGTTATTCTCCATTTATAGTTATTATAAAATATTGGCTATATTCTCCGTGCTGTATAATATATCATTGTAGCTTATTTTATACGTAATAGTTTGTGTCTCTGAATCCCCTACACCTGTCTTGCCCCTTCCCCCTCCTGTCTCCCCACTGGTAACCACTAGGTTGTTCTCTGTATCTATGATTCTGCTTCTTTTTTGTTATATTCATTAGTTTGTTGTGGTTTTTAGATTCCATATATGAGTCATATCATACAGTATTTGTCTTTTTTGGTCTGACTTATTATTTCACTTGGCATAATACCCTCCAAGTCCATCCATGTTGCTGAAAATGGCATTATTTGGTTATTTTTTATGGCCAAGTAGTACTCCATTGTGTTTATATACCACATCTTTTTTATCCATTCCTCTGTTGATGGACACTTAGGGTGCTTCCATATCTAGAAGCTATTGTAAATAATGCTGGTATGAACATTGGGGTGCATGTATCTTTTTGAATTAATGTTTTGGGGTTTTTTTTTGATATATACCCAGGAGCGGAATTGCTGGGTCATAGGGTAGTTCTGTTTTTAGTTTTTTGAGAAACCTTCATACTGTTTTCCACAGTGACTGCACCAATTTACATTCCCAGCAGCAGTGTACAAGGGTTCGAAAGGTACCTATTTTTAAGGAAAGACAGTGTGCAGAGCGAAATACATACGTGTATGTGTGTGTTATACTGTGTATATACACACACATGCACACTTATACCATTCCATGACAAACTCCCACCCCAACTGCACTGGCTGTTCACCATCCTGGCTGTGAAGGCTCCATCAAAAATCCTTTTGGGGGGCTTCCCTGGTGGCGCAGTGGTTGGGAGTCCGCCTGCCGATGCAGGGGACGCGAGTTCGTGCCCCGGTCCGGGAG
>NW_020174373.1:5087073-5114884 GCF_003031525.2 Neophocaena asiaeorientalis asiaeorientalis | reverse complement strand
AAAAAAAAAAAAAAAAAAAAAAAAAATCCTTTTGATTTGTGATAGCCCTTAGATAGGTTACAGGAGTTTTATCTGGTGATGGACCGGACTGCCTGCTGACCTCCCTCCCTCTCCCCTCCCTGCCCTGTCTTCCCTCCCTGTCTTCCTCCCTCCCTCCCTGCCCTGTGCCTCCTCCAGAACACCCAGTCATTCAGTCTGTATGGGCTTGTTATCACTTTCATGGGGGGTTATATACCTGTTGTTGATGATGCCCCATTTGTACCTCAAACTCTGATCTCTTTGGAGCCCTAAACTAATTCATTCCAATATACTGACTTTGCCTCTCTGGTCAGACTGTTAACAGGCATCTCAGACTTCAGACGTCCAAAATGAACTCTTGGTTTTTCCTTGAACCCTGCTCCACGCGCTGTCTGGCCCGTCTCACTCACTGGCACCTGCGTGCTTCCTGTGGCTCAGGCCCCGGGCTTTGAATCAGCCTTGACTCCTCATTCCCTCTCATTTCAGCCCTCCAGCCCATCAACAAATTCCGTGGGCTCTTCCCTCAAAATGTGTCCCAAACCATCCCACTTGCCATCACCTCCACTTCTCCCAACCTCCTTTAGGTCACTGCTCACATCTAAGTAGTCCTCTTGCTGTCGTACTTGGCTCTGTAAAATGGCCAGAGTATCTCTCTCTCTCTCTCTCTTTTTTTTTTTTTTTAACAAAAACCCTTTTTATTTTAGAATAAAAAAGTTTAGAAAAATTGCAGATACCACAGAGAGTTCCCATATATCCTTTGCCCAACTTTCCCTAATGTTAACATCTTTCATGACAGTACATTTGTCAAAACGAAGAAATTAACATGGATACAATACCACGTTAGCAATTTTAGAGACTGTACTTGGACGTCCCAGGTTTTTCCACAAATGAACTTCCTCTGCCCCAGGATCCTATCCAGGATCCTGTACTGCATTTAGTCATCATGTCTCCTACTCTCCCCTGAGCTGTGAGCATTTTGTGTTCTTTCCTTGTCTTTCGTGACAGTTTCGAGGAGAGCTGGTCAGGTATTCTGTGGAAAGACCCTCCATTTGGATTTGTTTGCTGTTTTCTCACAATTAGGTTGGGTTTGGGGACTTGGGCCAGAGCATCGAGAGGCGAAGGGCCCTCCACACCGTAACAAGGATACGTGGTGTTCACTCAGCATTCTGTGATGTCGACCTTGACCGGCTTGGCTAAGGGGCTGTCTGTGGATTCCTTCCCTGTCAAGTTCCCCTGTTTCTCCTTGTATATGGAGTGATTCTTTCAGAGCATAAGTTACTTCGCGTCCACCCTTTCCTCAACATGTTCTAACAGCTTCCATGTCGTTCCTACGCTGACCTGCAAGGCTTTGCACGGCGGCCCCTGCTTCCACTTTGATTTCCCCTCCCATGATTCCCCCACCCTCCCGTCCCACCTCTCAGCTGCAGTGGCTTCTTGCTGGGCCTGCAGCAGGCTCTGTCTTGGAGCCTCTGTCTGGGCACTCTTCCTACTACCCCTGTATCTCCAGGACCCACTGCCCTATTTCTCTTCAGTTCCCCGCACTGCGTCCTCCATCTGTATAAAACCTCTCACCCACTCGGTACTCTCTGTCTCCCTTTCTCTGAGCCATTGTGTTTTCTCCACCAACATCCATGCTTTTTGATAGCAGCCTATCAGATTTTTTTTACTGCTCGGCCGGCCACAGAGGAGGCGTTCAAACGTTTACAGTCAAATGGATGAATAAGTGATGGAAAGTGGATAGCTAGAAATCTCTGTATTTAGTTTTCCATGCTTGTTGGGAAAATGTGGAATTTTCTGCTCTGGTGGTGGTCAAAAGAGACATGTTCCAGTTGCAAACTACGAAACCAAAAGGGAGCCCCCTTTTAACCAGACTTTCAGGTCTTCATGCCAAAGTTTAGAATCATAGTAAGCTACATATGATACTTACCTGGTTTTAAATATCATCATATTGAATCAGTTAGTTAAAAAATCGAGAATTTCCTAAGACACTAAATAAGGCAGTTCTTCAATCAGGTATTTCTGTGCACCAGCACCTCAGAGAATTAACCTTGTATGAGGTTAAGGAATTGGGGGCACATTTATAAGTGGCACGTGTAGTCTTCAAAGGGTTAACTTGTTTCACTCAGGTAAACCCTCAGTATCCCAGGGAGTAGCGTCCTCGTTCTGTGATTAAGCAATGATGAGTCTCTGTCGGTGTTCATTACGCCATAGAACAATGGGAATTCTCACTGCGGAGCATCTATGTCAACAAAAGAAGACTGGTAGGGGCACTTTTAAGTCATATATTTTGATATGCTCATCTAAATTCCTGGGTTTCTCCCCTCCAATCCTTTGGATCTCTGGTCAGCGAGGTTCACGGCCACGTCTCCTCAGGGTGAATTTGGGTGATCTGGAGGCACTTGCAGAACCAGTTTCTTTTTCTTCTTTCTTTTTATTCATGAACAAATATTTGGAGGAGGACGATGGTACATCAAGCAAATACTGTATCATACGGTGTTGACGGGCTGAAAGAATATTCTGAAGACAGGAAGCAAGAGAAAGGCAGAAGCTACATATGAAATGCTTTAGGACTTACTTTCCCCATCATTTGTGTTGAGTTGGTTCATATAATGATTGCAGATCATCCCCCAAATGAGATCAGTCCAGGCACTCTGCAAAATCTCTGATAAAGAATTATAGAACTAGCGGTGAATATTTTAATTTATTATCCCAGCGGGGGTAAATAGAAACCTTGTTATTAGAAGTGCCACTCCTGCTAATGATATGTTTGGAAAACATAAATAATAACTATAGACGCTCCTTGTTTCCCCTTGTTACTGCACATTTCAATTTTATTTTACCAATTTTGAAACTCAGTATTACCATATTTACAATTTCAGGGTCATTTGGGGAAACGGAAGAGAGAAATTTTCTTACCATCTGTGATAATAAGAGCTTACTCAGGTTCAGCAATGCCATTACATAATACTCTTTAAACAACAGTGAGCAAATTCCTTACTAACTAATCCAGGTCTCTTTTTGCTTGTTTTTTCCCTAGCATTTTTCTCTTTTTCAGAAACTGCAACCCATATTTCTGTTCAAGAGATTTCTATGTTTCTTCTTATGAATAATACAGAACCACTGTTGTTAATAAGACTTCAGATAAAACAGTAGGAAATGCATTCTCAGGTTACTAGACAATTCATTATTTTTTAAAAAGACAAACACGAGATTACTTGGGTAAAGCTTGAGGTCACAATGCTTTAGGAAAAACAGGAAATTTTTAATAATATGTGAACACTGTTCATTATGAAGAGTTGTATTGTCCCTTCGGCAATGCAGATGATGTCGCATTTATTTTTTAGCACCCAGAGTTCCTCCACTAGTAAGCAGCAGTGACCGCTCCAGTTTCCCCCAAATCTTTCCGCTGCTGAGTTGAATTATGATTGCCGACAGGACCACGGTCCAGAATCTCATTTATGAAATGGTATCTGAAGGGTGCCCAGCAAAAAGATTTAATGCAATTTTTACATTTTGTCATTTTGCTTTAGAGCATTTTAAAGGAAACCCAGTGTTACAGATATGGTTCTGTAGCCATCACTCCTCCCCTCCCTCCCTCCCAGAGTCGGTCAGTGCCATTTAAATGATCTTTCTGAGATTTTCACAGCATGTGGATTGTTCTGAATTTCTAAAAATTCATACAAATGGTCTATTTTATCAAAGACTTTCCAACTTGTTTTTTTTTCATTCAACGTAGTGTTTCCAAGTTTACCCGCATTTACACAAGCAGCTCTGGTTTCTTTGTTTTAATTGCCGTGAGCCATTTCACTCTATGAAAGCATCATAATGTGTCCGTTTCCCTATTGCTAGATCTTAGATTTTTTTGCTTGATTTGTTGTTTGCTGTAATAAGCAATGACAGTAAACGTCTATGTCCCTCCCTCTTGGTGGGCGCCTGGGAGAACTGCTCTAGGGCATGTGACTAGAAGAAGAAGGATTGCTGGGTTGTGGACTATACCCATCTTGAACTTTTATTAGATTTTGCAAAATTGCCTCTGAAGGGGTCGTAGCAATTCTCCTTTCCACCCAGCAAGCGTTCAGGTTCCCGTTTACTCATATTCTTGCTTTTATCACACTTGTCATGTCTTTGCCAGTCTGATATGTGTGAAATCACACCTCGTTCATTTATTTATTTACCTATTTAGTAAGCTTGCTTTTTTATCTTGGAAGTTCCAGATCTGGGCAGTTCCAGGCATCTTTCTATTCTGAGTTTCTGTTACAGCTTATGTAAGTGATTTGCTCAAATAGAGAAAATGAGGTGTGGTTGGGTATTTCTCTTCTTGGTATAACTGAATCTTCTCTTCTCGGATTGCATGTACAAGGCAGGATTCAGGGAGGCAGCCCGTGCTATAAATGATGATGACAAGCCTTCCCCAGCAGACTGATAACTCCACATGATAGAGACTTCCCCTTGCCAGGGACAGGGAAGCTGTCCTGGATGAATGGATGTATGGTGGGCGTGAGGGTCCTGGATGAACACCATGGTATTGTTATTGGCAGTGACATCCAAAGGCCATTATATAATTCCCTTGCTTTTGTCAGTAGCCTCAGAGAGTACACCCCAACTCCCTATTCCGGCTGCTGTTTGTTTGTGGAACGGGTCCTCTCTTCTCCTGTTCAACACTGTCAGTTTACAAGGTTGCTGGCCCAGGGGCTCTGCTACTTCTTGGACTTCATTTCCTATCTCCTCTAAGCCCCAAATTGTATCCCAACCGTGCTGGTCTTCCTCCTACATCTTCATGGTGCCAGGCCATTATTACCACAGGGCCTTTGCACTTGCTACTCCTTCTACCGTCTCTGGAAGACTTTGCTTCCTAGGTCTTAACATGACTGACTCTTTTTAAATCGTTCAGTTCTCTCAGTTCAAGTGTCACCTCCTTGGAGAATCTGTCCATGACCCTTTGTCTGTCTATTGATATCTGTCCCCTTCTTTATCACACTCCCTGGTTTTATTTTCTTCAGGGTACCTATCACTATATGAAATCACCCTTTTCACGTGTTTGTTGTTCGTTCGTTTTGTCTGTCTGCCCTATTAGAATTTAAATTCCAAGTGAGCAGTGCACTGTCTGCACGGCAAGGTCCCCATTGCCTGAAGCGTAGTTGGTTCTTATTCCATAGTTATTAAGGGAATGAATGGTGTCTATTTTAGTATATAAAATTAATAATAATAATATAAATATATTTAATAATTTATATTTATATATATTAAATTTTATATATTTAATAAAAAATAATAATATAAAATTATTCCCACTTTATCCAATACACATTTGAGAATCCACCCTGCACTGGGCTCTGAGCAAGGCTTTGAAGATATGAAGACACACAAGACACCTTTCGTGCCTTCAAGAAACTCACAGTCTGAAAATGTAGCATGCTTTGGAACATCAAATAAAACAACAGTCATTGTCTCAACTGTAGGGTAAACCTACTACAGGCTCAGTCCTCAGGGGGAGAAGAGTGATTTACCAAAAGATGATTCCTGCTATCTTGGTTTGCAACTTAGTTTGGACATCCAAAATTAGATAGAAAAAAAAAGTGGAGGGAAAACAAACTCAAGTGGGAAATAAAAACCCTAGAGGATAAAATATAGTGAAATGGCTACTCAAAGAATGAGGTAGAAGAAATAACAAACATTGACGAGGGTGTGGAAAAAGGGGAACCCTTGTGCACTGTTGGTGGGAATGTAAACTGGTGCAGCCACTACGGAAAATAGTATGGAGGTTCCTCAAAAAATGAAAAATAGAGCTACCATATGATCCAGCAATCCCACTCCCAGGTATATATCCAAAGACATTGAAATCAGTATCTTGAAGAGACATCTGCACCTCCATGTTCATTGCAGCATTATTCACAATAACTAAGCTATGGAAACAACCTAAGTGTCTGCCATGGGTGAAAGGATAAGGATGTGTGTGTGTGTGTGTGTGTGTGTGTGTGTGTGAATGTTCAGCCACTAGAAAGAAGGAAATCCTGCCATTTGCAACAGCTTGCATTACGCTAAGTAAAATAAGCCAGAGAAAGACGAGCACTGTATGATCTCACTTATATGTGGAATCTACAAAGACAAACCCAGAAAAAAGAGTAGAGTGGTGGCCGCCAGGGGCTGGGGCTGGGAGAAATGGGGAGATGTTGGTCAAAGGATACAAACTTGCAGTTAGAAGAGTAACAAGTTTGGGGACCTAATTAACGTACAGCATGGTGATTGTAAGCTAATAATACTGTACCGTATACTTGAATGTTGCTAAGAGAATAATAGATCCTGAGTGTTCTCAGAACAAAAAAGAAATGCTAACTATATGAAGGGCTGGAGGTGGTAGCAAGTACTATGGCAGTAATCACTTTGCGATTTGTAAATGTATCAAATCAACCCATTGTACATTGTAAACTTACATGGTGTTGTGTGTCAATTATATCTCAGTAACAATAAATACATGCTGAGGTTATAGCAAGAGGGGTGACAGAGAGCAAGGCTCTGCTACTACCATTTATTTTCTTCATGTGTACATTTATTCATTCAACAAAGATTGAATGGCTGAGAATGATTAAAAAAATGAGGCGCAAGACTGGCTGTAATTAGGGGCTTCGAGGCAGGGTCGGGCAGGGTGAGAGGGGAGATCACAGCTGGAGTCTGCCCCTCTCCTCCCAGCACTGGAAGTCCCTCCCCACATGGTGACACATTCTGCCTTTAGTTTCCCTGTAAGAATAGGAAAAGGCATCAATGAGTGTCCAGTGAGATCAAGAACAAGAAGCAGCTTATAGACGACCACAGGATCATCAAGATGAGAACAGAAGGTCACAGTTGCTGAACAAGACCCCAGATTCAAAGCCAGGGAGAGCCCACATTCCTTCAAGTTAGAAATTTGTCCAACCGGATGCTGCAAAACTAGGAAGCGGTGCCTAGAAACACAGGCTGTGTTTTTGGACAAAACCTGGAAATTCCATCTCATTCTTAAAGCTTGTTTTTGTGCGGGAGACGGGTTGGAGGTGAAGCAGGCGTTTTATATGAGTGCCAAGTGAACCTGGGTGATGGGTCATTTACCGTCATTCGTAGTCAAGCTTATAGGAAAATAACGAAAAAAGATGCCATTTGGGACATTAGTAATTATTACGTGTCATTAGCGGCATTGGCTGAACAAAGAAGACTCGTGGTGCCTTCCGTGCGGATAGAGAAAGGTATTTACTTCCCTAAAACCAAGGGCTGCACTAACATTGCTGCCCTGTGGAGACGCAAGACCTAATCGCTGGGTTGAAAAGAAACCCTGCAGCTTGGCCACTGGTGGGAGTCTGCACTGCCTTGAACATCATTCAGTAAATGCAAAACAGATTCAAGCTCCGGGGCTGCTGAAGGAGCTGCCTGGTCTCTCAATCACAGAGCCGGCTCTACACCTTAAGACGTCCTCTTCCCATCCTTCCAACTGACATCTGGCTGGAAGTGTGCCTCTGAGCCTCTCGCGGGCCCCAGAAAAACGCCTCATTGCGCAGGGATGTGACCCAAAAGGAGAAAGGAAGTTGGGGGAGCTGTTGAAGATAAGTACTCATCTAAGAAGCACAGAACCCAAGTGATTGACTTTTAAATAAGGCGTGCGACCAACGAGCACTTGAGGTGAAAGCTTTGCATCCTTTGCTCGAGTTGTCACCATTGAGGAGCAACACGATCGCACGCTGATCGGCCGGGTCCTCGGGTCCGGTTCTTATTACAAAGCACGGTGTGCAGAAGCTCCTCAGCCCAGATCTGGGGAGGGCTGCTCCCTCCGCAATGCTCGGACAGCCCCTACTACACAAGCTGATCTGGCCTGAGTGCCCATGGCGCCACGGTTTCCAGCCTGCTCTGGCTGAGCAGGCAAGTGCCAGCAACGCACTCTCCAACAGCCGGCCTACCGCCGTGTGCCACCGTCAGTGTGCGGGCAACACCTAAGAGCAGTTAGCCGCCTGAGCTTGTACTAAGTCAACATGACCACAGCTTCACACGCGGACACTGCAGTATAAACCTGACACTGCATTGCGTGTTGCTGCACAGAGAACGCAACGGCAACATCGCCTGCCGCCTGCTCTTTGGGAGTCGGCCGCCGGAGCGTGTCTGCAGCTGGTGTGGACATAGGCAAGTTACAAACGCACGGCCCCAGAGTCGAGAGATGCTTTATTTATCTTCACCGGCAAGACCTAGGGTACCTGTCCTTCCGGCCAGATCATGTGCAGATCTTATCAGGGTTATCAGGGTTCTCCTCTTGATTTTGTCCAGCGCATTTATTTCACCAGCATGGACACGTAACTTTCTGTGCTGATTTCCTCCCAGTAAATGTTGAATGAGGGTCCTGACCCTCATCTGTGCAACAGATAGGGGATAAAAGAGGGTGTGAGATGGACGGAGCACCTACCCTTCTGGGGAAAAGGTGATTCTCATTCAGGGTTGGGATGAGGGTCTGCAGACTTCAAGAGCTTTTTTATTAAGGAGGCATAAAGAGATGGTATTTAGACAGAAACCAGGGTTATATCTGAGTGATAACTGTGCCACAAGTACACGTAGCCCACAATAGAAAAGCTCTGTAGGAAAGATGACGCATGTGGCTGACTGGATCTCCTGTCCCAGAATGTCTGGAGGCCCAGCGGTTAGGACGTAAGAAGGGGGCTGCCCACCCAGCAGGGAGCAGGACGGTGCCACCCCACTTCTGGGCAGCCTCAGCCAAGGCAGCCCAGAGGGAGACTGGGTTCTCAGTATCGGGTTCGTTAGCAACCTGGAGGTTCATGAAGTAAAGAACCTGGCAAATCAGCAGTGCTTCATCACTGATGAATTTAATGTTTAAATTGAAGTCTAGCTGATTTACAATGTTGTGTTAGTTTCTGGTGTATAGCAAAGTGATTCCGATATATATGTATATAGACACATGTGTCTCTATATATATATTCTTTTTCAGATTCTTTTCCCGTATAGGTTATTACAAAATATTGAATAGAGTTCCCTGTGCTATACAGTAGGTACTTGTTGTTTATGTCTTTTATATATAGTAGTGTGTATATGTTAATCCCAAACTCCTAATTTATCCCTCCCCCACTCCCTTTCCCCTTTAGTAAGCACAAGTCTGGTCTCTATGTCTGTGAGTCTGTTTCTGTTTCGTAGATAAGTTCATTTGTGTCATATTTTAGATTCCACAAATAAGTGACATCATACGGTATTTGTCTTTCTCTTTCTGACTCACTTCACTCAGTATGATCATCTCGAGGTCTACCCATGTTGCCGAAAATGGCATTATTTATCAATGATGCATTTTAAATGTGTAAGAGACCTGACGGTGGGGAGCCCAACCATCCACTTGGGCACATTTCCAGATTTGAAGGTTAGGGCTGTGCCGGTCTTTTTACCCCTCCAAAGACACTCTGCACTCTTCTCATCTCCTCTCCACCCCAGGGGCTGACCGCCGTGGACCACTATCGACTGGAAGCATGCCCTTGGGCTTCTGGTTGGGTCCCACCTAAAGTGGCCCAGCAGTGAGCCCTGGCAGGAGACAGAGGGTGGCAGAGAGGAGAGGGAGGTCCGGGTACTTTTCCCCCAAACTCGTCCCCAGGAGATCACCTCCAGATGGCTGTGTTCCTCTACCTAGGGTGCAGCTCACTTGCTGACTGCATTTCTTCACAGAGTTCTTCATGGGTGGGGACTGTGCCCTGCGTCTGGGTTTGAGAACAAATCACCGTCTCTCCCTTGTGGAAGACGGAAGGTTGGAGGCCTGGTTAGAAGGCAGAGAGGTCAGTTCGAGGGGCACTGTGGCACGGAAGGAAGAGATGGGAAAGAACAGCAGGTATTTGTGAGGTACTGCAGCAGGCAGTCTCCTAAGGATGCCCCGCAGCCTCAGATAATCCCTCTCCCATTGAGTGTGAGGACATCTGTTACGTGATCACATACCACTTTCTTAATATGTTGCCTTCTTGGCAAAACAGAGATTACTGGGGCGGGGCAGGCTTAATCTAAGCACACAAGCCCTTTAAGAGCAGGGATGTCTTTCCAGCTGGTAGCAGAAGGGGTAGTCAGATTTGCAGTGTAACAGGGACTCAAGGCGCTGTTGGCAGTTTGAAAAATGGAGGGGCCGTGTGAGGGAGAGTATGGGGTGGGGGGGGCCTCTGGGAGCAGAGAGTGATCTCTGGTTGACAGCCAGCGAGGAAATGGGAACCTCAGTCCTACAACCAAAGCAACTTGAATTCAGGCAGCAACCTGAGTGCTCCTGGAAATGGATCCTTTCTGGACACTCCAGATAACATCCCGAACATTATATAGTTTGTCGTGTGGCAGTAGCGAACAAATACAGACGTGAGGCTAATGGAATCCGGCACAGGGAGATGTGGTGGAACGGGGGACGGGAAGAGAGCTGGGTTTGTGTTCTCTCTCATCCGAGGTCTTCCACACCCGTTCTGCTGTGGTTGACTAGGATCACTTCCCTTTCAGGGTGATCCATGCATTGTCGCCACAGAGCCGAGGGTGGGCCCTTCCTAGATGGGTGTGACACGGCTCTCAGCTCGCTCCTGGCATCACTGGGGCACACTTCATTCATTAAAGTCACTGGGTCCTGGAGAAGGAGGAGACTTGGTTGGGGGTATATTGGAGTGGAGGTCTGGCTGCCTCCTGCAGTGTCATCTTGGGCAGATTCATCACCGTGAGCCTCAGCGCACTCATTCATAAACCGGGGCTGCTAGCGGGTATTGTTTGTGTTTGCTCAGAGAATATACTGAGTGATGAAGATAAAACCCGTTGTCCCGGGCCAGACGCATAGGAGGCCCTCAGTAAAGGGAGGTTCTGAAGCCCCCCCAAATCCAGTAGTTGACGGGCTAGCCTGCCATAGTAAAGCACCACAGACTGGGTAGTTTAAACAGAAATTTATTTCTCACAGTTCTGGAGGCTGGAAATCTGAGATCAACGTATTGGCACGGTTGGTTCCTCCTGAGGCCTCTCTCCTTGGCACGTAGACAGCCGTCTCCTCCCTGTGTCCTCATATGGTCGTCCATCGTGTCTGTGTGCTAATCTCTTCTTCTTAAAAGGACGCCAGTCTTATTTGATTATGGTCTGCTCTCCTGACCCCATTTTAACTTAATTACCTCTTTAAAGCCCTGTCTCCAAATAAATTCTGAGGTCCTGGGGATTAGGACTTCAACCTATGAATTTGAGAGGGACACAATTCAGCTCATAAAAATATATGTAAATGTTTTCTTTATAAAAAAAAAAGGAATATGGAATGGTCAATAAGATAATGATGATAAAAGACCTTCAAAAAGTTTAAGGAACTAAATGAATATAGATGGTGATGTTTATATAGATCTAAAGTGAACATTTTTTCTCCCTTAATACTTTACTCTTCCCTTTGAAGCCTTGAAACACATTCACAGACCACAAGACACAAAAATCAATTTGCTAATTTTAAAGCCAGGCTAACAATTTCTACTCTTAATTTTTGGTATCTTTGCTATAAATGGATGCAGAGTGGCCCCGTGTACCCATTTGTCAATCATAACAGAGTTAAAAACGTGGGACACATCACCTGGTATCTGAAAGCATGCGATAGAGATAGATTTGCAGTGATGTGGAAGAAGCAGTCTCGCGCTCCATTTTGCGATCCTTTCAGTCCTTGGCATGATTCTTACACAATGACCTAGCAGTTGGTCTGACGTAAAAGCTACGCTGTGGGGCTTCCCTGGTGGCGCAGTGGATAAGAATCCGCCTGCCAATGCAGGGGACACGGGTTCGAGCCCTGGTCCGGGAAGATCCCACATGCTGCAGGACAAGTAAGCCCGTGCGCCACAAATACGGAGCCTGCACTCTAGAGCCCACGAGCCACAACTCCTGAGCCTGCGTGCTGCAACTACTGAAGCCTGTGCGCCTAGAGCCTGTGCTCTGCAACATGAGAAACCACCGCAATGAGAAGCCTGAGCACCTCAACGAAGAGTAGCCCCCACTCGCCACAACTAGAGAAAGCTTGCGCACAGCAACAAAGACCCAATGCAGGCAAAACTAAATGAATTAATTAAAGTTAAAAAAATTTTTTTTAAGTAAAAAAAAAAGCTATATTATGGAAGGATGCCTTCTCACGTTGAAAACCTGATAGATATGTGGCCTTTACGTTCAACCGTATTGTGTATTGTGGGGCTGTCGCAGATGAAAAAGGGTCCAATGTGGTTTTTGTTTGTTTGCTTTTTAAAGCCTTTCCTCGGTGTTGGCAAGAAGGAGAGGAAAACCACACCCATGTTGTTTGTGGCTAGAAGGCACAGTTCTCCCCTCTAACCTTGATAAGCTGTTGGCAGTCAGTGCCTCGCTTGCTGGCAGTGGGAGCTGAAATGTCAGCGATTACACACTTCCATGGGGACCCTTCCCTTCACGGCTGCCGGTGTGTTCCTCACATGCACGCCCAGGGATGAGGATGGTGCTGGTGTGCTCTGCTGTGCCCTGTGGTGCAGGCGTGAGCTGGGCAGCTGGCCCCCGCAGCAGGGTCTCCCAGAGCCCGGCTGGATTCCAGTTCGGGGTGCTCACCTTCTGGTGCTCCTTTCCACAGACAGGACCTCGCGGGATACACACGGAGCCTCAGCCGGAATGGGTTTTGTTCTTGAATTAATTAAAGTTAAAAAAATTTTTTTTAAGTAAAAAAAAAAGCTATATTATGGAAGGATGCCTTCTCACGTTGAAAACCTGATAGATATGTGGCCTTTACGTTCAACCGTATTGTGTATTGTGGGGCTGTCGCAGATGAAAAAGGGTCCAATGTGGTTTTTGTTTGTTTGCTTTTTAAAGCCTTTCCTCGGTGTTGGCAAGAAGGAGAGGAAAACCACACCCATGTTGTTTGTGGCTAGAAGGCACAGTTCTCCCCTCTAACCTTGATAAGCTGTTGGCAGTCAGTGCCTCGCTTGCTGGCAGTGGGAGCTGAAATGTCAGCGATTACACACTTCCATGGGGACCCTTCCCTTCACGGCTGCCGGTGTGTTCCTCACATGCACGCCCAGGGATGAGGATGGTGCTGGTGTGCTCTGCTGTGCCCTGTGGTGCAGGCGTGAGCTGGGCAGCTGGCCCCCGCAGCAGGGTCTCCCAGAGCCCGGCTGGATTCCAGTTCGGGGTGCTCACCTTCTGGTGCTCCTTTCCACAGACAGGACCTCGCGGGATACACACGGAGCCTCAGCCGGAATGGGTTTTGTTCCAGCAAGACTCAGTAGCGGAGGCTCGCGCCTGGGCCCCTTCTGCTCTGCAAGGCCATCCTTACCACGTCTGACCCCACCTGCAATGCTCTGCCAGGTCTCCTCTCCATCTAGAAAGTGTGCGGAATCATTTCATTGTCTCTTATTTATTTTTCACAAGGGGATTCCTTTCTTTGGTTGAACATCTGCCATTCATGTGCGCCACGATAGTCACTTGTATGCAGTGGTTTGAGGATGGGACGGGTAATATGCACATTTCTGTATACTTCAGTAACTTTTCGTAATCCTTTCCCCAGCTGTCGTTGAGGTCTCACATTTGAGCAACATTTGGGCGTATGTCCAGTGAAAGCTGCTGCTTCGCTCGTGTACCTTTTGATCTGACCAGTATTGGTTAGATGTAAGTGTCCAGACATACGTAGGTCTGGGCGGTTTCCACGCAGAATTAAGTAATGCAAAGTCCCTGCCTTCTGGGAGAGGCCACCTGAACAAGACTGAAACAATTAACAGTTGGGGAACGAGCCAGGTGAAGGGCGTGTTAGCCACATCACATCCCAGGGCCAAGCTCACCTCTCTGAAGAACGTGTGACTCTTCTCACTATACAGATGAGGAAACTGAGGTTCAGAGTTAATAAAGCAATCTCCCTATCACGCCCAGAGGAACAGCAGAGCAGGGACACAAACCCAGGTTCACCTGACCCTGCACTGCATGTACTTTCTATTAAAACTGCCCCAGGGAGGCGAGAACTTGTAGAAAATAACACGCTTGCTCTCTAGTTATTTAGACCCGTGGGCCACCATCTTGCTTTTCTACCCACAGGCTCTCTTTCTTTCCCATCACCACCCACATACTCATTCACCACTCCTTCCAGACATTGCCAGATGCTTCCAGGGCAGAAACACCAGCCCCTTCCCCATCTGAGGAGCATTGGCTTGCCAGTATCGTGGGTCACTAGAGAAATGGAGGAAACACCGCTCCTTGGGGTTTTTCTTCCAAGTGTGGTCTGCAGATCACTTGTGCTAGGCAGAATAATGCCCAGTCTCTCCGCACAAAAGATATCCACACCCTAATCCTGGGAGCCTGTGAATATACTGCTTTACAGGGCACGAGGGACTTTGCAGATGCGATTAAGCTTCGGGAACTTGAGAGGAAGAGACAATCCTGGATTATCTAGGGTGGGTCCGAGGTCATCACAAGGATCCGTATAGGAGGAGGAAGGCGGAAGAGAGATCTGACTACAGAAGAGGAGTGTAAGAGGGGTGCGTGGGGTGAGAGAGACAGCCTTTCCTAGCTGAGGTAGGATATGTATATATCTCCTGTATCTATGGAAGCGAGGTCAGAGAGCCACAGCGTTGCCTGCTTTGGAGACGGAGGGAGAGAACGATCAGCTAGGGCATACCAGAGCCTCTAAAATCTAGTTGAAGAGGAAAGAAACACATTCTCCCCTAGGGCCTCCAGAAGGATCACTGCCCTGTCCACACCTGGAATTTAGCCCCGTGAGGCTCTGGTCAGACTTCTGACCTCCAGAACTGTCAAAGGATGAATTCACGTTTTAAACCATCCCGTTTGTGGTAACTGGTGATAGTAAACCAACACACGAGCTCCATCAGACTTACAAATGCAGATTCCTAGTGCGCAGCACTTCCGGAGGTGGAGCTTGGGAATCTGCATTTTCAACCAGCACATAGCAGGTGACTTTTGACATCTTAAAACCTCAGAACCCCTGAGTAAGTGTGTCTAAAAGTCTTCCTCCACTTCTTAAGGAGAAAAGATTTCTGAAAAAAAAACTTTATAAAAACGGTAAGCAAGTTTCCCCTAAAATTAAAAATTAAGCATAACTTTTTCATATGATGTTTGAACCAGAATTGGGTTTGGTGCAGTGGATTTGGCTATGTTTCAAAAAGGGCTGCCATGTGTTTTTGTCTTGGAAGTCGTCTGATTACAGGCCGGGTCCAGGGCAGTGTGTCCGATGGGACTTCCAGATTGGATAGTCTTGGTGTCAGTTAAACCCTGCCTCTAAACACATGCAGACGAGTGCGTCGGTCTCCCCAGGGCCCTTGCCATCACGGAGATCTGGACACCAGAGTGGACTTCAGAGTAGGTGTTTGCGGGAGAAGCGCCGAGTTTCCTGGAAGTGATCTGTGGGTCTTGACGAAGGACCAGACAGGCTGTGCGCTCCCGGCGTTACCATCTCTTTTCAAGGCGCATCTCCACACCGACGTGGTTACTAGACAGGGGTGTGCAGATGACATTTCGTTGTGACCCCTGCTTGGAGTAGGAGTCGCCGCCTGGGAGATTCTGCACCCGTCTTGCCAGATGGTAAATGGCTTCCTTCTTATTTGTGAGGCAGAAGCACAGTTATCCCTGATATTCTATTAGATTTAATGAGGGAGAAAAGCCTTAAAGAGAAGATCCGGATTGGGCGGAGGTTATTCCAGTGCAGGTGTGGGCTAAAAGATCGCAGGAATGATGGAGTTTAGTCTCTCTCCCATCTTGTCTCTGTGTGTAGGTGTGGCAGGGCTTTCATTTTCAAAATAAGGATTTTTTTCCCCACACAATTATATCCCTAAAAATAGTAGTATAAAACTGACTCCTTCACCAGAAATAAAGTTTAGCAAGATGTTTCTGAAACTACTTTAGTTTCAAAAGAATGATGATGTATCTGTTGTCACATTACTGCACTGACAACAGTTATGTAATCAGCCAGGTGCCAGGAATTGGATTATTACCCTCCCTAAGGGCTATGTTTTTTTTTTTTTAAAGCTCTGTAAATGGTTTCACTGGAAGTTCTTGCAGGTTTAGTGTCTATTTATTAAAATTACATAATAATGGATATGTTGGTCAAGGGTTTTAACCTTTTATTTTTTGTTGTTGAGTAAAAGAACAAAAGTCAAATGGAGATCCTCAAAAACTCAATACAGGATTACCATGTGACCCAGCAATGCTAAGTTCTTATCCCACAGGGTTGAAAACTGGGACTCAGATATTGTATATTAATGATGTTCATGGCAGCATTATTCACAATAACCGAAACGTGGATTTAACCCAAATGTCCATCAGTGGACGAATGGATAAGATGTGATACATACACATAATGGAGTGTAGTCAGTCTCAGAAGTTCTGACACCTGCTGTAATGTGGGTGAACCTTGAGGACGTTACATTCAGTGAATAAGCCAGACACATGGGGGCAACTACCGTGTGACTCCGCTTCTGCGAAGTACTTGGCGTTGTCAGCTTCACGGAGGCAGAAAGTAGAAGGGTGGTAACCAGGGGCTGGGGGAGGAGGGTTGCAGAGTTAGTGTTTAATGGGCACAGAGTTTCAGTTTGGAAAGATGAAAAAGTTCTAGACGTGGATGGGGGGGATGGTTGAAAAATAGCGTGAATGAATATCGCCACTGAACTGTACGCTTAAGAATGGTTAACGTGGCGTATTTTACACGTATCTTACCACAGTAAACAACACCGGAACCCTGAAAGGGAAGGACACCGTCCATGGCTTGTCATGAAAGGGCTGTACTTCATCACAGGACCCTCATCTGTAAAATGGACATAGTTACACTGTCTCCGTGGAGACATGGCAGGTGTAACCCCAATGTTGCCAGTCTTGGCGTGTGCTAATAAAGCTGCAAGGTCTTGCTTCTGCAGCACCAAAGCACGGAAGGCAGAAGTCTCAGGGGCCGACCGAGGGTGTGGACCAGGTCGTAGGCGCTCCCCCAGTCATTTGGGGGACTCTCCATTGTGCTGTAAATGCTCACGGGTCAGCCTCAGCGGTGCTCTCCCTCTTCCTGTCCCGGGGCTGCCCATTCCTGAACTAGAAACCCGAGGCGCAGGAACCCGCAGATGCAGCCCGGGGAGGTCAGACTCGCAGAGCATAGAGAGGGCAGCAAAGAGTAGAAAGTGCAGCTGGGCGCAGACAAAACCCACAGATAGGCACGTGAAGTGGGTCCAGCCCGTCCTCCTCTCCAGGGAAGCCGTGTGCACATCCTGAGGCGGTCTGCCTCGGAGCTGGGAGGAGCCCCGCCCCCATGCTGCTCTCCGGCTGCGCCGACTGTACCCACTCACGTCCCCACCGGCACAACCCCGAGCCCCAGCTCGCCGGCCGACGTGGGCACCTCCCACTGATCGCGCCACGGGCCGGAAGCCTTTCCTTTTCCTCTGTGTTCCAATACTCGCTCTTCATCATCTGACTCTAGCGTCTCATCGCCAGTGAGCGTGCGAGATCCCAGTTTACCACTGCTCTTTTCTCTGCGGAAACCTCCTACGTGGGATAAAATAATCCTCATTGTTCCTCTGCCCTCTTGAGTGTCAAGACCCGAATGGGACGTTTCGTCCGTGTGTGTCTTTCAGAGCCCCTGTCGTTGGACTGAATTGACCTCACTGAACCTCTTTTTTAAAAACATGGCTGTGTTCAGGACATCTGTCTCCCCATCTTGGGCTCCTTAATCAAAAGTACGAGAATGTTTACAAAAGCACCCACTGTAGGGGGTTATGGTGGTGGTGGACTCGTCATGTAAGAAGGGAGTTCGTTAGGCACCGAATGCACAGTCTGGTGTCTCTTTGAATTTTTCCATATCCTTTCACTAACGTAGGCAAACACCTTTCTGCTTCCCATCTTACCAAACCAATGGCTGCTTAGGGCCATTGATCATTGGCTCTTTTTCCTGAGTACCTCTGGGTTTTATTCCTGAAATCTGGGTTACATTTTATCAGGTGGCTCACTTCCAGAGCCCTGTTAGATGACTCTGGGTTTTATGTCCCTTCATATTTTTTCCTAACTTAATAAACTAGCATCAGCAAGTTTCACTGTCCGCCGACTTGCCTTTTCCCTAAGGTCGTTTTAGTGACTTCATTGTGCACCGTGAGTGTCGGTAACGTGCCCCTGTAGGGCGTCGTTGCTACAGAGACTCTGTGTGCTTCCTTGTCATTTCTAGAGTTGAGTTCTTCCCACTGTTCACCATGAAGGCCTCCATTCTTCCCAGGCTGCCGACCCAGTTTGTGAATCATCTAATTTCCTTCCTTCTGTCAGCCTTTCAAAACTTGTTTTCGTGTTTACACTAGTCTATAAAGGAAACGGCGAAATGAAGGGGAGAAAATGAAAACAGTATCTGGGTCATCAAGATATGTCACATTATAATGCGGTATTTTCTGACATCAAGTTGGTAAACTATGGCCCGTGGGCTGGCCACCTGTGTTTTTGTAAATAACATTTTATCACAGAAAGGATTAGGGGATTCTAGCTTACAATTCGAGAGCTTTTGTGTTCATTTAATTTTTTTAAATATTGCATTACAGTATCAATTTTCTTTTTTAAAAAATATTTATTTATTTATTTTGGGCTGTGTTGGGTCTTCGTTTCTGTGCGAGGGCTTTCTCTAGTTGCAGAGAGCGGGGGCCACTCTTCATCGCGGTGAGAGGACCTCTCACTGCTGTGGCCTCTCTTGTTGCGGAGCACAGGCTCCAGACGCACAGGCTCAGTTACTGTGGCTTACGGGCCTAGTTGCTCCGCGGCATGTGGGATCGTCCCGGACTGGGGCTGGAACCCGTGTCCCCTGCACCGGCAGGCAGATTCTCAACCACTGCGCCACCAGTGAAGCCCCACAGTATCAATTTTCTCGATGGCTTTTGTACTGGAGGCCGGTTACTTTCCTCACCTGTAGTCCTCACCTTGCAGTAAATGTTGCCAGTCAGAAACCGGAAGAAAAAAATGGTCAATGATGTTCAAAAGGAAAAATAGACAGCAGCTTTTGAAGGGTTTGTGAAATTTACTTTGACCGGTTATTCGCAGAGCTAAACTTGGTGTGAGGGGGTATGGGCCAACTAGGGGGAGTACGGGGTTTATTGCTGGTGGTGAAGTGCTTTCCAGTTGATTGTGGCAATGGCGGCACAACTCTGTGAATGAGCTAAAAACCACTGAATTGTACACTTGCAATGAGTGACATATGTGGATATGCGACTTACATCTTAATAAAGCTGTCACAGACAGCAAAACAGGAAAAAAGAAAACAAATGCATGCAGATAAAATCATGTTGACATTCTTGCAAAGGCTGCTCGATGCCCTCTGAATAAATTCTCCATGTGTTTAAAACATTAAATAAACAAACTCACCACTCTGCCACCCCTCCGCTCACCTGATTTACCTGGTCGGCCCAGGTTGGCAGAACCCTGAGATGGTTTGCTGCTCTAGGCTGCTTTGGGACTTGCAGGAGAAGTGGAGGCGTGGCTGGAAGCCTCTCCCCAGCCCCTTCCCAAGGGCTGTCATACCAGTGACCGGCGATGGAACCTCCCCGAAGCACATTTGGCCTGGAAGGGGCCTTGATGGTGCATTGGGTCCGTTTGCAGACGACGAGACCACAGGTCTAGGAGGCCCAGAGTCACGCAGCTGAGGCAAACAACCTGCTGGTCAGGCTAAAATGGAGTTACATAATGTTGCACTCCACTTGTTCACATCCACCAAGACAGGAAGGCTGGGGGAAAAGGATCTGAGGGGATCCAACACTTGTTGAGGTCACGCTCAGTGACAGGACTCCTTTAGTACTTTCCTTTCGTTATCCCAGCTCCATCCTAGGTTATATCTATAGTAATCCTCTCACACTCACAAAGAAAGTGTGTCTGAACTGAACTGATTTCAGTGGATGATCAGCAACATCGACGGTGGATTTTAAGATTCCGAAAGATAATTTTTTTGTATGGTGAAAAATGTGGAAATACTTGCTTTTTTATTACTTTTAGCATGGATGATAACCACGCTAGTACTCTAGAAATAGCAGGGTTTCCAGGGGAGCTTCAGAAGATCTTTGGACATTAACATTTTCTTAAGAAATTTTAAGGAAAATCAGCGATGATTTATTTTGATTACATATTCACTTCCTTGATTTTAGGATAATACAGAATTACTCTTTCTGAGGGGTTTGCTTGCCTTGAATTTTTGAGTCACTTGAGTAATGTGCTGAGTTTGAATCAATATCCTCTAAGGGTGATGATGATGGTGATGATGATGATACAGGCGTCTGCTGAGTATTTTCTGTATGTAGACCAGGGTCTCTCAACCTTGAAGTCATTTGGGCCTGGATAATTCTTCGTTGGAGGGGCTGTCCTGTGCATTGTAGGGTGTTTAGCAGCGTCCGTGGTCTCTACCCATCAGCTGCCGATAGGACCTCCCTCAGTTGTGACAACTGAAAATATCTCTAGGCGGTGCCAAGGTCCCTGAAGATGGGATTGTCCTGGTTGAGAGCCCCTAGCGTGGGCTCTGGCCTAAATGCTTTAGCACCAACATCTCATTAACTTACGTGAACCATGTGAAAAAAGAACCATGGTCGTCCCCATTTTTAAAAGTAGGTGACAGTGTTAGAGCCTGAAGGGTTTGCTCAAGAAGGTCGCTCAGCCAGTACGTATGCGAGCTTCCCTGGCTGGATGTTACTTCCCAATATGGAAAAATAATAAGTGCAATGATTAGAAACCTCTATAGTGGATAAAGGATTGGCAGTTTTGTATAAAGTAAAATGTACCCTTACTATACAACACAGCAATACCACTCCTTGGTATCTACCCTAGAGAAGCGAAAACTTACATTTCCATAAAATTCTCTGGCCGAATGTTCACAGAAGCTTTATTTGTGTTAGTCAAAAGCTAGGGACAGCCCAAATATCCTTTCACAGGTAAATGGATTAAAAAAAAAAAAAAGCTATTTGGATATGATTGTTTACTACTCAGCGATAAAATGAAACAAACTATAGATATGTGAAACAATTTGGATGAATTTTAAAGACATAATCCTGCATGAGGGAGAAAGCCAGTTTCAAAGAATTACATGCTGTATGATTCCATTTATTTGACATTCTCAAAAAGACAAGCTATAGTGATGGAGAACAGATCAGTGGTTGCCAGGGGTTAGGGAGTGGGGGTGACTATGGAGGGACAGCAGGACACAGTTGTCTGTCCTGGGTAGCTACTAAAAAATACAGCCAAGCTTAACACTTGGAGTGACTTTTTCTTAGGCTGTGCACATGCACCTTGGTTTATTTTTTTCACTTCTAGAGCTGTCTCTGTTTTGGATTTATGATGTTCTATAACAGGGGCAGCAAATAACCACAAATGGGCCCCATTTGGCCCACCATCTGTTTTTTTGTTTTTGTTTTTTTAATAAACTTAGTTATTTATTTATGGCCGCATCGTGTCTTCGTTGCTGCACTCGAGCTTTCTTTTAGTTTCAGCGAGTGGGGGCCCTTTTCGTTGCGGTGTGCGGGCTTCTCATCGCGATGGCCTCTCTTGTTGCAGAGCACGGGCTCTAGGTGCACGGGCTTCAGTAGTTGTGGCTCGCGGGCTCTAGAGCGCAGGCTCAGTAGTTGTGGCGCAGGGGCTTAGTTTCTCCGCGGCATGTGGGATCTTCCCGGACCAGGGCTCGAACCCGTGTCCCCTGCATTGGCAGGTGGATTCTTAACCACGGCGCCCCCAGGGAAGCCCCCATCTGTTCTTTTTTTTTTTGGGGGTATGTGGGCCTCTCACTGTTGTGGCCTCTCCTGTTGCAGAGCACAGGCTCCGGACGCGCAGGCTCAGCGGCCATGGCTCACGGGCCCAGCCGCTCTGCGGCATGTGGGATCTTCCCAGACCGGGGCACAAACCCGTGTCCCCTGCATCGGCAGGCGGACTGTCAACCACTGCGCCACCAGGGAAGCCCCCATCTGTTCTTTTAACTAAAGTCTTATTAGACTATGGCCTCACCCATTTACTGACATATCATCTATGGTTGCTTTTATGCTACAATAGCAGGGGAAAATATTTACTATTAAGCCCTTAAGAGAAGAAGTTTGCTGACCCGCTGTCTATAGTATTACCTAAACTGAAAAATTGGCCTTTGTGTAGTTTCAATGCAATAAAAAATTATCACTTGAATTATCTAACTAAAGGGGTACTTTAAAATAATAGTATGATTTTACACCAAGTTCCACACCTTGTATGCTCTGCCCCCGCAAATCTTTACACCAAGTTCCACACCTTGTACGCTCTGCCCCCGCAAATCTTTACACCAAGTTCCACACCTTGTACGCTCTGCCCCCGCAAATCATCCGAGTGTCCCATCTTTCCTTTTCTTCAAGTATGTACTTTTCCTTCACGTGGGCTTTACCTTCTTGATACCACATGTTTTATTTGCAACAACATAACTTGCAACTATCACTACAGAGAGGTGAGTGAGAGCATAACTCAGTGTAATCTAAATATGATCTCAGACATATTTCACCTCTCTTCTAGCTATCCACAAATTGGCAAGAGAATCTTGCGTGTGAAAAGGAACTACTTTTATTTTATAATTCTCCTGTCCTCTGATTCCTATTTGGGAAAACTTTTCATGATTTGGTGACTGGATCAAAAGCTTGGTAGTGGGAGGAAGAAAAATAGAATAAGCCAGTGGCATGTGTGATTTATAAACCAGATCATCTCCCTTCAGTACACACAACCAGAGGTTACTGGTATTTGAAACATCTTTGTTAATATTCTTCTGAAAGGCCAGTGAGAGCAGCGTTATTTACTTGTATTAAGTCTTGGTATCTATTTTTTATTTGTCTTCATGGTTCCTAGAGTTATAGTATTGTCAGTATTTATGATGTATTAGCTTGCTTACAAATACCAGTTCTTTCTCTATAACCTTTCTTCGTCAGTGTAGTTTAGAAAATTAACAGAGGTCAGCCCTGCCTTGTTTTGATGGCCTTAATGTACTGATAAGAGTATGACCGTGCTGTCTCCCAGGGCCAATTATGAATCACTTTCAAGCCAACTCAAAGCATCTAAGTGGAAGCATTTTTCACTTCTGCTGTTTCACATGGAATTGGAGCACTGTGTTTCCTGGGGTCCTTTCCCACGTCCTTTCGTTTCCTCTTTGTCCGAAAATAAAAGGCAAAAGTTATCAATTCCCTTAGACGTAAAGCACGTCTCATACATAAAGTGTAGACTTGAAGAATTAGGTACACTGCCACTTTGTAACCACAGTTACAAACCATCCATCTTCATATGGATTATCTCAGTTAATACAGCTCTTTGGGTTCAAGAGCTACATTTTAGAGAAGAGATGATTGGCTCAGAGGAGAGCAGTGACTTGTGCAGGGTTGACTGCCCTTTGCCTTTTCACTCTTCCCCCCTCCAGCTGGACCTTAGGGAGGTCAACTCCCACGGTAGGAAACTTTCTGCTACGTGGCCCTTCGTTACGAAGCAGAAGGAACAAGTGTGAGGGGTGTGAGTTTTAGCACCTGTGGTCTTCTCCAGTGGCCTTTCTGATATAAGATGGTTTCCACCAAAAATACTTGAAGAACGGGCCTCCAGTGACCTTCTGAGTGAGGACCAAGATTGTTATTATTATTCAACAAAGGTTTATTGACACATGTGAACCCTGTATTGTCTTTGGCACTGAGAGGGGTTCAAAAGGCATAGTCTCGTCGTATAGAAACTTTGTCTAATTTGGGAGGCAAAATTAATCCCTATGGGTCTGTTAAACGAGAGAGTCTCTCTCTAGTTTGCACACTTAAAAACTAGCATCTATTCCACTCCATGCCCTGTGTCTGGAGCTCGGAATACCATGGTGAGCTTGTCTCTATGGGGCTTATATTCTAGCAGAAGGGTAGTCAGTGAAGAATTAAACATACAGACAAGAAATCTCAGACTGATAACTGTGTTGAAGGGAATAAACACTGTGACAGAATCGCTAGTGGGGACCGTGCAGTTTAGATGGGATGTCTCAGAAAGGAGGTCTTTCCGAATGTGTCCTTTAAGATGGAATCTTGAGGGAGCTTGTCTTCCACATGACCACCATCACTTTTGCTGTCTGTGTGTATGCATGGCATCTCCCCGTTAAGAGAAGGTGTCTCGGGCTTCCCTGGTGGCACAGTGGTTGAGGGTCTGCCTGCCGATGCAGGGGACGCAGGTTCGTGCCCCGGTCCGGGAAGATCCCGCGTGCCGTGGAGCGGCTGGGCCCGTGAGCCATGGCCGCTGAGCCTGCGCGTCCGGAGCCTGTGCTCCGCAACGGGAGAGACCACAGCAGTGAGAGGCCTGCGTACCACATAAAAAAAAAAAAAAAGAGATGGTGTCTCTACCCCTGTCCCCTTGAATGTGGGCTGGCCTGTGCCCCTTTGATCAGTAGAATACAGCAGAAGGGACATTCAAGGACTTCTGAGACTTGGTTAAAAGACTCTCTGCAGCTTCTACCTGGAGGTCTGGTTTTCCTTCCTCTGTAAGGCACTCGTGTAGGAAGTTTGACTGTTCTGAGGCTAACATGCTATGAAGAAGCCCCAGGTAGCCGCCAGGAGATATATATATATATATATATATATATATGCTGGTCAGCCTCAGGTATTTCAGCCATCTCAGTCCAGACACTAGGCACGCAAGTAAAGGAGCCATTGCGACCCTAATAGATACTACATGGAGAAGACCAAGAGCCCGCACCTGTGACCCCAGCTGAAGCCCCAGATATCACAGAACAGAGACAGGACGTATCCTCTGACCTCTGCTTGAATTCCTGACACGTAGAAGCATGCATAAAATACAGTAGTTGCTGTTTCAAGCCACTAAGTTTTGGAAGGTTTCTTATACGGCAGTAGCAAACTAGAAGAAATCTGAATGTGAGACAGTGCCAGCCACTGAATGTGTAGTGATACCTTGTACTAGACTTTAGGTATTAGACTATGCATCTGACTCTTGCCTTTGAAAGCTCACGTCCTAATGGTGGAAATACATGGCAAACGCACAATTACAATAGGGAATAGAGAATAGTACATGGTATGATAGGTAATTACCAAGGAGAGGCACCTAATTTAGCTAAAAGAAAGGGCTGCCCTATCTGTGAGCAAAAACTGATCCAGAAGAGAACAGTGGTGACGACAGAGGGAACTGAAACATGTAAAAACGCATGTCGTCAGTCCATGGTACAAATGGGAATTCACAAAACAGAAATATAAATATTTGTGATGTGTGTTAGTCCGAGTGTCCTGAGAAGTAGACGTCAAGGCAGCATTAAACTCTCAAGGGTCTTATTAGGGAAAATACCTGTGTGAAGGGAAGTGAGAAAGGAGCTGGAGAAGGCTGGAAGAGGGCTCTGAGCACAGTAAAGTCTGACCTGAAATGAAGGAGAGAGAAGGTTGGCTAGAAGAATCCTGGACAGCCGTGAGCTCTCAGGAAGGTTCAGCTGAGCCAGGGGAATCCTGCAGCCAACACAGGAGTCTCATGTCTCCCAGAAATGGCTCTGGGTTAGCGTTTCCATCATGCTTAATCGTTGGCGGGGAGCAGCCCGTGGGACCTCACTGCGAATGTGGTGATAGATTCTAGAGCTGAAGCTCTCTGTCAGTCAGTTACACCAAGGCCGTGGGAGGTCCTCAGAGGGCACGAAGTACAGCTGGCTTCTCCAGGAGGCGGCTGGTGTGGGGAAGGGGCGGTGTGAAGTACTGCCGACAAGAGTTCAGCTTTAGAAAGATCAGTTTGCAGCTGTGGGGAAGGTAGATTGGAAGGAGTGAAGTCTGGAGGTCATGGAAATCAACAGAGTGGTTATTTGCAGTAATTTGATGAAGGTATGAAAAGAATCTTCTTTGTATGTGGCTGAAGTGAATGATTCCACAGACACGTCCAAGGCAAACTTAGGTGACTTGGGATCAGCTTATTGAGAGCAGGCAATGAAGAGAAAGGGTGAACAGTGGTGGTTCTTTGTAGCTAATGACAAGGGACTGTGGAGTCTAACAGGGACGCCTGTAGGGGCAGGGGCTGGAGACGTGATCGTTGGGTTTTACAGAGATGCTAAGGAAAGGGGCTTCAGGTGGAGACACCCAGAAGGTTGTTGACATATAGTTTGGGGTTCAGAGGTGATGGAGGTCAAGATCTGGAGGCAGGGACAAATGCAAGCAGAGAAGATGAGCCAGGGACAGTACTCCTGGGTGACAAGCCCCTGCGAGATGCTGCGTGCAGTTGTAATTTGGATTTGAATTGGAAGAAAACAACAGAGTACAAGTTGAGCCAAGAGAGGTTTTTCAGACAAGGGCTAATAAAGTCCATGAGAAAGCTGTAGAGGCGAGATGGATGAGGACTATACAGAATCCCCTGCACGTAGCAACCAGGAGGTTAGGGGTCACCGACAGAAGCATCTGGTGTTACTCGAACAGCTATGACATGCAAAAGCAAATTTTGGATAAACAGCAACTTGCCTTAAAATAAGGTGCTTTCAGGACATGGAAGCAACCTAAGTGTCCATCGAGAGGTGAACGGATAAAGAAGATGTGGCACATATATACAATGGAATATTACTCAGCCATAAAAAGTAACGAAATTGAGTTATTTGTAGTGAGGTGGATGGACCTAGAGTCTGTCATACAGAGTGAAGTAAGTCAGAAGGACAAAAACAAATATCGTATGCTAACACATATATATGGAATCTAAAAAAAAGAAAAAGGTTCTGATGAACCTAGGGGCAGGACAGGAATAAAGACGCAGACGTCGTAGAGAATGGACTTGAGGACACGGGGAGGGGTAAGGGTAAGCTGAGACAAAGTGAGAGAGTGACATGGACTCTCTCATGAGTGAGAGAGTATATAGAGAGTGAGAGAGTATATAGTTTGGTATATACGCTACCGAACGTAAAATAGATAGCTAGTGGGAAGCAGCCTCATAGCATTGGGAGGCCAGCTCGGTGCTTTGTGACCACCTAGAGGGGTGGGATAGGGAGGGTGGGAGGGAGGGAGACGCAAGAGGGAGGAGATGTGGGGATATATGCGTATGTATAGCTGATTCCTTTGTTATAAAGCAGAAACTAACACACCATTGCAAAGCAGTTATACTCCAGTAAAGATGTTAAAAAAAAAAGGTGCTTTACTTCTAGTGTTAGTTTTTCAAAGATCTTTTCATGTATTATGTCTTTTAATTTTTCTCTCTACAACATCCCTGTCACTGGTATTATTATTTCCATTTGATAAGTGAGAAAAGGAAGATGCGAGTAGTTGCACGGTGGGCAGAGAGAGGTTTGCTAGGGAACCAAGCTGCAAAGCCTCAGGCTCCGATTCCCTTGCTTTGGAAGGAGGGTCATTGCCAGACAGGCCTCGCCTTTTACGCACTGAGGGCCCGCCCTGCTCAGGGTGCCCGTGCTCCTTCCCCAGCACTGGAGCTTGAAAAAGGTGTTAAATCTGCACTTAGGTTGTGTTTCTCTGTCACATGTAATTACTTCAAGGTGACTCTGTTATGCACCTTATGTAGATGGGCTCGCTTCTGCCATGTGTGCAGCTGAGATCATTTTATAGAATTATTTCTCTTTGCCCGAATTGTCCAAAAGTGAAACGGGTCACTGAACTTTGAGAAGCTTCCATCTCTCATTACAGCTATTAAATCAAAGCCTCCCGTGAATGGAGAAACACAGTGGAAAATTAAAAAATATGCTATTTGCATCTGCTCAGCAGGAAAAACCCCCAGTGGCTTAGATAATCTGCTCCTTGTTTGTGCAAACACATTGGATAATTGTGCATTCCGCGGGCCATTTGCACATACTGTTACCCAGTTTGTTTCTGCTCCTGTCTTTTCTCTGGTGCATCGTCACGTGTCTGTCTGTCTTTTTTTTTTTTTTTTTTTTTTT